>NC_136069.1:1525705302-1526027802 GCF_964261635.1 Lissotriton helveticus
CTCTAGACAAACACCGAGCAGCGAACAAGCTGGCACATCCACTACGGGCAGTGAATCTGCCACATCTAGCGGTCATTTTTTAGAGGTCAGCCGAATCCAACTCGAAGACTCAGGAGAAGCAAGATCAAAAGAAAAAGAAATAAGTCAACCCGCCACACGGAGCACGGTTGCCAAGAAGGACCAAAAACCAAAGAAAACAGTCTCGTAATTAACATTTCCAATGCAAACATTTCTAAATATCAAATGGATTTGCTAGAAAAAGGAACTTCATTTATCCCTACCACACCCACCAACTTGCTAGAACTTGAAGTGAGCACTTTCAAGTTTATCAGAAAATTGCGACTACGTCACTACTTCGACAACACATTACCTACTGTAACCATCGCTAAAGATGATCAACTGAAAGGCTTACGTCCTTCAAGCACTTATCAACCACCGATCAGCCACAAGTGTATTGACTTATTTGAAACCCTGGTACGTAAAGATATACAAAAGATCAATTTTAAAATGTCCAGGAAGTCTCAGAACCTCACCAACAAGGATCGTGACACTTTGAAATCATTGGCTAGCAATCCTCACATCAAAATCACAAAGGCAGATAAAGGCGGCGCTTTAGTTATCCTTGATGCTGAGATGTACACCCGTAAACTTAGTGAACACACTCAAGATAACATGACCTATATGGCTTTGAATTATAATCCAACCAATGAATATCAAGACATCTTGAAAGAACTTGTGAACAAAGCACATGAATCTGGAGTGATTGAAGATCGCACTAAGAAATACTTATTACTGAACCATCCCAAAAGCCCGACCATGCATATGTGTCCCAAGATACACAAAAATCTTATGGACCCGCCATTCAGACCAATTGTGTCAACTAAACGATCGATCCATGAAGCTACGGGTAAATTCATTGATAAGTACCTACAACCCTTGGTTATCAAAGCTGATAGTTACATCAAAGACACAACGGATTTTTTGATTAAGTTATCTCAAATGCAATCACTCATAAATGAATCCTTTGTCCTTTGCACTGCTGACGTTAGTTCGCTATACACTTCAATACCCCACCAAGGGGGCATCGAAGCATTTGAACACATTCTACTAAACAGTGACATTGATCCATCCTTACAAACGTTTCTGATGGAATTGTTAATATTCATTCTGTACCATAGCTACTTCAAAGTTGATAACCTATGGTTTTTGCAACTTTCCGGAATGGCAATGGGAAACTGCGCTGCCCCGTCGTACGCTAATACATACATGGAACAATGGGAAAGACATCATTTGTACACTAACTCAAGTTTTCAGAAATATTCAAAAATGTACGTCCGGTACATAGATGATTTGTTCATCTTGTGGTCCAGCACCAAAGATTCCCTTCGTGAGTTACTGACTGAAGTCAACAGCAAAGATCCTCGTATCAACCTCACATGGCAGATCAGTGAAGATGAAATAGTATTCCTGGACGTTCTTATCAAGAACACCCCTGAAGGCCTCAGCACGGACCTACACAGAAAAAGCACAGACCGTAATAACTCCCTTCACTTTACCAGTTTCCATCAAGGATCTTTAAAGGAGCACCTACCTTTCTCTCAGATGTTGCGCGTTAAGCGCATAGTATCAGATGATGCCATTGTAGACACTCGAATCAAGGAAATGCAAGACAGGTTTCGTGAACGAGGGTATCCTGAGAACATACTCCACCAAGCTCAATCACGAGTAGCTCACATAACTAGATCAAACAGCCTGGAGAAAACACAGAAAACTGCAGAACAGCGCATGGTACTTGTATCTAAGTACTCCACAGCAAGTGCAGCGTATAAAAAGATAGTACGAAAACACTGGCCTATCTTACAAAATGAACCTGATTTCCAGGGCATATTCGAAAAACTTCCGATATTTGCCCATACAAGAAGTAGAAACTTGAAAGAGATACTTTCGACACCAACTGAAACACCTAAACATCATCGTGGTACACAACCCTGTTTAAATTGCAATCACTGCAATAACGTTATCAGAGGCAACAGGATACAACATCCTATGAAAGGACATGACATCAAACTTTCAGTCGACGCCACCTGTGACACCACCAATTTGATTTATGCCTTGAAATGCCCATGTGGCAAATTATATGTTGGCAAAACAGAGCGCAAAATAAAAACTCGCCTTAACGAACATAAGTCCAACATACGATTGAAAGTGGAAAAATCTAACATAGCCATGCACTTCACTGAAGCACGTCATACCATTGCCCAGTTGAAGTTTATTATTTTGGAAGTCATCCAAAAGAGGGAAGGGATTGACAATAACAAATTGTTATTACAAAGAGAACTAGAATGGATTTACTTATTACAGTCTCTGAAGCCCTTTGGGCTCAATGATCGGCTTGAATTTAGTTGCTACTTATAATGTTCCAATAATGTGTCAATCACGCCCATTGTACATAACTGTTTATCATGTACTTATATTTGACATGTTTATTGTAAATAACTGTTTCCATGTACCCTTGTCTCCTCACCTTATCCTTATCCTTAATATTTTCATTGTCATTTCTTTAATTGTTTTTCACCCCAGTTTATTCTCTTGCACGCCACCTTTTACAGTACCTATCTACACTTTGAAACCATTCCAACATGGCGCCCACACTCATTCCTGAACCTTAGTCACGTAACGCATGAGTCCCACGTCGCTCTTTATGGAGCGGTTCACTCAGTTATCACGCATGTCGGCGTACTAACAAACAGACCTGTGAGTCCATCGACAGCGCGGTCTGTGCGCTACGCGTTAAACTGAAGTAAGTTATTAAGACTGCGCCTTTCCGTTAGTTTAACTTGTAGTTTAACTTGTCTTTTTGCACGCTGGGTAAACACTTGCGGTAACAATTAGTATCACGGGCCCCATACCGGCACAGTATACCGAGCACTTTTTGTAACCACGATTTGCAATCCCTGCACACATAGCACTGGTAATTTGTTCCCTTTCCAGACTGTTTTTGACCCTTCACTGATTCCCGCTCCGTCTATCTTTCTCTGCAGCTCTCCGTGACCAAGGGCTCCACTGCCCGAAATGCATTGGGGAATGAGTTCTGTAAAATTCACCCATTGACGCTGTTTCCCTGATATGTTGCTAATATCAGCAAAAAATACCTAAAGGATTGAAAATGAACTTTTTGAAAATGAAAATAAAATAATAGAACATTTAATCACTTCTGTGATCTCAATTGGTGTGCCATTTTGAAGGGGATGCATCTGCAGTTCCTGCATGCACTACCTTAGTATCATTTGTTTGGTGTTTTGACGGAAAAACACCTCCCTTCGTGAGCACCCTTAAATTCTACAATTGGCCTTTAAACCTCATTTACCTGTGCTGTGCACCCCCGAACTATATTATTCGCACTCTGGCTAACTCCCATCATGCAATGCTGCTGTTTCATCTTCCTCTTTCTTCGCGTGGAGCCCATGGCTTTGCATTCTCACACATCCTGTTTGGGGCCGTCATTACCTGCAAAAGAGACAGTGTTAGAGGCAGAACCTCAGCCAGCAAATATGTCGCATGGAGAGAAAACAGTGCAAACCATCAATAGTCATAAATAAGCAGAAAAACCCATGAATGCTTTACTTACATTCCTTTCGGGGAGGGTCCACTTCGTGGAAGTCATTGGGAGGGATAATCCTCGCCTCCGAGTCCTTAATAGAATTTAAACTTACCAGCACCAAGGCTAGGCAAATTTTTATTCTATGGCAGGACCGGAGGCTTCGGATTATGCCATTTCAAAGCTTGTCGACAACTAGCCTCGCCACTTCTAACACCGGCTTGAAATAGAACCTCTTAAAGGGGGAATCTGAGGACCAATCGGCCGCCCGCATCAGATATTCCAGACGTGCCCCTAGGGCAAAAGCTTTAGAGGCCATCGCCCCTCTGGCAGAATGAGCACCGAACTGCTTAGTATCAATCCCCGCCTCCTGCATAACCCAACGCACCCACCTGGCTATGGTTGGGGAGGAAACTGCCTTGTACGGCTTGCGTAACGCAATGAGCAGCTGTCTTTCGCCCGGAGGGCGGGAGTCATCAGTAATTTCTTCATAAGCATGGAGGCATTGCACTACACACAATTTTGGGGAGTCTGGAAAGGCCGGATAAGAGATAACCCTTTTATGGGATTTAGTTCTTCTACTTACTGTGAACGACACTCCTTCCGGTGAGAACACTCTGGCCGAGATATCTAAATCTCGCACGTCTGAAACACGCCTGCAAGATACCAGGCACAGCAGCATTGCCAATTTGGCAGTTACTTCTTCCGAGAAAGAAACCTATTTGGTTGCCATGACAGAAAAAGGTTCAAAACTCTGTTCACATCCCTAAGGGCCGAGTAACGCGGCTCCAGGGGAAGCAAGAGGTGAATTTTTCCCAGGAGCCTGCACACCAATCACCATGTGACCAGCTGAGATCGCCGAACGGAAGGTATTAATAGACCTATACGCCAGACCTTCCTCGGCCAAACTCGCTAGAAAATTAAGGATGTGGACTACATCTGCCCTCACAGGATCAAGACCCCGTCGCACACACCGACGCCATTGATGCCAGGCTGACCTATACCTCCTCGTCGTGCTATCTGCCCATGCTTTGGAGAGCAGGTCCTCAGCCTTTCCCGAAAGTCCCGGGAGTGACCAGCAACGCCGGAGATCTTCCAGGCCATCAGCTTCAGAGATCCCTCCTGGACCAGTCGATGGGGAACCAGGTCAGGATTGAGCAGAATGTGAGGAGAGTGGGGGAGTAGGATTGGAAAATCCCAAGAAAGTTCCAGAAGAAACGGAAACCAAACTTGAGACCTCCACCATGGCGTGATCAACACCACTTCCGCCGACTGGTGCCTCAAGAGCACCAACACTTGCGTTATCATGGAGAACGGGAGAAACACATACCCCTGTTCCCCCGATGACCAAGGGACCACCAAGGGATCCGGGCGCCAGCTGAAGAACCTCGGAAGTTGATGGTCCAGGCGCGACGCAAACAGGTCTACCGAGAAGGGACCCCATTTCTCCGACAGTAGGGAGAACACCTGAGGATTCAACTTCCACACACTGGCATCCAGGAGGTGACGGGAGTGCCACTCGGCCACCTTGTTCTCCTGCCCCGACAGGCACTCGGCTGTGACCGATACCTGCTGGTCCAAACAAAAATGCCAGATCTCCATCGCCAGATTTGCCATCATCTTGGATCTGGTACCCCCCAGGTGGTTGATATACCTGACAGCTGAGACATTGTCGATCCTGGGGAGGACACACGACTGCACCCTGTCTTTCGTCAGCATTGCACAGCAAAGGACCCCGCTAGCAACTCCAAGCAGTTGATGTGTAACAACCGCTCGCGAGTGGACCAGGCGCCACCTGTGGAAAACTCTCCGCACCTGGCCCCCCAACCGGAGCGACTGGCGTCCGACTCAATCACTATGTCTGGGGCCGAACTGAAAATCGCACGGCCATTCCAGGCCTCCATGTGCGTTAGCCACCAACTCATTTCGTCCCTCACCTCCTCCGACAGCGGAATCGGTTGAGAGTACGTTAGACCTTGCCTGAGGTGGTACGCTTTCAGGCGTTGCATGGCTCAGTAATGCAAGGGTCCCGGGAATATGGCCTGAATCGACGATGAAAGAAGACCAACCATCCGTGCCAACTGACGGAGAGATATTTGAGGCTTTGCCAGGGTCTGACGTAGCTCGTGCCTGATCTTTGCCATTTTCCTGGCAGGAAGACTCAGGGTGGAGGCCACGGAATCTATATTGAACCCCAAAAAGGTTGCACATTGAGCCAGAACTAGGAGGGACTTCTTATCATGGATGACAAATCCCAACCCCTGAAGGAGGTTGACAACCGTCTGCAACTGAGACGAAAGCCGTTCGGGACATTGGTCCAAAAACAGAATTTCGCCCTGGTAAACTATCATCCTCGCACCCCGCCCCCGCAGAAACTCCACTACCGGTCGCAAGACCTTTGTGAAGCACCACGGTGCGGAGGAGAGCGCGAAAGGGAGTGTGGTGAACTCTAAAATCTGGCCGTCCCATTTGAACTGCAGAAATCGCCGATGGGGTGAAATATGGGAACCGTCAGGTAAGTGTCCTTCAGGTCGAGTCTGACCATCCAGTCTGCCGGACGCAAACACATCCCGAAGAGGTGTATACCCTCTATTTTGAAATGGCGGTACACCAGCCACTCGTTGAATTCCTTTAAATTGATGACTGGCCGACGGCCACCGTCGACCTTGTCGACCAAGAAGAGATTGCTGAGGAAGCCACCTGGATGCTCGTGCGCGTAACAAATTGCCCCTTTTTGGAGGAGGGTGAAAACCTCTTCGCGCACTAAGTCTGCGTCTCGCTGCGAGAAAGAAATGGGGCGGGGGCGCTGAGGTTGACATGGGCGGCCATGAAACTCCAACTGGAAGCCCTGGACCATCTGCAACACCCAGGCATCGCTTGTGAGGGAAACCCAAGCCGGGAAGAACTGCGCCAAGCGCCCCCCCCCACCCGCAAGCTCGCTGTGGGCAGCACAATCACCTCTTCCAGCACCTTGCTGCTGGCCTCTCTGGCCTCCTCGGCCATGGAATCTCTGTCCTCTTGTCGGGTAAAAGTTGTTGAAGCGGGTGTCATCCTGGAACTGCCCACAGCCGGAGCCTTGCCCCCGATCGGAGCTGTGGCCGCGGCCGAACGAGCGGCCCCTGCCACATCCGGCCCTTTCGAAAACCCGAGGGGTAAAGACCTTCTTGATATTGGACTGCGCCCTGTCAAGGGAGGTAAAAGTTGTCACAAACTTGCCTAGCTCCTTGATGAAGGGGTCCCCAAATAGGCCCCCTTGTGCCACAGCACCAGCCTCCGAAGAGGCAAGGTCACCCAACTTGGGATCAATTTTAATAAGGAGTGACCTCCGTCTCTCTGTGGAGAGCACGCAGTTAGCGTTCCCGAGGAACACAATCGCCCTCTGCGCCCAGTTAGAGAGAACTTCCGGGGATTTAAGATCCCCCGACACCTTGTCTTCTTCAGCCATGTCAAAGATCTTGGCCATTGGCCCTACCGCGTCTAGCAATTTATCTTCGCAGGTACGCCATGAGCGGTCTATACCCTTCTTAGGGTCCCTGATAAACTTCGCAAAAAAAGTCACCATCTTCTGATCTATGTCAGGTGTCAACGCCACCTTGCCTTCTAAGGTGGGGCGTGGGCACTCCACCCTAAGGTGGCTGCGAGCGTCCTTATCCGCGGGCTGATGTAGGCGGCGCGCAACATAATGGGCTACCTTTTCCCCGGGGACCCAGTCCGAAGACCGAGGGTGGACGATGTCATTCGGGTCCAACATATCCGACGTCCCAGCAGGGGCCGGAGCTGAAGCAGGGAGCCAGGACCTAGAGGAACACACTTCCTCATCCGTATCTGGTGAGTCCCCATCGTCCAGAGGGTCAGGAGAAGCGGTCCGAGTAGTAGGAGGGAAATTGTCAACTGGGGGGCAACTGAGTCGGCTGGGGAGGCTCTTGCGCCACAAATGCACTTTTTAAGCGCACAAATGCCTCAACATCAACCCCTTCAGTGCAGGGCTTCTTGCTAGGAGAAGAGGAAAGGGGGGGCAGGGTTGGGGGCCTGAGAGGGAATAAGGGCCGCCAACTTTGCATAAGCCTCATCCAAACGGGCTGTGAGGTGCTGCTCTAGGGGAACCATGGCCTCATCTACTGCTTTATAAATGGAATCGTCCACCGCCTGATAAAAGTCGTCATCCCAGGGGATGTAATTAAGAGGGTCCTCCTCTTGGTACTGGCCCTGCCCTCCCTGCATAATGAGGTAACTTAGGCTCAGCAGGTACTCAAGAGCTCCGGGCAGTGGAATTCAAATGAGCCCTAACAGGCACACAATTAACGCTGGGAGGGAGCCCAGACCACTGTGGGTGGCTCACAGGTGCACAATGTATGGGCAAAGCCCTGGG
Source organism: Lissotriton helveticus (assembly GCF_964261635.1). Lineage (NCBI taxonomy): Eukaryota > Metazoa > Chordata > Amphibia > Caudata > Salamandridae > Lissotriton > Lissotriton helveticus. The sequence continues at coordinate 1,525,713,270 of NC_136069.1, forward strand.
GACACTCCAGCCCTTCCCAGTACTAGGGCAACCACCCGGGACAGTGTCCCATAGCACCCTTGAAGGGAGCACAAATTGCGACCCGCAGGGTGTCAGGCGATCAAAATACATACCCACCAGGGTGTTCAACAGTGTAAAAAACGGGCAAACCGACCCCTCAGTGTGTCACACCGGGTGGCAGAAGGCAGCACAGCTCTCAGAGGACAGCACGCTCGAAAAATCGCCACTTTCTGTGGGAAAACTCACGCTGCCCAGAGAGAGCGAAGACTGCCCCCTAGCGGCGGGAGGACCACACCGCTCTGCTTACTGGGGGCAAAATTGCGTGAGGCACGCACCAAGCGTCCTGCGATTACCAGGGAATCTGGAATTAAAAGTACACACTAGCGCTTAATCCTAACAGAGCAATGGAGCAGAGCAAACCCCCAAAACCGCAGGAGAAAGGCAAAAATCGACTTAACTTGCTGCTGAGCAGCGAAGAAAGAGGAAGAGGAAACAGCACCAGTGCATGATGGGAGTTAGCCAGAGTGAGAGCTCAGACGAAGTACTTCCGATACGACTGTTTTGCTTTCCCAAGTGTTCATGGGAAATGTAGTTTGTTTTTGTTGTTTCTTGATGCTGTGTGTAAAAAATAAAGCGAAGGAAGAAGGCATAATCCGAAGCCTCCGGTCCTGCCATAGAATCCCCGATCCCCATGCTTTGCACCGGGGTTCCAAGTATACAAGAGCCACAGTAAGAAACAATGCATCACCTCCCCGGACAGTAAGAAACTGACGCATCACCTCCCCTTCAGTAAGGAACTAACGAATCACCTCCCCTGTGTGACAGTAAAGAACCAACGCACCACCTCCCCTGAAGTACCGAACTGATGCATCACCTTCCCTGGGCTTAAGGAACCGATGCATCACCTTCCCTGCGGCTGTTTTTGTTCATAATTGAGACGCATCCAACGTACTTTTGTTGAAAGAGTCGCATCTATAGTTTGCTATGGACACAACTGTTTTTACCTTCTAAGAATCATATTTTGATTATTGTAGGTTTGTCGTTTTGCTCTTGTTTTGTTTAGATAAAGATTACTTATTTTTCTAAACTGGCCTGGTATCCATTTGTAGTGTTTTCACAGTATTACTGTATGTGTACACAAATGCTTTACACACTGCCTCTGAGTGCCTGAAGCTAAACTCGGACAAGACAGAAGTACTCATCCTCTGCTTCACCCCCTCGGCCTGGGACGACTCCTGGTGGCCGACTGCACTGGGAACAGCACCAACACCCACTGACCACGCACGCAACCTGGGGTTCATCCTCGACTCTACTCTCTCCATGACAAAGCAGGTCAACGCCGTCTCATCCTCCTGCTTCAACACCCTCCGCATGCTCCGCAAGATCTACAGGTGGATCCCCACCGAAACAAGAAGGACGGTCACCCAAGCCCTCGTCAGCAGCAGGTTGGACTGCGGAAACACCCTCTACTCAGGAGCCTCGGCCAAACTCCTGAAACGACTACATCACATTCAGAACGCCTCTGCACGCCTGGTCCTCGACATCCCTCGCCGCAGCCACATCACAACCCACCTGAGAGACCTGCACTGGCTCCCCATCAACAATAGGATCACCTTCAAGCTCCTCACCCAAGCACACAAGGCACTCCGCGACACTGCACCAGCGTACCTTAACAGCCGACTCAGCTTCTACACCCCCAACTGCCAGCTCTGCTGACCACTCCCTTGCCGGCGTCCCCCGCATTCAAAAAGCGACCTCCAGCGGCAGATCGTTCTCCCACCTCGCCGCCAAGACCTGGAACACCCTCCCCATCCTCCTACGGCAGACCCAGGACCTACTAACCTTCAGAAGACTACTCAAGACCTGGTTATTCGAGCAGTAGCAGCACCCCCTCTCCATGCCTTGAGACTCACACGGGTGAGTAGTGCGCTTTACAAATGCTCTGATTGATCGATTGATTGAGATATGCCTTAATGCTGACTTGACCGATGGTCTATTCTATATATTCTGCTTTACTGTTCTCTATTTAAACTTTTAAAACTTTGGCCCGTGTCGGTCATCCTTATTAAGGATGTCACAGCTTTATTTATATGAGCGAGCCAAAATCGGTAACCCCAAAGTCTGATAGGGACTACACCGCTTTCCGGTACTAACTGTTGGCGCGCCCTTGGTAAGGAGAGACATATTGGCGCCCTGATACTGTCAGGATACAACAATCATGCAGTCATGCGTGACACTTGCAGCCTGGAATTTAAAATGTAGTTTCATTTTTAGGTCTCGCCTGTCGATGCGCATGCGCATCGAGCTTGCGAGCCTATTGCGGCTTAACCACTCTTTAACTAACAAGCAAGGAATCGTGGCGATTCCTTGCAGTGCCCGTGACTTTTAAGCTCAATGCGCATGTGCATTGAGCTTAAAAGCGCGTGCACATCAGTTCCCTCAGACGCAATCGCCGTCTCTTCCCTCAGCCGCATTCCTCCGACACCTTTTGAAGTGAAGCTTAGCTTCACTTCAAAGGCCCCGGCTTCTTCACACCCACATGCCGCTCTCCCCGCTCCGCCCCCTCCCCTGCCCGCCGTGTGCATTTCTCCTCCACCCCCTCCCCACAGCAATGCCCTCCCCTTATCTGCCTTTCCCTCCGTCTTGTTTTTTTTTTTACCCGCTCCGCCCCCTCCCCTGCCCGCCGTGTCACATTTCTTTTCTCCTCTTTGCGCCCCCCCCACCAGGCTCTCCCGCCGCCATCCGGCTTCCCTCCGCGCAGCCATCTGCCTGCCACACTTCTCCCCTCGTTCGCATTCCCGACCCCCCCCCCCCTCTCCCCCCTACGGCTTTCCTTGTTTCGTTTTAAGCTTTCTCCTCTTCTTTGGGTACAGCTGCTTGGACGTCGCGCTTTATTGGCCGCTTCATATTTACAAAAAGCTCTCACTGTACACGCCCGCTCCCCATCCTTGGCTACAGCTGCTTTGGATATTGCACATTATTAAACGCTTTTTATATTTACAAAAAGGGCATGCTGCGACATCTCGCTCTAACTTAAAATATGGTGGCCGCAACTCTTGTGTGGCCGCTTTATATTTACCAAAAAGCACTTGCCTGGACGTCGCACTATAACTTTAACTATTTTGTTTTTATTTTCAATGCGACACAACATGCTTTAGATTTAACATTTCAGCTGCGCACCTTACTTTTGTGCTGCGCGGCTCACCTAAATCCACTTTTAAAATATTCGTAATTCTTTTCAACAGCGCACCTTGCCTTGCTTTAACTTTAACTATGGTACACTTTAACTATGGTACCCATGCGTCTATTGTCAGCAGCTCACCGGCCCTTTACGATGCATGCTGTCCTCAAGGCCTGCTCCTCCAATTGGCCACTGCCTGGGCTTTTAAATTCTGACTTACGTCCTGCTGCAGAGACCACCCACAGCATATACCTCTTCGGCTTTTCAGCATTTTCAAAACCAAGAGCTTTAACTTTCACAAATGCGACACCTATGCTTGTATTTGTAGTGACTGATCCAACACAGATCGGTAACCAAAATTAAACAAGTATTTGCAATGAAATAGGTCTGCATTAGTGAAATTTCAACATGGCGGGCGCCTGCCTTCACTTTCTATTTTTTTATTTGTATAGCATTGACGGCACCCCGCGCTTTACCTTTAAGCATATAAAGTTAAAACGCGGCACACCGCAAAGGCTACAAAACCACTCAAAAAACGCTTGTTCTTGTGTAAGTCTTTCCTCCTGCACTCTCTGTTGTTCTGTCACCCACCGGCTTCACCCTGATTCCTCTCTCTTGCGCTTGTCCATGTGCTCTATCCACGGCTTCCACCACCGGCGCCCTTTGTGCAACTTATCACCTTGTTGCTTCCACATACTCTCCACCTCCCCCCTTTGTTGCTTCGTTCTCTCGCCCCCCCCCCATCACGTTCGCCCTCAGAATCACCCATCCACTTTAAAAATGAAATAAAACCACTTTCATATGTTTTCTTCTATTTTTAGTCACTGATCCGACACGGATCGGTAACCAAAATGTAACAAGTATTTGTAATGCAATTGGTCTTGCATTAGTGTAACTTTGAGCTATTGCCATTGCCAATGCTAATGTTTTTTTGTTTTGCTTTTTACGACACTGCGTAATTCTATTTCCATGTTAGGTCTCAAGGAAAGGGTGCAGTACCACAGGCTGTTACTAGGTGTCCCTGTAGAGTTGTGAAGTACTGCACCCTTAATGCAAATATAAACAGATACATTTATTAGCAGTGACATTTTTGTTAGCTTGTGTTTTGAAAATGCACAATTGTTTTTATTTAACTTTATTTCACAAACAAAAATAAATAAACAACAATTTTGCATTTTCAAAACGCCACTCACCCACGCAACGCCACTCACCCATGCAACGCCACTCACCCACGCAACGCCACACCACTCACACACGCAACGCCACTCAAACACGCAACACCACTCACACACGCAACGCCACTCACCCACGCAACGCCACTCACCCACGCAACGCCACTCACCCACGTAACGCCACTCACACGCAACGCCACGCCACTCACACGCAATGCCACGCCACTCACACACGCAACGCCACTCACACACGCAACGCCACTCACACACGCAACGCCACTCACCCACGCAACGCCACTCACCCACGCAACGCCACTCACACGCAACGCCACTCACACGCAACGCCACGCCACTCACACACGCAACGCCACTCAAACACGCAACGCCACTCACACACGCAACACCACTCACCCACGCAACGCCACTCACCCACGCAACGCCACTCATCCAACGCCACTCACACGCAACGCCACGTCACTCACACACGCAACGCCACTCAAACACGCAACGCCACTCACACACACAACGCCACTCACCCACGCAACGCCACTCACCCACGCAACCCCACTCACCCACGCAACCCCACTCAAACACGCAACGCCACTCACACACGCAACGCCACTCACACACGCAACGCCACTCGCCCACGCAACCCCACTCGCCCACGCAACCCCACTCGCCCACGCAACCCCACTCGCCCACGCAACGCCACTCGCCCACGCAACGCCACTCACACACGCAACGCCACTCAACCACGCAACGCCACTCAACGCCACTCACACAAACAACGCCACTCACACAAACAACGCCACTCATCCACGCAACGCCACTCATCCACGCAACGCCACTCATCCACGCAACGCCACTCATCCACGCAACGCCACTCATCCATTTGCAAAACGAAAAATGTTAAACTCTTCTATTGCGAGACCTATTGCATTTTCAATGCTTGTTCCCCATGTTAATAATGCGATCATTCAAAGTGTTTTAGATAAAAATCCAGAACAGATTGGGTGTCACAGGTTAGGCCCAGGCCCGGCTCCAGGAATTTTTATTTGGGTGGGCCAAGGGTGCATTTGGGTGGGCCACTGCGGACTCGATTTGTCGCATATATGTCTGGGCAGGCCTGCTTCAGAGCCCGCCTTTATCACTTCTTAGTCTTACAAGGCCCAGTAAGACGCACTCTTTTCCAAACCTCTTTCTATGTATGATCACTCTCAAAAAATGTTTTTTCCATGTAATGTTCCTTTGATGGGAAGAGGAGGTTTCTGAGGTGGGAATATCAGGCAAGTGACACTTAGCAGGCTCCCTATGTGCGAGCCTTCACAGAGAATCCCTCTTCTTTACTACCTCGACCTGACCCCAGACTCTGCCACGCATGCCTTACAGGTTTGATTATCCACTACTCCTCTCCAGTGCACCTTATCTCACAGCTAACCTTGGGCCCCAGCCCCATATCAGGCACCATTGGGCTCCACTTTCATTTTTCCGGGTAAAAAGTAAACACTAGTAAAGTCACCTTCAAAACTTAAAATATTGAATGTAGCAGTAAATATAATTAGTACGCACTTTAAAGTATGTTCCACAGTAGCCCTTATGACCCGGCTGCTAAATAAATAAACAACAACAGAAAGGCCATGACAGGGCTGGCTTTAGTGCTGATGCAAAAGTCTTTTTTGGTGCCACACCAATTACCTCTTTCTCCGTAAATACCTTTACAACCACCTTCCAACAGTGCCCCTCATCTCTCCGTAGCCCCCCTCATTGACCACCTTCTCAAACTCCCTCACTGCTACCCTCCAACAAAGCCCCTCATCTCTCCGTAGCCCCTCCCCCTCATGACCTCCTCCTCAGACTCCTTCACTACCACCCTCCTCCAGCGCCACTCATCTCTCCATAGCCCTTCCCTCAAATGCATTTCATTTGTTGTATAACGCTACTCATATCAGTGTAGGGTGTCACAGTACTTTACATCACGCACACATTATACAGAGACAATCAATCAGTCTATAGGGAATGTCACATAAGCCATTGAGGATTACAAGGTGCAGGAATCACATCATCCATACTGGTGGGCAGGATATTTTAAGAGGGTTTGGGCTGGGAAAAGACAACCGTAGGATTTAAAGAGTATTTCATGAGGGTCAGCTTTACTGATAAAAATGTATATCTTCCCAAAAATACTCATTTTTGCAACATTAGAATAATGAAAGACTGAGGAAGTTCTAACTATATCACAAAACAAAAAAAGCAAAGTTCTAACTCTACCATTCAGGTTTGTATGCAGTTCTTTGGTGACAGTTCATTGGTCACTGTTTTATGTTAGGGTTGTAACTTCTGAACTGCAAGTAACAGAATGATCTCTGTGACAAAGGCAGTAACCCACTGAGCTTCCACATAAAATACAGTTCATCGCATTTAAAACCGACTAACAGACAAATGATTGTTCTCCAGCAGGATCATTAATCACCAGGGTTATCTGGGCATTTTCAATTGTCTTATTGTTGTCCTGCGTCAGCCATGATAATGATAAAAATTGTTCAAATTAAGCACACACTGGCTTTAATTATTTTAATTCATTGTACAGTTAATAAAGTAAAAACATAAAAGCAAACAGCTAAAAAAAATACCCACTGTAAAAAATATGAAGTCATCTAATAAAGTGTAGTTTCTGTGCCAAAAAGTATGTGTCCTGCTGGGCCTGTGCAGATTTAAAAAAGAAAAACAAATAGTAACACATTCTCTTACCTACTCCATAAAACAAACTTTGTGTCACAGCCTGATCTGATATGCAGCTGCAGGGGTCAGGAACGATGAATAGGATTAAAGAAACTTTTCTCCTGCACCGCATACAAAATGAAATATCTACACTGCCGAACAGTAGGCAAAGGTTACCTTTGTCGCCTTTTGCCAGTGGGGATGAATGGGTGAAAACATAAACAAAGCCTTGTAAACATATCAATGGTCTTTTAATGACCTGTAAAGTACACGGGTGCGGCTGTGATAATCTCAAGAACTGTCTGTGTGTGCGCGCGCCAGGGAAGCTGTCTCAGCCCGGGCGCACACACACACAGACACCCTTTGAGGGCCAATTCCGTGGCGCGCCTGCGTTCAAGCCCTCACTGCGAGGGCCAAGGCTCCTGTTTGGGTGGGCCCGGCCCACCCTCTAGAACCGGGCCTGGTTAGGCCAATTGGCAGTAAGTAGTGATTGAGGAAGTAGATGGAGGGGGCAGTCATGTCTTGGATGAGAAGGTGTGCCTTCCACCAGGAGAGGAGGAGGAAGCAGAGGGGTCTCGAGACTTACACACCTCTCCCAAATTAGATATTTAAAGAGGACCTTTTCACATAGAGAAAAAAAAACATTTGTAGAGTGTTCTCTCTCACATTTAAAATGCATTGGCCTGGACTAATATTTGGGAGTCTCATGTGACAAGCTGTGGTCGTACTTGAGAGCAGAATGACAGTGGAGGCGAAGGGGAGCTGCAGGCCACAGACACCCGCCACAGATGATCCGTCTGCGAGCGGCGAGGGCTGGGATCGCCCACATGGATGTGCGAGCGCAGCCGCCTCCTCGAGGGGCGGACACGGGCTGAGGGGGCGGGAGGCACGGCCTGCAGGGGCGGGGACCTGGCGCCGGGGGGCGGGTGGACCAACCCGGGAAGGTGCCGGGCGTGCACTGAGCCTGGAGCCGCCGCCGCCGCTGCGGGCGAGGGTAGCGCCGCGAGACGGACCCACGAGGAGGTGAGTCCGGGAGCTACATCCAGGGAGCCGCCCGACCCTCTCCGGGGGACCCTCGCCCTGACCAGCCCACCTGCCTCTCCCCCTCTCTGCCCAACTCGCTCTCAAGTCTGCCCGACCCCTCCGTGCCTGCTCAAAGCACCCCTTGCTTGAGCCGCCCTCCCTTCCTCCCCTGTGCCCGGCTCACCCTCTGACGCCGGCGTGAGCAGGTGCTGGCCTGGCGCGGCGCAGGGCGTGTGCGTACAGGTGCAGCACACACACAACTTCCCCTCTGTGCCTGCTTCCATTGATCTCACTATGAGGTCAGCACAGCAGCTGGCTGGGTGCCCCCGCCGGGCTGCCATCTACTGTACCAGCCTGCCATGCTTCCCTTGTGATCAGGACTGCGCCTCGAGTATTGGAAGTGCCTGTCCCTTCTGCTCCAGGGAGTGTTATTATTTATTGTATGTGGGGGGCGTGCATGAAGAAAAATATAACACCCCCTGATAATCCCATCAGCTGACAGTGCTTGCTTTGGAAGTTAGACACAGGTAGAAGGTGATGCCTGAACAACTTTGTAGGAAAGAAGCCCCCCTACCAGTGGATCACTTTGAAATTTGTCTCTGCCAATTTGGGGATCTATTTTATAAACATCCCAAGGATAGGCAGTGTGAGTTATTTTCCAAAACCTACATTTCGTTTTATTTGATACTGTAAATCATTTTTGCTTCAGGACCAGGTTGCATGCTAGCGGTTGTATGTAGAGGGAACTGGCCTGTTTTCTCCAGAAACACCTGTCAGAAAATATTGTGAGCAAATGAGCATGTTAACATCTTGAGAAAATCGATAACACAGTGAGCTAGCTTTAAACCCTCAATTCACTCCCGAAAATGTGCATGTTATTTATATATGTTTATATTTCTTTTGCCGGGCGGTTAATACATTTGCAGATTATGGGTCAGTATTCTGAACATGTGTGTGTGTTGGGGGCACAGCACAAACACTGAGCGTCAACTGGAATTTATGAAATCTTATGCGTTTGCTTATTATTAAACCAGGTTGTTTGAAGGAGGCCTAGTACATTTTCAGCTCTACCCGACTTTTCATTAGTGTATTGTTTACTTCACAAGATTGATTGTCCTGAACAGAAAAATACTTTTATTGCGTTATGCATCACTTACATGATCAAGATTGTTAATTATGGAAATATCCGAGGTAATTTTGCAGACAGTGTTGGGTGGTGACCAGTTGTGACTGGTGGTCGGTTCCTGAGTGGTATTTTCTTGCATGCACATAGATTTCGTACAGCATACACCCACCTTTTGAGAAACAAACAATGTTATGAGTTTGTGGTGCCATGTTCTTCAAGTGTGTGAAGTGGTTGTTAGAGTGTGCATTGACCCTGCGGTGGTGGCACTCTAAGAGCCCATTGGATCTTGAGACATTGCAAACTATTCAGGGCATGTCAACTATGTCCAGCCATCCATTCGGAATCCTCTGCGGGGCGTGTTTGGTGGCTCTTTCCCTAACCCATGCCAGCCATGACTTTGATGGTCTGTTGATGGAATTGCAACTAATCGTTGCCACGGGCTTCTTGTCTTCCCGCAACTCTTGTGGGTGCATGCCAGTCTCAGCAGTCCAGTGTCTATTACTCTTCTGTTTCTTGTCTCGGGTATTTGTGATCTTAATTCTTCTAGTGTGCTATCTGCTTGTTCCTTGTCTTCCTGAGATTTGTATCCTCTTCTTATACTTTCTCTCTCGATTTGTAATCGCTCGTCCATTGGTATTTCCAGAACTTGCGTTCCACTGTGGCAGTGTTTCCCTGGCCCCATGTCCCCTGTTCCACGGTAGTCTGAGTCCTAGTGGTACTGTGATGCACTCTGCCTACAAGGAGAGATGCCTTCTGGGATATTCACAGGTCTGTGGATGAATCAGGCTCTGAAAGGGATTCACGAGGGACTAGTAGGCAGAGAAGAGGCATGGTGGCGGAAAGAGGCAATACACAGAATGGCATCCACAACAAAATCATTGATGTAGAGTAGCAAAACATGGACAGCAAAAGGGGTGGTGACTGTCTGCTGGACATGCTTGGATTGGAATTTGAGTAGGTAGCACAACAGTCATTGAAGGGATTTTATTTTCAGGGGCAGGAGGTCTCTCCTCTGCAATATGGTTTGAAAAGAGATGAACAACTAAAAAGGAAAGGGATGAGGGTGCACCTGCACTGGTGGTAAAAGCGTTTTCGTGTGGTGTACTGCAGTCAAATTGGTAGTGTCAGAATGGCAGACACAGGGCGTGTCTGAGTGAGTTCCCTTCCTGTCTCCTAGCTTTAATAAATCATTTATCTGCAGAGCATAGCGATGAAGAGCAAGTTACCTCCAGGAAGTGCCAGGGGACTGCTGGTTGCACAGCTGAGGTTTCACAGTAGGTCCCAGCTCTCCCTTCTTGCTTAAGTAGATAAGACTTCACCTTGCTTTCCTCAATTTTAAGCCTACATCAATTAATATCCTGTGCTTCACGTGAATTCAACATCCTCTTTGGTCATAAACAGTTGCTATTATACCTTTCTTTCTCAAATGTTTATTTCCTTTTATTGTTACTATGCTTCAGATAACATGGAATATAAATCTTACTTTGAAAATTGCAAAACTCTAAATAAAAAAAAAAGAACTTGAAAAAGCGGTAAGAGTCTTCCACATTCATAAGGAAGGAATTCAACTCTCAGACTGATTACTAGGTCTTGGTGGGATGTTACACATTGTTTTACTAATAATGGTGATAAAGCAGATGTTTGTTCTGCTGTATGTATGGGCAAGGGCTTGAGGTGATGTCTTTAGAAACTCATAATAAACCTCTTCCAGACGGGAAAGGTATGTTTGATGGTGGGCTCGTGTAAACAGATTAAGGACTTTGTCAAACCTGTGAGTTCCATCATGCTCAGCCTGCTTCTCTTTTCTCAATGGCTGGGTGCCTGGGGATAAATAAGCAAAAGAAACAATTGATGTACGGAATGCTTGACAATTCAAACATTCACCCCCAGTCACAAGGATCTGGGTTTAATCCATCATTCTTTTGCTCACCACCCCAGTTTGGACCCAGCCATATGCAAATCAGTCTTGACCCTGTTCCTTGTGGGAAAAGTCCAGCCCGAACTGCCAAGCCAGATCCTCCCTGGACCGGAAACAAGCATCCTGGGACTGGTTTCAGGGCAGCACCCTTCATCAGCCAGACCAGCTTGAATCCAGTGGTGTAGTGAGCACAGGACCCACTTCTGGGCATACCCTGCCCACTTAGGGTGACATATGCAAAAGAAACAATTGATGCACGGAATGCTGGACAATGCAAAAATTCACTCCCAGTCACAAGGATCTGGGTTTAATCCATCATTCTTTTGCTCACCACATCACCCCAGTTTGGACCCAGCCATATGCAAATCAGTCTTGACACTGTTCTTCGTGGGAACAGTCTAGCCTGAACTGCCAAGCCAGGTCCTCCCTGAACCGGAAATAAGCATCCTGGGACCAGTTTCAGGGAATCACACTGGAGTCAAGGTAATGTGGCTAATGAGGGCTAAAATCCCGAAACCGGTCCTAGGATGCTTGTTTCCAGTCCAGGGAGGAGCTGGCCTAGCAGTTCGGGCTGGACTGCTCCCATTGAGCGCAGGGTCAAGACTGATTTGCATATGGGTGGGTCCAAGCTGGCATGGCAGGGTGAGCAAAAAAACGATGGATTTAGGCCCAGATCTCTGTACTGGGGTGAATGTATGACATTGTTCTGCATTATGTCCATCAATTGTTTTTTTGGGGGATAAATAAGGGTATTTCAGTATTTGTTTTTCCTGCTATGTAAGCTCTTCATTTTTTGAGCTCCACTACCCTCAAGCTGTCTTCTTTTACCTACTTCAATATTGTAAGGATTGTACCCACAAATTCCCCTCTATTCTTGGCACCTTTGGTTGAGAGTGGAAAGTCCTTCTAATTTGACATTGCGTGGCTGCTGATGAGCTAGGTGTCCAGAAGGTTTTTAAGACTTAAGCCTGCCACCGTTAAGTGACATGGACCATCCTAGTGAACTTTAGTTTAAAGCTTTCTAATTAGTTCAAGGCTTTGCAAAGCCAGTAGGTCTGGCTTTTGCAAATACACTATTTATGTATTGCAAACATATACAATAGTCATTAAATGCTTAAAAGTAATGAGAAGTGATAATGTGTTATCTAAAGGTAGTGTGCCTATGCGTACAAAAAAGTGAAACAAAAAATTTCCCATCCGAAAAGGATATTAAAAAAAAAATATATATCCAAAATGAATGCAGAAATGAAAGTAGAAGTTCACCGACCAGTCCTGGCACTGAAGTGGACTACGGTTCAGGGAGAAGTACACAAGCAAAACGTCATCCTTATCAGTAAAGTGAGACAAGGGCTGAAGTGGACTGACCAGTTGTCCCACGCTGTCTTGTGTAGTGGGTCGAAGACAAATGTGTGTCACACTTAAACATACCCAGAGATGAAGAGGGCTGACTGAAAGCCCCTATATCTGTACATATGATCTACATAGATGTACTATTATCATTATTTTGTAGAAAATATTAGGAATTTGAGAAGGTTAAATTCTACGTATTTTAGAACTGAAAGAATGGGCAGGAGGCACAAGGTTGTCTTTTGCCAAGAAAAAAGACGAATAGGAGTAATTTCAACAAATTGTATTTCAAAGTCACCAAGGCTAAATAAAACTAATGTTGAAAAGCGTTTTTCAATGCTCACTAAAATTCAAAGTTACATAAAAGTAAGGTGTAAAGGTGCTAAAGAGGGCAAGGATTGCTAATAGGGGATAAGGTGAAGATTAGCGTTAGGCTAATGCTTACATTTAGTATTGGAATTGTGTAAGAAGTTTGGGAAGTAATTGAGGAGCCTGGTTGACGTTCATTTACATAATGACATTTTTAATAGAAATTTCATTGGCATAGTCTAATCATACCTGATATTTGAGTTTCTAATGGTTCTTCATGGTGGGTTCTTTTTTCCCCTTTATTACAGACAGTAATTCAGTAGTATACCTGGACTGCATTGAATTTGAATACTGACTACAATATGGTGTACACATTCCAGCTTTTCCTATATCTGTTGACCTCCCTTTCCTTGGATACAGTCTTCCTAAGGACAGAAACCTTTGGATGCTTGTTTGGAAATTGATAAACAATGATTGATTTATCCTGCGGTACATCAATATTTTGCAAACATCTGGATTAAAAAAGAAAAACGAAAGAAATACTTAGAGACACAGATGGTACTGTAGTAATTATTTGGAGATTTTGTAAATTACTATGTGTTGTCTTTTTGTTACTTCAGAGCACTGCAAAGGAAGACATAAGCAGCTGAATTAGGATGTGTAGGAAACCCTCGTCTCTATATAATGCCCCACTATGGGGTACACTGTGCAGTGAGGTCGAAGAGACCCCTATTGGTGTACAGAGGCAAAAGTAGATCATTTTAGCTCTATTTTGTGGCAGTGTGGGCGAGCAGTTAGGCTTATCGGAAGGTAGTGCTAAGCATTTGTTGTTCTCACAAAGGCAATGCATGATCACACACATTCAAGGGATGAAGTCGAGACCAAATTAGAAAAATAGTACTTCTTTTTATATAAATATTTTAGACCAAGAGCTTCGGTACAAGGTAAATACTTTTCGCAATATGATAAAGTACAGTAACATGCTTTAATCACAATTGTGCGCAATCACGCACAATACATTTCCTATAGAAGGAAAAATGCAAGTGGAAAAACAATGCAATAAGTTTCTCTTTTGGAAATTGGAAGGTTCGGGGCCAAGGTCCAAAGTGCCAGGGCCAAGGTCTCTGGAGCTTCCAGTGTTTCTAGGGAGACCAAGAAAAAGGGGTCTCTGTAGTTGGCGCGCTGCGAAGACAAGGGGCCACCTCAAAACGCAAAGGGGGACTTGCAGTCAAGTCTGAAGGCTCTCAAGGGAGAGTAGGGGTCACAAGGGCTTTGCTGCCGTGAGAACACCGCCCCTTTTTTCATTCTGTACCCTCCCCGCTCCCGCCTCCCAGCTGCTCCGCCCTCCCTCGCACTTCGCCATATATGGCGACCGTGCGAACGCGCAGCGGGCGCGCCGAAGGCGCGCCAAAGGTAAGCCCGTCTGCGCCTGGACCGCGCCCAGTGCCGGAACCCCTGGCCCCCGCAGACCCCAGCCCTCCCGCCGGACGTACGACGCCGCCACCCTCAACGCACTCAACGCCGGCCGACCCCCTGGATGCTACCGAGCCACCCCGAGACGCACCCACGGACCCTTCAGCTGCCGCTCCTGCAAGTTCATCTGCATCCGGACCCGCACCCACCAAGACCAAGACGAGCAACAACAGCAGCCACCTGAAGTGCATCCTGCTCAACACCCGCTCCGTCCACAGACACGCCGTCGAGCTCTGGAACCTGCTCGACACCACAGACCCAGACGTCGCCTTCCTCACGGAAACCTGGATGAACGCCTCCTCAGCGCCCGACATCGCCATCGCCATCCCGGACGGCTACAAGATCATCCGGAGAGACCGCGTCAACCAGACAGGAGGAGGCATCGCCATCATTCACAGGAACACCATCCGCATCACGACCAACACCGACGACACCATCACACCCGCCGAACACCTGCACTTCCAGATCCACGTCATCCCCAGGACCACCCTCAGAGGCACCCTCATCTACAGACCCCCGGGACCACGCACACAATTCAGCGAGGACATCGCCGACTTCATCAGCTCGCTCGCCCTCCCCTCGGCCGACTACGTCCTCCTCGGGGACCTCAACTTCCACCTGGAGAACAACGACGACCGCAACACCACCACCCTGCTGGAAAACCTCGCAAACCTGGGACTCAAGCAGCTGGTGACCACCCCCACCCACCTCGCCGGACACACACTCGACGCCGTCTTCTCATCCAGCAAAGACATCGCCTTCAGCCATGCCACAGGACTCCACTGGACGGACCACAGCTGCGTCCACATCACCTTCAGAAGAACGACGATCCACCACCACCAGCAACAGGTTGCCCGAAGAAGCTGGAACAAGATCACAGCCGACCAGCTCGCCGCTTCCCTGAGTCAGCACCCTCCCGCCAGCTCAGCGAACCCCAGCCAGGCCGCCGACAACCTCACGAAGTGGATCAGCAACTGCGCGGACGAACTCGCCCCTTTGAGGACCCCGCCCAGCAGACCCGGCAGCAAGAAAGCCCCATGGTTCACAGACGAACTCAAGAGCTCCAAGAAGGACTGCTGAGCCCTCGAAAGTCTGGAGAAGGGAACCAACACTGGACAACATGACCACCCTCAAGCTCGCCACCCGGAAGCACCACCAACTGATCCGCGCCACCAAGAGAACTGCATTCCAGGACCGGCTGACAATAACGCACACAACTGCAAGGAACTCTTCAACATCGTGAAAGAGCTCTCCAACCCCAGCGCCGGAAACAACGACATCACCCCATCGCAAGACCTCTGCAACTCCCTCGCCTCCTACTTCCACAACAAGATCACGGACATTCACAACAGCTTCAGCATTCAACCATCGCACACAACGACCGCAGCAACGCCGCCCACCACCACCCTCCGCGCCTGGACTCCGATCAGCACCGATGACACCGTCCGCATGATGAACTCCATCCACTCCGGATCTCCGACCGACCCCTGCCCTCACCACGTCTTCAACAAGGCCGACGCTGTCATCGCACCCCACCTGCGGGACATCATCAACACCTCCTTCGACACCGCCACCTTCCCGGAGGGCTGGAAGCACGCCGAGCTCAGCGCTCTACTAAAGAAACCCACTGCGGACCCCACCGAACTCAAGAATTACCGCCCTATCTCGCTCCTCCCGTTCCCAGCCAAAGTCATCGAGAAGACCGTCAACAAGCAGCTGGCCGCCTTCCTCGAGACGAATGGATCCCTCGACCCCTCACACTCTGGCTTCCGTGCCAACCACAGCACCGAGACCGCCCTCATCGCTGCCACCGATGACATCCGAGCCCTGATGGACAACGGAGAAACAGCGGCCCTCATCCACCTAGACCTCTCCGCGGCTTTCGACACTGTCTGCCACCGCACCCTAGTGCAGCGCCTCAGCAACGTCTGAATTCAGGGGAAGGCACCGGAATGGATCGTCTCCTTCCTCGACGGAAGAACACAGAGAGTCCGTCTACCACCGTACAAGTCAGAGGCCACCGGAGTCATCTGCGGCGTCTCTCAAGGATCCTCCCTGAGCCCCACCCTCTTCAACGTCTACATGAGCTCCCTCGCGACCATCGCACGCCAACACAACCTGAACATCATCTCCTACGCCGATGACACCCAGCTGATCCTCTCCCTGACCAACGACCCCGCCGCCGCCAGAGCCAACCTTCACGAAGGGATGAAAGATGTAGCCGAGTGGATGACGACCAGCCGCCTGAAACTGAACTCGGACAAGACGGAAGTCCTCATCCTGGGTTCCTCGCCCTCCGCCTGGGACGACTCCTGGTGGCCCCCCGCCCTGGGCACCGCACCCACACCGACAGACCACGCACGCAACCTGGGCTTCATCCTGGACTCCTCCCTCTCCATGACCAGACAAGTCAACGCCGTCTCCTCGTCGTGCTTCAACATCCTGCGCATGCTACGGAAGATCTTCCGGTGGATCCCCACCGAAACCAGGAAGACGGTCACCCAGGCCCTCGTCACCAGCCGACTGGACTACGGCAACGCCCTCTACGCCGGAACCACCGCCAAGCTCCAGAAGAGACTCCAGCGGATCCAGAACGCATCAGCCAGACTCATCCTCGACATCCCCCGATGCAGCCACATCTCCGGACATCTGAGAGACCTGCACTGGCTCCCCGTCAACAAGAGAATCACCTTCCGTCTCCTCACCCACGCACACAAAGCCCTGCACGATCAAGGCCCGAGCTACCTCAACAACCGCATCAACTTCTACACTCCCAAGCGCCACCTCCGATCAGCCAGTCACGCCCTCGCCGCCGTCCCCCGCATCCGAAGAACGACAACGGGAGGAAGGTCCTTCTCCTACCTGGCCGCCAAGACCTGGAACTCCCTCCCGACCGACCTGCGCCTGACCCAAGACCACCTCTCCTTCAGGAAGAAGCTCAAGACCTGGCTGTTCGAGCAGTAGCAGCACCCCCCCCCCTCCCAAGCGCCTTGAGACCCTCCGGGTGAGTAGTGCGCTCTACAAATGTCCTTGATTGATTGATTGATGATGCCCTGGCCGGGCGTGCTGGGTGCAGTTAAGTTGTATAGCTGGGCAACGGTGCACAAAGAAGCACTTCGCCGTCAGGATCTGGCACCTTGGAGCGATGAGTCTGGTGCTGTTGGGCCAGTGCTGAGGCCAGTCGTCGGGTGCTGGCTGGCTGTAAAGTTGGAGTTGGCCTGGACTTGGTTTTGTGGGTTTTTGCAGCGAGGGGTCTGAACACCGGTTATTGCTGCCTTGCGGCTCCGGTGTGTCCTCCGGCCTCAAAACGTGGTGCAGAGGCTAAGCTCACCATCTAGAGCAAGTGTACCTTTGGATGGCACTCGGAGACGTCGGTCGGACTGGGAAGCTGCACGACGCTGGTATGCACTAGGTACCAGGGGTACTATTTACTAGGGACTTAGAAGAGGTACTGAAGTTGTGCCAATTGGGAAACAAAAGGTACAGTTTAGAGAAAGAGCTTCTGGCACAGGGGATCTGGTTGGCAGGGACTCTGTGCACTTCCAGTCAATGTACATATTTTTCCAGGCAAAAAGTGGGGGGGTAACCATGTCCAAAAGAGGCACTTTCCTACAGGATGGCAACGTGTGTTACAAATGAGTTGTTAAACTTGTCAAATTATTTTCAACTTTCAACCACAGTTCAATTTAAAAAAGATAATTTGAGGTCTAAATAGCTCGGTTTCAAGTTTCCTGAACCTATATATGACTGAGTTGAAATATCATTTTTGATATAGGTCCAACTCTGCACCCAGGGTCCACTCCAATCTCTTTTTGACTGCATAGCTTAACCTTTTCTGGTGGAAGTCTGCCCAATTCCTTGACAATTTCATGTAATTCTGCATTAGTTGTATGAAATGATTTGCCAGTATCCCGCATCACTTCTTTTTTTTTTTTTTTTTTTTACCTGAGTGCACACCTTGCACAAAAGTCCTGCAAGATCCTAGCATGAGACTGGTTTGAGTAGAACATGTCTCTTGGCAGAACATTTTCTGTATAAACCAGTTTCCTTCTGGTATCTCGCAATACTTGTTAATGTGTAATGCATGAAAAAATTATGCGAAATCAATTAAGGCATAATTTTGAGGAATTCCTTTAAATTTGCGTAATGCGAAATTAGGGTATCTCGTGAAATTCACTGGCATCATTAGCATTTCACCTAGGCTTCCTGTCACTATGTGCTGGTATTCTAGTTCTTTGCCTCAGTATGGTTTATGAACCGGGCACAGAAAGTTGAATTTAATCTGAGGAACGCGGTAGGGATGCCCCATCTCTCTTCTATGCTCTTCCTCGTCACCATGGAGGCCCTGGCTGCGGCCTTACGTCAGTCGGATCGGATTGTGGGCATCCCTACATCTGGTGGACCCTCTAACCTATACTTGTATGCAGATGATATTCTGCTTACTCGCTCAGCTCTGTCCTCTTCCATCCGTGGGATTTTTGAGGCAATTGAGGCTTTTGCGGCCATATCTGGTTACAAAGTCAACTGGGGTAAGAGCGAGGCCCTCCCACTTTCGAGAGTTACCACCATTGCTGCTGTTGCTTGATTCCTGTTTCAATGGAAGGCTGCTTGTCCAAAATAACCGGGCGTCTATGTTAACTGGGGCTTAGAGCGCAGGATAGAGGACAACCTCGACCCACTAATGGAGCACATGCAGCTCGTATTTGATAGGTTGTCACAACTGAACCTGTTCCTCTGGGGCCGCATGCAGGCTGCAAAAATGGTGACCCTCCCCAGCTTCACATACATACTGGGCATTGTCCCCCTGATAACGCCTCTCTCGGAACTTCGACAAGTGGACAAGGCCATCAAGACCTTTGTCTGGGGTTCGTTGAGACCCTGTTTAGTCATTCAGAAACTTATTATCAATGGGGGCCTTGGCCTCCCTTCTGTGGAGCACTATTGTATGGCTCTCCATCTGGCACAGTAGGCATTCATGGGTTTGGGATCCCCATTACGGGTGATAGTTGAAAATCTTCTTGTCCGTGGCTCGCTGGGGCTGCTTCCCCTCTACCTACTCGTACCCACCGGCACTGGGGCCCTGAACCTTATGATCCAGGCAATGTACAGAACCTGGGCGTGAGCCCACAAGCTCCTCTCGGTGGATGCCTACCTTCATGACAAGGCTCACATATGACCTAATCGTGGCATCTGCATAGGCGGGGACATGCTTGATTGGACTCCCTGGCATGTGGCGGGCATACATACTTTGTTGCACCTGCTCTCCCAGGGTGAACTAGAGTCCTTTGCGGCATTGCGGGAAGAATTCGGCCTGCCACAAACCCAGCACTGGCGCTATATGTAACCACACCACCAACTAAATTAGAACACCTACTAGGCTGAAAGGCTCTAGGCTACAGTCAGAGTGGTAATAGGGATCAACATAATAGGTCCTGAAGAGAAGCTTAGGGTTGGGCTTCGAAACATGTCAACCACTGAGGAAACTGCTCATTAAAGCACTTTCCCTCCTTACTCCCCACGTTTATTAATACCAGCTAGAGGGAGCATTAAAGTTTAGTTTCTCCACATAGCCAGGTATTTTTTAATGCTCTCACTTCTGACCCTTCCACTCTTGCACCAAACACATAACATCATTTAACTTAAAAGTGCTCCCACGTATTCGTCAGTTGTAGCACGCCCCGTTCCGCAGCGAGGCGGGAAGAACCCGTTGATGAAGCATGCCACCAAGAGACCTTTTGGTGAGTGAGGGTTATTTTAGAAAACGTATTGTTTCTCCCATGCTAGAAACCTAATAGTTCGCTTGGGTTTAGTTACTTTTTGGAAGGTTAGCACTACATTTTGTAACTCAGAGTGTTCATCTGTGCTCTGCACATAACTTTCTTGCTCCAGAGTCTGGTGTGTATTGGGCATTTTATATGACCAGAACCTGCACCAAGCTGCCAAGCCCCAGAGCTTTCTGTACAAGTACCTTAGCCGTGCACTGTTGGAGTACATGTCTTTGTCTATATCCTGCACCCATTTCCCCTATTCTCAATCCTGAGGTTTTCCAAGTAATAAAGTTTGCAAACCTTCATTGTTTTAAACTGATTACTATTGCGTCAAGGAGCAATACACAACAGTGCCTGGTTATCTGCTTACTTCATGGTTAGGGTATACAAACTCATCCTGATTTTCCTTGGGGACGGGGGTGTGATTTCCACCCTTTTGGTTGGAAATCATCCCTTGCTCTCACTTGCCCCTGCCTCCATAATTTTCTTCAGCGTAGGGTTCGCAGTACAATACTGATTTTTATTTTTATTACATATTGATCCCGACTAATATTTTTGTGAACTACTGCTAATGGCAATAATGTTTTTCATTTAGCGTATTGCGTTCTCTTTGGTCTTCAAATAGTCTATTGCAGTATATTTTAGTGGATTTTCAACCTCTTTCGAGTCTTCCCTGATTTCCACCCTATCTGCCCATAGTAGGTTGGGGGTGCTCCTTTTGACATTTTGCTCTACATGTCCCAAATAACATTTTTGTCTGACTCTAGATTTGTGCGCTCATTAACATATTGCGTACTACCTGCAGGAGCAAAAATTTCAGTCAGAAGGACCCAGGCAGATGTTTTGGGTTTGTGTGCGTTTGTTAGCACTGTAGACTTTGATGTTCAGTGGTTTAAAACAGATGTCTTGGTCAATGGGTATTAACGTCCATTTTTATATATACACACAGGGCTTAAAGTGGGATGAAAAAACTGGGGGGGGTCTCTCAAAGGGGCGTGGCCAATGTAATTAAGGGTGTGGCTTAAAAACGCGTAGGCTAAAGATTTGCGCTTAGCATAGTGTGCCGCCCGACTTGTATTTTGATGTTTCTGTCATTGCATCCAGATATAGGATACAACAAGTAACATCATATCTACAACACGTCAAGACTGTTGGCTTTGTCAATGGTTGTTAGTTCCATAAGATCAATAATTAGCAAGTATGACTTGTGTATAACATTAAAAAAGCTTCCACTTAAAGCCCTGGTGACACCACAACAATGTTGCTGCTCCTGAGTTTCAAAAAGAGAAGGGAAATCCAGAGAGAAAATGACTCTTTTTTTTAAAGGATTTCCCTTCCCCTACAGCGCTCACCTGGCATGACGTCAGCCCGTAACTTCTCCACTAGTGAGAAGTGAGCAGTGTGAGCACCCGCACATGGATGTGCTTGCTGGCACCGCAGTCCGTAAAAAAACGGACCGCCTGTGCCGGGGCACAAAACCGAGCACGATAGAGACCCGTTTCGAAGCCCCCTTTAAAACAAGCATTTGCAATGCAATAGGTCTCGCATTCACGCGAGTTTGAGCTATTGACATTGTAAATGACAATGCCTTTTATTTATGTTTTGGTTTTTAAAACAAACAAAAAGCGTTGTCATTTACAATGCCAATAGCTCACTCGTATAAATGCGAGACCTATTAGATTGCAAATGTAATAGGTCTCGCATTTATACATTTATAAATGCTGCAAACTGTACGAAATGGCCATGCGGTGTCCCTGAAGTGGGTGCCGCACTCATTACAACAAAGTAGAACAAGACATGCATGGGAAGTGGGGGCGGGCGGGAAACTGAAAGTACGGCCGGCCGGCCATGTATAATTAGGGGAGGAGAAGCCGCAGAGCGCACGCTGGGAGAAGCCCTAATCACACATCTCGACTAAATTGTGGACTAAAGATTGCCAAGGGTTTTGCTGCATGAAGAATTAGAAATACAAATTCCGTTTTCTGGTGCGATGAACACACAGGAAGCACCCGTAAAAACAAATGCTGCAAACTGTACGAAATGGCCGTGCGGTGTCCCTGAAGCGGGTGCCGCACTCATTACAACAAAGTAGAACAAGACATGCATGGGAAGTGGGGGCGGGCGGGAAACTGAAAGTACGGGCGGCCGGCCATGTAAATTTAGGGGAGGAGAAGCCGCAGAGCGCACGCTGGGAGAAGCCTTAATCACACATCTCGACTAAATTGTGGACTAAAGATTGCCAAGGGTTTTGCTGCATGAAGAATTAGAAATACAAATTCCGTTTTCTGGTGCGATGAACACACAGGAAGCACCCGTAAAAACAAATGCTGCAAACTGTACGAAATGGCCGTGCGGTGTCCCTGAAGCGGGTGCCGCACTCATTACAACAAAGTAGAACAAGACATGCATGGGAAGTGGGGGCGGGCGGGAAACTGAAAGTAGGGGAGGAGAAGCCGCAGAGCGCACGCTGGGAGAAGCCCTTTGATGTGGTATCATGGCCTGGCGGCCGTGGTTAGGAGGGAGGGAAGGAGGCTGATGCCTTTGATGCGCGTGCTTGTTTGGTCACGTGATTTCACGTGAACTCGAAGAAAACCGCACCGAAAAAGCCATAGTTTGACGAGTATTTTGACCACTAGAATTCTCTCCTTTTCCATTCCTGTGGAATGGGAAAAGGCGAGACCTAAAAACTGCCGGACCACTTAAAGCCCTGTATATACATGAGGTGTCTTTTATGTGCTTACCTCTTGTCGTGCATTTGCATTCAACAAGCTCCAATTCCTTGCTCTTCCTTGAACTTAGTGGGAGTTTATTGGGGAATTTAGTAAATATATTATCCAATACATTACATTTCAGACTGTGCTAAAGTCACATATAAAAATATTTTTATTTTAGCAGCCACATTTTAGAATACGTTTTCCAATATTGTAAAGTTTTTCATTTTGCCAGACCAAAAGTCATGGTATAGGGTTTATACAAATTGTGTAACTATTTTAAGTTATATTTTTTGAATGTTACAAACCCCAAAACCTATCTCCCAATCTAAAATAGATTCTTAAATCCACACATTAAAAATCCTAAACTTTAAAAATAGTGCATTGTGGAATTTAAGAATTGTATTGAGCAGAAGTTTAAAAATGCATCTAATCTCATGAATATACCAATGTTTACATTTTCTATTTGTGATAGCTGCATTAACATAAACTTTAATGTGAGGTTATGCCTCTTTGATTAGGGTTCTTCTCTAAGACAGGTTGGGTATTATTTTAGAATCATTAATGCAAGGAAGACAGATGACCCAAATACAATTATAATCCCATCTAAAATTATCATTTTTCAAAGATAGCCTTTAGCACAATGTAGGGAGATTAGCCAGGCCTGTATTGTGTTTCCTGGACTTCATACAAAGACAAAATAAGTCGGATTTTGCAAAGCTTTTTTGCCAGCAAAAATCCTTTTTTTCACCATTAGGTTTAACTTTAGTGCAGATTTTCTGTGCAATGCGATACCATCTTTCCAGCGTTGCAAGATCATTTTCACTCTTTTTGAACCCATTCAAGATGAAAAATGTATACAGATTTTTGATGTACTAGTTTACCTTTTGCAGAGTTTTTGTGTGAACAATCACAAATGCATGCATAATTATTGTCATTCACCAAAGTCAGAATTTGTGTGTGAAAAAAACATGGTATTGTAAAACTGCAAATTTTGAACTTTGCAAAGGTTGGAAACAAAAATAACATTGACACCTCCAAATATAAATTCCCTTTCCTCAAATCTGTGAATTTAGCTACACTGTACGAGCCTTGACAGGGCCAGCGGTGTATCAATTTTTTTCACTGAGCTTTTCAGAGCCCCATTTTCGTTCCTGTTTCTTCAAGCAAGAAAACAGCCTTTAAAACTCCTATCGAGATCTAGTTGTCTGACCAAAAAGAAGCATGCATGAGACATGTTTACAAACCATCTTATAATTACATTTCATATTAATGGCCTCTACCTGTAGCCATGCAACACAAGTAGGGAAATGTGCAAGACCCAGTGTTAACATCACCAGCTGTCTTCCCAATGTTATATTGTGCTTTTTATTTAAACGATATTCAGTTAGCATCTCATGCCTTACTCAGCACAGTAGTACCGTGAGTTTAATGCGCCATATTGCAGCTAAATTAAATTCAGATCTAATTTCTGCTACTCCTAGCAACAGCATTTTTTGTCTGCGATGGAAGGATTAGCCTCTTGCAACATGCCATTCATTCTCTACTTCCTTGTTATAGATTGAATCTTTACCTTCAAGGGCAGCAGCCAAAATTGGTACTCTCAGTTCATGTATTCATTGCTTTTCAATATCCTTGAGCAAGTCAACCTGCAGAACATTCATTTTACACTCTTCCCCATCTTTATACCACTCTGTCAAGAATCTAGTGCAAACACTGTCTTGGAGCCAGTCTGCAGTCTGACTAGCCACTGACATTTCTAACAGCTACACCCTAGACCGTCTTTAAACAACCTCTATTACCCTGTTGCTTCTTTTTGGTTCCAGGGGCTTTCTCTGCTATGTGTTACTTTTTTACCTTATTTGTAGCCCTGTGCGAATCTTGTCTAAGCAGTTCCTCTTTGAATTTCTCAGGACTCAGTTTTTTCCTGCTCATGTGACTGTGTCAGGCTCTTAAGTCTATATATAGTCAGTAGCCTCCGCAAGGCTACAAACTTCATTCAGAGAGTCAGCATATAGTTATTACAGCGTTAAACTTTTGTGAGACTCTAGCTGCGGTTACCTCATCCCACTGCAACCTATTCTTTTTAAGGAAGTCAGTCTTTCCTATCACTTTGTGATCTCACTCCAGCGCATAGCAAGGGGTGATAGCTGCCAGCTTGATTTCCTACATAAAACTTTTAAACAGAACTAATATACCCACCAGTGAAAACTACATTGTCTCCTGGGATAGGAATGTGAAGGTTTTTTTCAAAAAAAGTGTCATTTGCAGACCTATCCAGGCTGAACTGACTATTCGAGCAAAAACATTGGAGAATTTATGCCATATTGACTCTGATCCCAACCATGTTGACACTAATATTCAATTGCAACAGCATAGAAGCACAATCACTAATTGGTTTCCAAACTTATGTCGTAATTTTGGATCGGCATACATAAGTTTGGCTTTAAAGACCCCTGCAGCTAAGTTTGCAAATTCATCTTATCTTAGTTGTAGAATCTTTACGCTTATCTTACTGATCATGGATCGAACAACCTTCTTCTCATATATTAAAAGTCTTGTTTCTTAGTGAATTGCATTCTCTGAGCGCCAGGCGTACTCCTAGACATTATTCACTTCACATAAGGAATAAGAAATTTGGCAAGCAATGCTATTTTTGACCAAGATGGAGGATACTGCATTAGTCGTAGGACTTCCACCACTTACTCTATTCAGAGAAACGGAAAGGAAACCCACAGAATCAATGGGTGTGTTAGCCTGGTTTACTGAGCAATTATAATATATTGAATAGGCTACAGAGATCAATATAATAAAATTAATAAAATCACCATCTTCAGTGTGTCCCTTACAATCATCAGTGTCCGAGGAGAATACACTAAGTATAGGAAAAGCATGGTAGGAAAAAGGATCACTCTGGTTTCGGATGACCTGTCCATACTGCCTCTTACAAGTGCACCCATATAAGTATATGGTATTTGCTACCTAAAGGTCTCAGTGTTGGTATAAATTGTGAATTTCATTGCCTTTCCCAGTTGTGCATTTCCTTTCCCAGTTGTGATGGTAATTTAATTCTTCCACATTGTCCAACCTTCGGTGTTCAAACTGTTTATTTTAAGTTGGACCACTATCATTCTCTTTAAACAAAATGAAACCCAATTAGTGACTAGTTCTTGCCACAAATTATTATTTGTTGTGGCCTTTGCTGTCAAATAGTTTATTATTGTTTTCTCTTTACTTGTGGCATGATCAATGTGTGCATTTGCAGAATGGTTGCAAAACCAAAGTGTAACATGCCATTCTTGCACAAATACAGAAACTGTAAGTTCACATTTTTGTAACCTTATTAAATTGTGAAAGTCTTTTACATACCAGAATACAGTAAATAAAATAAAACTACCAGTTTGGAGGCCTTCTGTATCAAACTGTAGCCATTTTGTCTCCCTTAGCATCTCAACAGCAGATACTCGGATAACTTCTGTAGTATGAGATGCACTTCAAATGGTGAGCAAAAACCTAGTCACCTTTTTTGCAGGAACCAATTTAACCTGCTTAATATCCACATATTTGAAGAATGTTGATCTTCCTAAACCTATCTAACCGGGCATAACAAAGAAGCATTTTTCTTTCCATTGATATTTTTGCTTATTTGCGCCTGCCTTCTTTATCTCTTTAACGATGACCTCTTAAAGACAGGTCGTCCAGCCCGTCCAGCCCCTGCTTCATTTTGTGTTTTTAGTGGAATCTACTTTCAACCTTTTCCACTGGGATATCAGGAGAGCTATCCTCGCCTCTGGGCTAGCGAAGGTCTGATGGGTGGGTAGGCACCATCATCACTTCAGAATGCTTTCCTATTTGTAATAGGATGCGCAATGCTCTTTACTAGCTCATTTGCATTCAGTGTTTTCATAGGCTGCCCAGATTTGTGGTTGTACGGTGGCCAGGAAAGGTTACATTTTCATTTGGGGTCTCTTTCTACACATGGATGGCTTTGGTGTCTGAAGTAGAAGATTGAAGGAATAGCTGTGTGTACTTAGGGACAGATTGTCAGCTAGTGTATGCGTGTTTTGGGGTCAATATTTGCATGATTTTTTTATTGGTGGGTTGGTATATGAGCTGCGATAGGGTTAGGTGATGGGCAGTTGCTGATATCTGTGTGTATTGGGGCAGTCCACACACTGTCTTTATGTGACGTGAGAGCATCTGGTGAGCTGTTCGGTGAAATGTGCTTATTTTTGGAGGACATGTAAACTTGGTTTTACAGTGGGGGCAACTGTGAGTTTGCACTTTCTATTGCAAATGAAAGATTTCGTATTTATTTTACAGCTAAGAGATGTGGTGTTGAGCTGCCTTTTCCTGTCAGAGATGGTGGATGAACTGTGAACACAGCCATATTTTGACAGGTGGTTATATTGTGTGGGTGTGTTTGTGGCAGGTGGTGAGCTGTGTGTGCTTTGTGCCAGGCGAGAGGCTTAGTGGGATTTTCCAGCAGCAGTGGCTCAGTGCTGACAATTTTGCAGCATGTGGCGAGTTCATATGTTAGAGAAGGTGGGAGCTCAGCTCACCTGTTTGGGAGCAGGTGCAGAGGTGTGAGGTCACGTGTTTAACAGGCCCAAGCAAGTTGGTTACCTCGGATCAAGGGGACGACATACATCCTTATGGTGCAGTACAAAGGGGGTTCCGCTCGTTCCAAGAGCACTGTACTCCCGGCAGGCAGCCAGCATGGGCGAAAATGTAAGCCCCATTTCCCAGTTTTGCATGTGACCAGTCCCCATCACCTTTTTGGGCACAATTAGTGGACATCTGTGGCTCTGAGTCGCACCGATGCAGGTGGAGGTGTTCGAGCTCTGGTGTTGCAGGTAGCGCGCAGAGTGCACAAGCTTTTTGTAAATTTTAAATAAGAGGTGGGAACTGTGTCTGAGTTTATGGTGATGTAATAAGCACCGTGATTATGGGCCTCTGGAACCTAATAATTAGTCCAGGAAGTGGGTACTGACGGGCCAACCCTACTTGGTTATTTTCTATCTTAAAAACGCTGTTTGTTCTGCTCCATTTCGAAATCGACTATTTCATAAAATAAAATGTCTTTGCTTTAATGAATTGTTTGTGTTGCAGCCGGCAGATGTCTGCGTGTAATCGCCCGCAGACCAGCTCTTGTACTGTAGGGCTGGGTTTTAAAGAAGGAATAGAAAACCTGCTACTGGGTTCAACTTATTAACCCGCGGTTATCCCCGCGTGTTGTCTTTGCCTGAGGAGACCGGGGCTAATTGTGGTTCAACAGCCTTGGCAGGGTTTTCGGAAATCGAATCTGTAACCGGAGCACCCCCTTTGGGCCTTCCCCATTCATCACCGTCAGATTCTCTGACTTCAAACAGTGGAGCCCGTATTTGTCGGTGAGGTCGCGTGACCAAGTATTTTTCCCGCGTGTTTTCCATACCTGGGAGCTCGTGATCAGACATCATCCTCAAGGGGAGCGGGAAAGATCAGATTTGTCGAGAACCCTCTCACTTTACTCGTACGAAGCAATTTCATGTGAAAGAATGTGGTGGCTAAGGCCATAAAAAATAATAATAATAATAATAATAAAAAAATATATATATATATATATATATATATATATATATATATATATATATATATATATATATATATATATTTTTTTTTTTATTTATTTTACCTACTGGCAAAATAGCCAATAGGTATATATAGTTAGGACCTAGCTACCATAGGAAATCCGCAACATTCTATTGGGAATACCTTTGGCGCCGGTTGAGGAATTTGCGTGTAATTTTCCAAAATTTTGGCCAGCTCTGCTGCGCTCCTTCCCTGAAAGTTTCGGGGAGATTCGTGAAGTGGGTGCTGAGAAAAAAGGGGGGTCCCAAAACGTGTTTTCCCCATGTTAATTTCCATAGGACGTTCTGACAAGGCTACAGCCCGAACCGCTGAACGGAATTACACCAAACTTGGCAAAATTGTAGGGACTGGTACGCAGCAGTGCCTTTGCTATATTTGGTGAAAATTGCTCCAGTGGTTTTTTTGAAAATTAACTTCAAAAACACCTATATATCTGGGCAGAGCCTAACCACACATCTCATCGTGAGATCTGATTGGCTGTCAGCACTTCATCCAAGAAGTGTTGGCAGCCATCTTGGGACCAATATACATGATAGCACCTCATTAAAAAGAATTGTAGTTAATAGAGGGTTTTAGGACTTTAGTTACATTTATAAATCATTTGTTGATGGTACCATACTCATTTTAGGAATTGTGGTGTGTTCTAAGGTGATTTTACCATGTGAAAAAGCCTTCTGCTGGGATATCATGAATCATGTTTGAAAGAAAACTATTCTCTCATGCTTTTCCCACAGTGGTTTGGAAGGGGATCTATAAGCTAAACTGAAAAGCATATTTTCTGTAAATTCACATTATCTTTCTCAGTCATGTGAGAATGAAGTCTGACATTCTCAGTAAAACATGTACATCCAACAAGGACAAAGACTGTCCGTTGATTCCTTTGTGTTCTACTGCAGCCTCTTAGAGTGTTCTAAAGAACAACTAGAGCGCTAACAATCCTACTTATTACAAAGGTGTGGCACACCTGAAGCCATCTTGATTGGAATAAAGTGGTAACTCTTAATTTAAAAAGGAACAAAATGAGGGGGTATATTTTGCCATAGAAAGTATGATTAGTGCTGCAGAAAGAAAAATTAGGGCACATTTTGAGTGACTTCCCAAATCCTCTTCTATTTCATTAAAAAATTCTGTCATGCAGTCTCCCAAGATGGCCACCAGAGACAAAAGAGCCCAAATGTAGCCCAAATATCACCCAGATGTAGCCCAAGTATAGCCCAATGACAGAATGTCCCAGAGTGTTCTAAAGAACAACTAGAGCGCTAACATTTTTACGTATGGCACACCAGAAGCCATCTTGATTGGAATGAAGTGGTAAGTCTGAAAACATTTAATTTAAAAAGGAACAAAATGAGGGGGTTCATTTTGCCATAGAAATAGAAAGTATGATTAACAGCAGACTTCCCTGGTGAGCAGTAGCTTTACTACAGTGATCTAATGAGCAACTAGAGTGCTAACATTCAGAATTTATGGCAAATGTGTGACACATCTGAATGCCTTCTTGATGGAACCAAAGTAAACAAGCATTGAAAATGCAATAGATCTCGCCCTCGTTTAAGTTAAAGCCATTCTGTTTGTAATGAGGTGGCTTTTTAGCTTTGCTTTTATTAGTGTTTTTAAAACTTTCATGTAAATAACATGCATATGTATGCATATATGTATATGTATTCATGCATTTATATTTGTATTTATATAGATATGCAGATTATATATGTTTATATATGTATGTATATATATATATATATACACATACATAAATGCATATGCATATATATATGTGTATATGTGTGCGGGTAGAGAGGTAGAGAGGTAGAGCGGTAGAGACTAGTAGAGAAAGAAGTAGAGAGAGGTAGAGAGAAGAGAGTGAGTAATAGAGTAGAGAGTGAGTAGTAGAGAGTAGTAGAGCGCAGTAGAGAGAGTAGCAGAGAGTGAGTAGTAGAGTGAGTAGTAGAGTGAATAGTAGACTGAATAGTAGAGTGAGTAGTAGAGAGTGAGTAGTAGAGTAGTAGAGCGCAGTAGAGAGAGTAGCAGAGAGTGAGTAGTAGAGTGAATAGTAGAGTGAGTAGTAGAGAGTAGTAGAGAGTGAGTAGTAGAGTGAGTAGTAGAGAGTAAGTAGTAGAGTGAGTAGTAGAGAGCAGTAGAGTGAGTAGTAGAGAGTAGTAAAGAGTGAGTAGTAGAGAGTGAGTAGTAGAGAGTGAGTAGTAGAGAGTGAGTAGTAGAGAGTGAGTAGTAGAGAGTGAGTAGTAGAGAGTGAGTAGTAGAGCGAGAGTAGTAGAGAGTGAGTAGTAGAGAGTGAGTAGTAGAGAGTGAGTAGTAGAGAGTGAGTAGTAGAGAGTGAGTAGTAGAGAGTGAGTAGTAGAGAGTGAGTAGTAGAGAGTGAGTAGTAGCGAGTGAGTAGTAGCGAGTGAGAAGTAGCGAGTGAGTAGTAGAGCGTAGTAGAGAGTAGTAGAGAGTGAGAAGTAGAGAGTAGTAGAGAGAGAGTAGTAGAGAGAGAGTAGTAGAGAGAGAGTAGTAGAGAGTGAGTAGTAGAGAGTAGAGAGTAGTAGAGAGTGAGTAGTAGAGAGTAGTAGATAGTGAGTAGTAGGGAGTGAGTAGATAGTGAGTAGTAGGGAGTGAGTAGTAGAGAGAGAGTAGTAGAGAGTAGTAGAGTAGTAGAGAATGCGTAGTAGAGAGTGAGTATTAGAGAGTAGTGGAGTAGTAGAGAGTAAGCAGTAGAGAGTAGTGGAGAATATTCCAAAGTTTGGCACCGCACCACTTGCACAATAAGTCCAATCAAATCATATCACTTAGTCCTTATTGAAGCGCTGAATCTTGGTGTATATTCAAATGCTTTTATTTTCCTTAAGTTTATGTACCACAGCCAGCTGACGCGTTTCGTTCTGTACAACAGAACTTCTTCAGGGCGTTCTTATTTCCTTCAAGTTATGTCGGTATCCTGTTGTCATATAGCTAGATATTTCTTCCAAATGTTAGACGAGACGTAAGTACATTCCTATTCAAAGTGACTAGGTATCAATTTTACCCACACAATTCGGGCAGACTTGAGTAATTTATAGCATCCTCAAAGTCAGTCTTTCAAAAATTCCAAAGTATAGGACATGATAATCCAAATCCAAATCCAAATGTTTCTCAAGAAAAGTCATTTTCAATCGTTCGGAATTTCGGCGTTTGGGCAGATATGACCCAGGGAACCCCAGTATGCAAGGGGAATTAGTTCCCCCTCTGCAAACGCGCCAGGGGGCTGCGTTGCAGAGAGGTGTAACAAGGGGCATAGCCTCATTACACCTCTGCAATGCAGCCCCCTGGCGCATACTGGAGGTTCAAGGTGGGCTAGTTGGCCCCCAGGGGCCCTTCAGTATGCAAGGGGAATTAGTTCCCCCTCTTCAAACATGCACGGGGCTGCGTTGCAGAGAGGTGTAAAAAGGGGCGTGGCTTCATTACACCTCTCTGCAATGCAGTCGCCTGGCGCATACTGGAGATTCCTGGTGGGCTTTCAGGTCTTATATAGTTAGGAATTAGCATTCAAAAACCTTTGAAATTCACTGAAAAAAACATAGGTTTCAGGCCTTATATAGTTAGGAATTAGCATTTAAAAAACCTTGCAAATACACTGAAAAAAACATAGGTTTCAGGCCTTATATAGTTAGGAATTAGCATTTAAAAAACCTTTGAAATTCACTGAAAAAAACATAGGTTTCAGGCCTTATAGTTAGGAATTAGCATTTAAAAAACCTTTAAAATTCACTCAAAAAACTTTA
The DNA here is from genome assembly GCF_964261635.1 of Lissotriton helveticus. NCBI lineage: Eukaryota > Metazoa > Chordata > Amphibia > Caudata > Salamandridae > Lissotriton > Lissotriton helveticus. Next base: position 1,525,745,402 of record NC_136069.1, read on the forward strand.
AGTTTTAGGGGTGTTATAGTTAGCTGGACATTTCACTCCTACAAAACCATTGAAATTGCTCCTTTATAGTTAGTTGTACTAACTATATTTCGCGCACCCGCAATCCACTGCTGATGATGTCACATAGTACATCATTCATGACATGGTCATTGACATCACTGATGACATCTCAAATGACATAACAATTTTATTGAAGTTGAACACACAGAGACATCATCACATTACAGTATTTTCTTTCTGCTGCAGTGAAATATAATTCAACAATGTTCATGGACAGAATGCATTCAGTACTTTGAGAGGTTATAGTTCTGGCTGTCTCAGCATTGCCATGTCTGCTGTCGGTGAGGTACACATTTCCCCCCTATAGGCATTTCAGCCACCCCATTTCTTATCCCATTTCTTGGGGCAGCCCCTCATTTTGTAGACCGCCTTCTCTGCTACCAAGCATCTATCCATCTCCGCCACCCAGCCAACTGTTAGGGGCCATCTATTTGACCCCCAGAGCATCGCTATAGCCCGCTTGACCAGCAGGTACCCCAGTGCTGCCCATTGTTGCTCGAATTCCGTCAAATCTGTGGCCTCCCATATGTTCAGGATCCCCAACCTTGGTGTCAATCAGATCTGTTTACCCAACATGTCTTGCATTTTCTTGGTTGCATCCTCCCACAGAGATCATATTTCGGGACAGTCCCACAAGACATGGTAAAAGGTGCTTTCTTGGCGTCTGTCAAAGCATTGTTGAGTACAAAAGGAGTGGTCTGACTATGCTTTTGGTCAGTACAGAAACTTGGTCACGACTACTTAAATTCCTTCCATACTGTAAGCTGAGACAGCATAGTTGTGGACATTGCAATTTGCTATTTGCTGGCTTCCTGCAACAAGCTTTCTCCATTCAGGGCCACGAACGTTGAGTTAGATCTCATACCTACAGGAGACTCCGCTAGCTGTGCTCTTGCCGAATGGAACATTTGTCAGTTCGCCACTGCTCTGGACATGCCCATGTGTCCCTGATTTAATTCTGAGTGTTTTGTGGGTGTTCTGTCCTTCCTACACAGCCTTTTCTCTTCTTCATGCAGATGAGCTGTTGGTTGCTTTTCTAGGCATCTCCTTGCTGTAGGGATAACTGCAATACCTCTGTCTTCAGTGACAGCTCCTTCCCTCAAGCCCTCTCCCATGCACTTCAAGGAGGATTGTTTCAGAGCTTTCATTTCTGCGGCTGACCTAAGAAGAGTACTAGCTACCAGAAAAGCAGGCCGGAACTCAGAAATCTTCCAGTACACACCAGTGATGACCTGGCACTGGTCCGTGAGAAATCCTTGGAACACTCATCTGGGGATTCCATCCTATATGTACCGAGCTTGCAGACTAAAATATTGGTCCCTGAGCACCACTTTGTTGTAGGTTGTGTCTTCCTTCAGGGGAGTGGATGTCACTCCACCCTAGCTACTCAGCCTCTAACCTTTGCAGATTTGGCGGGAGGATGGAGACGGGTTTTCTCTGGCAGGGACATAAGACCATGGCACAAAAGGAGCAGGGCTTCCCCAAATTAGCTAATATACAAAGAGTATTTACACACTACTCTTGGGAAGAATGGAGTAAAGATTGACCTATTTCAAAGGACTCCCTCTTCCCATTCACAGGAAAAAATCCTAGGTTTTTAGGAATTTTCTATGACCTACCTACTGTATACACCCCTGTCTGCCAGGGTGTCTTCACCCTTCATTTGGTGTACTACTGTTTACCCAGAAGGTTCACAAAGTATACCTGTGTCCCTGCAGTCACACACAGTTGACACACTCCACGCTCACTCAGCCCCAGAGAGCAAACATACTGGTGCCTTCTATGCATCCCATTGATGGTGCAAACAACTTTGGTAAATGGGACTTTTTAAGTGAGAAGGCCAGATGGCCACTCTCTAATTCAGGAAATGAGCCTGTTTCATGTCCCTACGCCTACAAACTTACAAAAAGGTATATTTTTACGGACCGTATTTTGGGCACTCTTGCTATAGACCGGTCACGTAGAAAAATCACTATGTATATATTATCAGTAGACGAGACCCCCCACGTTTGAAGCATTACTCGGTACGCGCGTCACATCTTTATTGCCACTAAAAAAAAATTTTTCCTAAATATTTTTAGCTCGCTGTAGCGCAGAGTCATTTGGTAATAAAGCTATTTCAAAAGCGAGGCGCTAAAGATGAACAGAAGGTGGTATTATAAATAGGCTTGTTTGCCTCAGATGAAAATGTGTTCAGTCGGTAGTGCTAATGTATTCAGATTGTGGTCCTCAGGCGTTTTTTTTTGCTTTGTAGCTTGATGTTTTTTTTTTATTCTTTCCATTTAACGTTTATTGGTGCGCACATGCTGCACGACATCGAAAAAGTTTTTAACGTGACCTGTGCTTTTATGGATAATAAGTATCCGAATAAAGATTATTTGAATTGAATTGAATTGCTGCACAACCCTTTGAAAATTTAAAATTAGGCCAGTGCTTGCAGCCGAAGTGTTGCTATTATTTCTGGAGGATGGCCCTGGTGTGGATACATGGAGATGAACTGGATTAGTAGCCAAGGTTTCCCTTTTGCACTATCTCTGGCAAGGGGAAAGCTTTAGATGAGCTATCCAGTAAAAAAACAAAAAACTATGCTATTTACCCAGCACTTCATCACCTCCATTAAGGCCTGCAGAACATCCCCTTATTTGATGGTGTCTGATGTGGTTGAACTTTGATAATCCGGCCATTCACTGGCTACTCCCTTTAATCATTTTGGGTCTGGCTTGACAATGCAGATGTCTGTGATGCCTATTGTTACAAATACTTTAGAATATATATATGGAGTGGGCTTTGGTTCTGCTCAGAGGAGTATTACTGCCTATCCACATGCTACTGATGGTTTGCACCTTCCATGGAGTGCTTGCAATGCACGAGGGGCTATTTTACATCTCAAAAGTGCACTGAATGATCACACATTAAATGCATTTTCTCACTAGTACTTAATATACACAAACAAATCGTTTTCTTTTTACTGCAGCAGGCTTTTTATTGTTTTAGTTACAACTCAAAATGCAAGCCAGACCTTTTGGCTTTGCCGATGCTTGTTTTGTTTGTACAGGCTTTAATCATGGAATTACAGTGCCTTCTTGCACTCAGTCATCTATCTAGAAGCTCTTTCCAGAAAAGTTAAGGTGCCCTGAGTGTGATTATTTTGAAACAGAGGACTGGAACCCACTGCGTTGTCTCCTTATCTCAGCCGATTTGTCTGGGCAGCCAGTCTTATTTATTTTAGTTGAAAATGTATGCAACAAGGTGTTTTAAACCAAGAAGGCCAGCATGTGGTTCTTTTCTATGTTATGGGGGAGTAAGCCGCATCTTAGTCACTGAGTAGTAGTTTCTTGCAGGTGTGTAACATATGTTGTACATGTGCATTGTAGTATTTGGAATCCCGATTGTTGGAACTGGGCCTCTCTGCAAGATCATCCACAAACTTGTTGCCTCCATTCCTCCTGTTTCCTGAATTTGTTTTTGTTGGCATTAGGAACTCTGTGCAATTTGCGACTGCTAAACAGTCCTAAAGTACTTGTGCTTTCTTTCTAAAACCTGGTAAAGTTGAACGAGACCTGATTGGCACATTTAATTTACTTATGCATCAGTGGTAGTTGGTTCTGCATGTACCAAAGGCCTATAAATGGAATGTGCCACCCACTAAAGTAGTACTTTAAAACTTGTCTTGGGTAGCCTGTAGTGCAGTGGTAAACTGCCATTTGGAACTGGCAAAATATACATTTTGCTTGGCCTAAAGCTTCCTTTTTAATACAGATAAGTCACCCCTAGGGTAGGCCCTCGGTGCCCATAGGGCAGGGTACATTGTATGTGAAAAGTAGGACATGTTGGTTTAAATTTTACATATCCTGCTAGTGAAAAACTCCTACATTTGTTTTTCACTACTGTAAGGCCTATCTATCCCAGTGGTTAACATTGGGTTACATTATTACATTTAATAAATGCTAACAGTGAATTAGGAATAGATAGGAATATCATGTTTGGACTCAAATGAACTGTAGTTTATCCTCTTTAATGTTAAAATTGGATTTGAAGTCACAATTTTCAAAATGGCACATTTAGAAAGCTGGCATTTTCTTGTCCTAACCATTTGGTACCTGCTGCCAGGACCCTGAATCACATGACTGTGAATCAGAGACGCAACTAGAGCCAAATTTCCGGGGGGGCTGAAACTTTAAGCAATAGGCTGAGGGGAGCTGCAGGGGCTCTTAGAAGGGGTGAAACAACAATGAAGCCTCATTAACATGCAAATGGTCTTTTAAAGACCTGTGAAGTGCTCGGTTGCGGTAGTGTGTGTGCCCGGGAAGCTGTCTCATCCCGGCTGCCACACACGATGGGGGGCCGAAGCCCTTTGAGTCCAATGGGTGTTGCGCGTCTGCTGTGAATAGATCTGCTTTTAGGGTTGTGTATTCCTGTCAGACAGTGAGACGAAGGGGACTGGGTGTAGGCAGGGTGGGCAATCCTACCAGAATGGCTGGGGACAGAGCTGTTCCCTGCCCCACTTAAACTTCAAAGGGATTTCCTCCAGCTCACACAAAGGAACCTGAGACTAGCCTATTGTCGCCCAGACAGACGTCTTGGAGCCTAGACCGGGGAAGGGAAGAACTTTCCAGAACCAGATGTAGGGGTAGACCCGGACAGCATTCTAAACTATAAACCTAGGTTTTCACATCTAAATGTGTTCATAACAAAGTTGCCAGTTCAATTTTATGTATTCGATTTTGTGTTTTTGAAGTTTACTTTTAGGTTTGGATTTTGACAGCACAGTGGTCAATCAACCTATTGTTAACAATATACATAGAGTGAACTTTTGACCCACCCCTTTTTAGGTCTTGCTAAAGAGCGCATGAGATATCTGTTGCAAACCATATTGTTAATTTATAGAGGACTTAGAGCCCGCCATTGCTTACCATTGGATGTCTATATTGTCACTCTCATTTGCTTGCTTATTCTTTGCACGCTTCCAGGGCCTTTACTTCATCTTCTGTTACGTGTTCCTCCCCTGGAGCTTGGAGCCATTACTTGTGGCCTTCTACTGGCCCCTGTTTAGGCGATGCTTTTTTCATTCTGGTTAAGCACTTAACAAGAGTGTTTGTTTTCCAGCTCTCTCCCTCATGTACTTTGTGATTCTCTTTCTCATCCATGTGTTTCTCACCTCCCTCAGCTCCCGTTCTTGCTTCCTCCCATCCATCAAACTTCCATTTCCATTCTTGCTTCCCCACCTCTTCTGTTGCCTGTGTGCATCCTTACCCTGCCTGCCTGCCCTAAGATATCCATTTCTTCCCTATTGCCGCCTGCCCACCTTTTAATATCCGTGAGCTTCCCTATCACTACCCACCCACTCTCTGTTGTCTGTGTGCTTCCCCCACCCACTCTCTGTTGTCCGTGTGCTTCCCCCACCCACTCTGTTGCCGTGTGCTTCCCCACCCACTCTCTGTTGTCCGTGTGCTTCCCCATTTGCCCACTCCTGTTATTCGTGTGCTTCCCATTCCCATCCGCCCACCTCCTCTCGTCAGTGTACTTCCTTGTCCCAGCCCGCCCACCCTCTGTTAGTGTGCTTCCCTATCAGCTGTCACCCGCCCTTCATTGTCCATGTGCTACACATTCATCACCCACCCTCCATTCTCCATGTGCTTCTCCATTTCCACCCTGCGGTGTCCATGCGCTTCCTTACCCCCACCCTACACTATCTGTGGGCTTCCCCATTAATGTTGTTCGCTTGTCTTCCCACCCCCCAACATCTTTCACTTCCTCCGTCCTTCTGTGTTACCTTGTCCCTTACCTGCTCCCCAATCCCAACCCATTCCTTTTTTTATTTTTTTTAAGTGCCCTATTGCTATATATATGAACAAAATAAGCTTTTCTCACAACTTTTTATTTACCAAGCCATCTAAAATGCTTGCCTCATTTTGTAAGTGCACGCATCTGTGTTGCGCATTCCTACAAAATGAAGCAACAGCTGCGTCATAGCACTTTTTAGGTCGAGCAGACGGAGTGTCTGCTCGACAACTATTGTTGCCCATTAATGGGAATGTGGACACCGATGTGGACGAGCGTTTCCTTCGCGGTTTTCACCGCGGGAGCGCGCGTCTCACCCGCGCATGCGCAGAGTAACTCAGCCATTTTTTTTTTTTTTATTTCCCAGCCTCGAACCTAATCAGGTATCAGAGCACTTCACATATAGGCAGCCCCCACCCCTCTGCATGCGCACACACAGGCGAGCGCATGCACACGCAGGCACTCGCTCACACACACCCCCCTCCCCCACAGTCACACACACGCACTCCAGACACATACACACACACACATACACAGCCCGCCCCCCCCCCCGCACTCGCGCGCGCGCACACATGCTCTCCCCCCCCCCCGCCCCCCGCTCAGCAACCCACTCACCGGCTTCATTCCTGCGGCGGCTCTCCTCAGCTGCAGGGCAGCAGGACTCTTCTTCCCTCCTTCGGCACCCGCAGGGTAGGCTCCTGCCAGCTCCGGTGCTTGAAACGCGGCTCCGGCTCCTGCCAGCTCCGGTGCTTGAAACGCGGCTCCCATCGCGGCTCTTCCGTTGGAGGCGGGGTAGGCTCCCGCCCTCCTACTTCCTGTTTCCTGTTGTCGCGCCGGCCTGCCTGACTTCCTGGTCGCAGGCCGGCACAGTGACGGCGGTGATTTGCGGTACTAATTAATTTAGTTATTTATGCATTTTTATATAGCGCGGACTTTATCCGAAGGCGGGATTTATTTTTTGAGATCGTTGGTCGTTTTCTTCTGTTTTATTGCATTTGATTATATTGCAAGTCAGTGTGCTTATTACATGGCCATCACGTTTCACTCTTTGATTGGATATTTACCCTGGATATTTATCAAGGCCACACATTAAAACAATTCTGTTAAAATGGTTTTATCTCTTTGCAATTGTTTGGGAAATGTTATGGTGGAGGGATGGGCCAGGTCAGACACTCGCAGAGGATAGACTCGTACTGGGTTCCACTGTGCATTCGTTCTGATGTTTGGCCTGCTTCTGGTAATTCGTGTCTCCTTCGCTCATTTTGGAGCTTATTCTCAGATCAGCCCGAGGCATTTGCACTTGGTACTGTGGCACTCTAACTTGTGATTTTGCTCTTGAAGTCCTTCCTACATGTCTGCGGTTTGTACATAGTGATGCATGCCACATTCTAGCCCTGGGGTATTTCCTATATTTATGTTTGGAATTCCCCATGTGTTTAGGTCTGTGGATCGAAAGCAAGAAAACTCGTTTGCCACTCAAAATATCACCTGCCTGTTTATAGGAACGGCCAAACTATAAAAGGGAATCGTTGTTTGTTCTGCTCAGGGAAGGGGAGACTGGAGCTTCTGCCTGGGGTAACCACTCCTAATGTTACTGGTCGTTCTTCGGAGGTGTGGGATAATTCAGAGCTGCTGCTTAGGGTAAGCAGCTCGCCCTTCGTATTGAGGAGGAAGGGCAGAATTGCAGCAAGGGACACCAAGCTTCCACTGAACTTGAATGGAAAACAGAAACTACATTTGAGGGCAAACAAGATTCTCCTCCTTACCAAGTAGCCTTCGGTGACCCTGCCCCAGTGGATTGAGTGCTGCTTCTTAGCCAAATGTCTTGTTCTCCCCTCACAGTCCAAGGTCCTCTATGCATAAACCTGGCATGCGTAATCGGATGTCCACACAGCAGCAGACTGACTGTCCTCAGCATGGGTGTATGCAGTTGTGCTCTTTTCAAGAAGGTCCAATCCCCACTAGGAGTAAAATAAAGTGCCCCACCTGGTGTTTTACTAGAATGGGGACTGTTGTCAACATCGAGGTTCAACATCGAGGTCCAGCATCGGAACTTCTCACCCACCCAACACTGCAATATAAGTCGTGAGATGAATATTAGGGCTCCATAGAGCCACTCTGCAGTTAATTCAAACACTTACAGCACTGACGGGCAAAGCACACAACAGATAACCCATTTAGCATCTAAGCACACCTAGCTAACTTATAACACATCTAATTTTCTGGCTACTAGCTGTGCGTGCACTGTCCCAGCCGCCGCGGTCACAGCGGGCCGCCTCTCCTCTCAGCTGGTATAGTTTTAAAGTCCGGATTTAAGCACTAACGCGAACTATCCTAATTCTTTTCTATAACATTAGTATGCAGTTTAATTAGCTTTACATTCGGTTTTTTTTATGTTTGATTATCGCATATAATTGTCAGATTTTTTTAAACTAACCGTTTTTGTTCGATAACTGTGATTCGAGCATATAATAGAATTGTTAATGTTTTAAAAAAGGTTGTAATGCTACATTGAAAGGATGTCCTATTGATCTGACTTGTTCTACTCAGGGTGACCTGTTCGGCATGCCACAGGCAGTGCCTCCGTGCCCAGAATTCATACCCCATTTAATCCGCGGCTACATGCGGATGTGTCGCCCTGCTCCAGCTGCGCCTGGGCTGCCTTCAGCTGGCAGCCTTTCAGCGTCAGTCTCCAGGGTCAGCCACCTGCGATGCTCCAACACTCCGCAGCGTGTGGGCCAGGGACAGGGGGGCTCGAAGTCAATGAGGCCTCATAATCAGAGCCGGCTCGCCTCTTTGGAAAACCCAGAGTTCAGCAAAGCAACAACATTATCACGTTACTGAAAGGAAAATAATTGTTCGTCTAGCAGGGTTATTATACTGCAAACATGTGCTATCCTTGATGATGCGGCACTTAAGCTCTTCGTGGAGTTGGGTACCCGGAAGTGCTCTTACATCCACATTAGAAAAAAAAATGCACTGCTGCAGCAAAAAGGCAAATTCATTTTAACCTTTTCTTCAGCAAATGTAAGGTGGAGAGTTGAACTGGGGCAAACATAGACCAAAATAATGTTTCCCTTTTTTGTTGTTTGTACATGTTTGGAAAGACAGATAATACATGTTGTAATTTTTTCAAAGATGATTCTCAATTTGAGGGACTGCCAAGTTTGTTCCATATTTAGTTCGTAAGCAGCAAGCAGTGTGAAGTCAGTTTCCTCTATTTTTAAAGGAATTAAAGAATTATGCTTTCTGTATTAAAATCACTTTTACACATGTAAAATGTTTTATGAGCTTACTGTGTATAGTTAGTGATATGGTTTGGCAATCCACTTACTCACCTCTAGCCCTAGTACAATAATCTTACATCACTTGATGTTCGCTCTGCCTGCCCTAATACAACACATATTGCATTACAAATGCTATAGGTGTCACATTTGCGAAAGTTAAAAATATTGGCATTGTAAATGCCAAAGCTATTAATTTCGCTATATTTGTCATTTACAATACCAATAGCTCAAACTTTCCTAATGCGAGACCTATTGCATTGCACATGCTTGTTTAAACATTATTTTTGCCATGCTGCACAGCAGCATGGCTAAAAGTCATTGCCAAATTCAAGAGGTCTCATAGGTGAGACCTCTTGACTTTCTTCAATCACTCTCTTTCAGCCATTGGTGTGAGACTATGTCCATCATGTCTTAGCTCTATCTACTTGAGCAACAGTCTCTCACCTAATGCTGTTGTCTATTTGGGTGTATTCTGCCTCCACTCGAGTGGTTACACTGAGCTGCAGGAAAGGCTGCTTTACAACAGTAGCCCTTTGTCCACTCCTGCTAACTCCCTCCTATGTGTCCTGTTCTAATGTGCTAATGTTGCATGCGTAACACATTTAAAGCAGACCTTTTGGCTTTGCTAGTGCTGGTTTTGTTAGGCAACCGCATCCCTACTTTGAGTGTCCAAAGCCACATTGTATTTGCATGTGCCTCTAAATAAATACATTATCTGAATTAACCAGACACCGATTTATATAAATCACATTTGGACAAGGGACGAGCGCGTAAACTCCCCCATTGCCCCCCACTAGGGTCGCTAGGCGGGCTAGGACCTTAGCAGTGCAGTGCTGAGTGGAGTCCGCCCTCCAGCCTAGAAAACAGAATGAAGAGCGCGATCCTACGGGAAGGAATAGGACACCCCATCCCAAATTTCAATTCGTAGTGAAGGATTGGCGCATCAAGCAGGACAGAAAGAGCCTGTTATTTAAACCCTTGCTGCCACTCCCAAGCTCCCTGTTCCTTAGGCGCAGAATGCCATCAGCAGAGCATGGTGGAACTTACACACCTGTCCATTGCAGCTATTAAGTCAGCCGCAAGGATCGTGACGCAGTTGAAAACCAGTTATTCGACAAGTTGCATCCCCTTGGCCGTGGGGAGAACACAGCAACAACAGCAATCAGTTACTGGTGTGTACGTTCCACTGTAAGGACACGTATGGCTAGGAAATTTTGGAAGGCCATCCAGAAATAAAAGAGCAGAATGAGTAGACCGGAAGTGAATGGCCACCCAGTGCGCATGACTGACGGAAGGCGAATGCCGCATAGGTACCGAAACTGTAAGGCCACTAGCATGCATGAATGAAGTGAGGCTGCAGTAATGTAATGTAAGGTGGATTTGTAGAGTGCTGCTCATCACCCGTCAGGGTTTCCAAGCTCAGTATGCACATTGCCAAACGGTATGCCTTCTTGTTTGAGAGAGAGTGAAGCACGGCCACTTAAACATTATGGCTGTGTTCTACGCCTGACTGATTGAAGGATCCTTTTAGTGGATTGCCACCTGATGGGTTTGGTACAAATGTCTGCATAACTGCCAAGGTTTCAGATAGGTATAAGTGACCCTTTCTCACTAGTAAAATCAAGCAATGAAGACGAGGGAAACATATAATAATCCAAAATATCACCCATTTGAGGTACGAGAAACTCTAAGAAGATCTTAAAACTGTTGAAAAGCACCAGAAATGGATGGGCACTAACCTAGTGACCTTATAACCTGATGGTACTATTAAACGAATGTGTAACCATGATCTTCTCTTCTCTGCTTCCTAGTTTTGCAATTAAAACACAGCTTTCTGCCCCTGCCAGCCTGTGCTCACTGGGCCCCCTGCATCTTCCCTGCTGCTGGAATGGATGTATGACGTTTCAACGCATGCTTTTACAATGCATGCCATTACGACGCAGGTTTTACAACGTAAGTCGTTACAACGACTTGCGTTGGGGGGGCGCTGGATAGTGAATAGTTTAATTTACTATTCCAACTCCAGTCCCTGTTGATAGTAGGGAAGGTGTTGGATAGTAATTAAACTATTCCTTATCCTAGAGCGCCCCCAGCACAATGCGTTGTAATAACTTGTGTTGTAAAAGTTGCGTCGTAATGGTAGTGCGTTGTAAAAGTTGCGTTGTAAAGGATGTTCCCCGCTGGAATCAATCAATTAGATGCAGAGCATCAGTGTGGACTCCAGGTCTTCTCTGTCCCAAGTGGGACCCGGCCCAACAGGATGTGAGACCCCGACAACATTTAATCCAATGGCGGTGCATCCATTGGTGCACTGGGGCTTGCCCCACTAATGCCACATGGCCACATTATTTCTTCCTCGTTATTGCACTCCGTTCTACTTCTTACGTTCCGTTCTCAATACGGACTCGATTCGGGCCGGCCTGTCGCCGGGCCATGCCCGAGGCAGTCCGGATGCTGAAGGGGGTGGGGCAGCACTGCAAGATTTCATTGACGGACAACAGTGACCAAGTAGCGCACCAGCAATATTATTAGTGCGCATGTTCGGTTTTGGGCTGGTCATTTTTCCGACCAGCCCGAACATGCGCACTCTAGCCTGCACATTTGAGAGCGAGGGTGTCTTCATGCAGCAGCCCCGGTTTCCTAATGGGTGGGGAATATCCCTGCTCAAGCCAATCCTGGCACTGCTGGAGCAGCGTCTGCATTGGCTGTCTGAGAGGCATGCAGCGTTCACCTCACAGTCAGTCCTGAGAAACATTGGGTGCTGTGTGTAGGTGGCACTATGGAAACTATGACCAATCACTGTGGCTTATGTGAAGCCAAGCAGACAGTGATTAGCCATTTGTACGTAATGATGATGACCGTGACGTCGTTGCAGTACAGTAGACCGCGCCACGCACACTTCTTGTTCAGTGGCTCCTCGTGCTCGGGTCACCTATTGCTTGGTTGACTTGATTGAGGATTTCACCAAAACGAATGCGAACTGAAGATCATCTAGACTAGACAAGTAAGTCAGTCTGTTGTAGTGCAAACTTTGCCTCAGCTGGGTCAGCCCTCTCCCTGGGAGTACATTAAATAACACTTCAGTGTTGGTACACATGTCCCCTTGTATTGTCTCTCACCATCGAATCAATCCCGTGACGCTTGCTGTAATTATTATCGTACAGGTCATTCAGGTTTAGCCGAGCATGCAGGAAGCTCTATTTCATGTCGACACGCGACAGGCACCCGCCCGCATTGAGGGTATGTCTATAAAAATGCATTTGGGCCTAGCCGCCTAAGTGAAGCCAAAGGGTTTTTATATAGTGCAAACTAAACCGGAACGTATTGGAGTGCTGTCCATGAACACCAGTCATTATGATTACACAACGATACATACAGGCTAGGAGTACATTAAATGACACTTCAGTGTCGGTACACATGTACCCATGTATTGTCTCTCACCATCGAATCAATCCAGTGGGCCGTGACGCTTGCTGTAATTATTATTATCGTACAGGTCTGGTCTAGCCGAGCATGCAGGAAGCTCTATTTCATTGCAACACTCGATGGGCACCCGCCCGCATTGATGGATTAAACCCAGATCAGTTGACTGGGGGTGAGTGCTTGCATTGTTCAACACGCCGTCCATCATCCCCTTTGGTTTTGCTTTGTTCGCCCTAAGTTGGCAGGGTATACCAAGACGTGGGTCCCTTGCTCACTTTGCCACTGAATTCAAGCTAGCCTGGCTGATGACTGCTGATTAGCCAGAAACTGGTCCCAGGATGCTTGTTTCTGGTCCAGGGATGACATGGCTTGGCATTTCGGGCTGGACTGTTCCCATGAGGCACAGGGTCAGACTGATTTGCATATGGCCATGTCTGAACTGGGGTAGCGGAGTAAGCTAAAGAATGATGATAGATTAAAACGTAACTGACGTAAATGACGTAACTGGAAAAATATGTAAAGCGCTCTGATACCTGATTCGGTTCGGGTCTAGTTCGCGCTATATAAAACTCTGCAAAAAAAAAAAACAGATCAGTTGTGTGGGGGGTGAGTGCTTGATTTGTTCAACACTCCGTCCATCATCCCCTTTGGTTTGCGAGGGTATGTCTAAATGCATTTGGGCCTAAGGGTTTTTATATAGCGCGAACTAAACCGGAACGTATTGGAGTGCTGTACATTAATACCATTCTTGAAAAACTGGGGTTAACCCTGTGTCCCTCAGAACCTGGGTAAATTATGATTAAAAGAAAAATTGGTTCTGTCGGGTAGTGAAAACCACTAATTTGTAAATTCTATATACATTTGAAAATACCTCCTCACTCTGACAAAAATTCACAACAGGTTCTTACAATAAATGAAAAAAGAAAGCCTGTATAGAATCATTTGTATCTTTATATTGTTCAAGATGCATTCAAAATGATTAATAAATGACTGTCAATATCATTATAAAAAGTGCAGCATGTGACAATAGTGAATAGTGCTCATGTGACATACAATAATGATTTCCAATATAGACAGTTTATACACATATATACAGGTTTAGCTTTCAAAAGAGGCCATCCATTAATACAATTTTGCAGAATCCCATTTGCTATTAGTCAATTCTATTGGGTTTCTGAGGTATTGGGGCCAATCGGAAAGATGTCGACGTTTCGACCCTTCGCGTGCCAAAGTGAATGTGGTCGCAGCGGGTCTTTCTCAAGACAGATGTAGCAAGCACGACAGTCCTGGAGTTCAAGTGGTGATGAGTCACCTGGACTGGATTGAGGTCCTTAAAATCCGAAATAACGGTAGCAAGTGTCCATACGATACACGCCTGTACTCGGGAACGCTGCAATTAGTCAGCTTCTAAATAATAAAAGAGGTATTTTCAAATGTATATAGAATTTACAAATTAGTTGTTTTCACTACCCGACAGAACCAATTTTTCTTTTAATCGTACATTAACACCAGACTGGTAATTACACAACGAAACATACATTTTTGTTTGCGGTTTCGAGCGGGGCTGGCAAGGGGAATGGATGGTATTTCTTGAGGTGTAGGGGTGACATGGGTTGTTACTGGATTACATCTGGATTCTGGAACGGACTAGGCAACGATCGGGAGTTACAGTGCAGGCCGGTAAGTTATGGGTTACGGTCTGTCTTACTGTTGAGGCAGGCATGGGGATTAAAAAAATAAAGGAATTTTAATAAGGAGCCTTAAACAACAAAACCGAAATCAAAACTGCAATTTTTAATAGAATGACTGTGTGGTTTATGAAGTTATTATAGTGTGGTTCATGAAGTTATTATAGTTCAATAAATTGAGCATGACACAGCAATAGGGTAATCCTAACACCACATTTTGCAATTGTGGTCTCAATCCCTGAAATGGCCATGACACACACAGGGAGCATTCACCATTGATCTATGTAATGGGCGCTTTTTAAATTTATTTCACAATTGCTTTATTAACCTTCCTGCTTTCTCAAATTTGCTTGAAAATGCACCATTTGTCCACTCTTTTCTCAAAATGTTCTCGGGTGGGGGAGAACCCCCCCAAACCCGACCTTCGGTTGTTCGGGCTCGCTATGGTGCAGTTTGACAATCATTTTACGCCTCACCACTTTCAAATGTCACCAGACGCCCCTGCAGGTATCTCGTCTCAACTGCTTAATTAAAATTAAGTGTCAATACTATCTACTATCAGCTGACTCTCGGACTACAGCCAACACAGACAGGCATTGGGCAAGACTCTGGCAGGGTGAGGTACTAAGTCACATAGGTTACAGCCTGCAGCCAGGGCGCTGTAGTGTGTTATTTCAAAAATGAGTCAACCCTAATAAAAAATTATCCCGAAGAAATCTGCTCTGGTTGGTCAACACACTAACTCGCCGACTTGACAGCCGCCATGGCAGACCGCACCGGCATTGATGTTGGGGCAAGCCTCAGGATGAGGCCTACACATATCCAGGCGGCAGCCCGAGGGATCCAGGGAGCTGTATTATTTCAAGTATGTTGCGCAGCTCATTAAAACTACAGAGTGAGCAGACTGGAATGAGACGTAGTGTGTGACTTACTGCAGAACTTCAGCTACCACAGGGCAGGCAGCTGCTTCACCGCGCGCTAAGTGCTATTTATTATATAAAGCAAATTTTGGAATCAACAAGAGATTAACACTCCAGAGGTGCACTGCCTGACACTTTTGCGATGTGAGCCGCAGCAATTCCGTTTGCAGCCGGACCACCTGCCTCCTCTGAGTCCTCCTCACCGCAATGAACGACTTCCTTGGCAAACACGCTGCCTGGGCATTCAGGTTCAGCAGCAGCTGTACAGTGTATGCTCTGGGCTCCAGTGGCCGCTGCGTTCCATGGGGTTGGGTCTGGCGGTTGAGGGGATCATTCATTGATTTAAAATTCCTGCGTGGCAGTGTGAGCAGTTCATTGCCATAGCCTCCCACAACCTTACTTTATCAAAACTGCAGCCGCATGCACGCGCCGCCACAGGCGACAGTAAGACGTGACGTCCTGCGCCTATGAATGTCACTGTGTCATTCACAACTTGAGTCGGCTGATATCTCGGTAGTAGCCATTGGGCACTGCCTCTCTTGACGTCACTCAGTCAGAATCAAGCAATGCTGTGCCGCGGGAATCCTTTCTATTGATACATTGTAGCTAGTAAGCAGCTAACTCAGCCAGCCCTCAAACCTGCCGGTAGCAGCGCACTCGCCATGGTGCGCTGCCACTTCAGCTTTAGTTTCAGTCAGCATAGAAACGTTACGGCTTGCCAGTCGAGGCAGGCGCTATACCTGTTGTGCTTGCCTTTGCATTTCAGTGTGGTGATGCGTACCCAGCTGCGGCCCTGTCTGTGCAGGTAAAAGCAGTGGGGCCGGGTGGGGGGGATTTTGACAGAAGATGATGAAGGAAAATGTTATTATTTATTTAATTTTCCTTTGTCTGTCGAAATCCCCCCCCCCCCCCCCCCCCCCCCCCACACACACTTGGCCCCACCGTTCTTACCTGCACGGGCTGCAGCTGTGTGTACCACCTCACTGAAATGCGTTAGTCTAACGTCTGATGTGTGGTACTTGTCAGGGCTGTGTCTTGAGGGATGTCTCTGAAGCCACTGGCAGTGTACAGCTACCTAGTGGGTAACGAATGTTAGTGCGCACCAAAAGCGAAGTTTCATTCGGTACGCGTTGGTGGGGGGGAAGTGAATAGTCACCCTTTGCAGGAAAGCAGCTGCCAGTGAATGCTCATCGGGATAACTGTTAACTCTGAATGCACAGCACAATAATAAAGGCTGGCTTGTAAGTAAAAGCAGTAAATAACGCAAGCCTTCACGCTTCCAGGGGCAGGCTGAGGTCAGAGCGCCCGTATGGATTGCCCAGAATGATGCGCACTTCCGGTCCGCGCTGCGTGAGTCAGAGTGCAGTCACGGGGAGCCGCGGGAGTGATTCAGGGCAGTATCGCGC
Source organism: Lissotriton helveticus (assembly GCF_964261635.1). NCBI lineage: Eukaryota > Metazoa > Chordata > Amphibia > Caudata > Salamandridae > Lissotriton > Lissotriton helveticus. The sequence goes on from NC_136069.1 coordinate 1,525,761,967, forward strand.
CAGCTCCGACACCCGCCTGTCTCAGAAACCACGATGCGTCAGCCTCGTGAGGCGGCCCAGTAAAGCGGAATCTCCGGCCGGCGGCCGCGCGCTTGTTAGCATCCGATCCAGGGACACCGCAGCCTCCGGCAGCCGGCGCTGCACCTGTTCCCCGGCCTTAGTCTGTTTTGGACATTTACTACCCACAGCCAAAGTTTTTTTGTTCCACTTGCAGTTGCACAGTCTGCGATGTGCCTTAACACAAATAATTGTGTTCTCTTCCTGAACCTGCCGATGCTAAGCTGTTTTCTGCTCTTAACTCTTCCCTCTGAAATATTTATCAGTGATGTTTAATGCACAACAGAGGCCCTTCCATAGGGTTTCGAATGGCTGGCTAGTGATGGAAACAGGAAATCCGCCTATTTTAGCAAAATATTCCCAGTACCGCTGAAGCAACAACTTGTGTGTAATTACTAACCGCAGTCTTTTTTACCTGACGAATACTAAAGCTACCGTATTCGTACCTCACTGGTGTATAGCCGCTGAATACAATTGTTTATTTAATTTGTGCTACAAATAAACCCAGGGCGATTCGTTTTATATGCTAATGAAATATTCATTCTGTTTCCATAACTGCTGCTGACTACAAGTTTATATCTATCTATCTTTACGTGCCGTACTCCTGTTTTACTGCAGACTATAAATGCATATAAACTCTCAGTTGCCTTGGGTACATGTTATGTTACATCTAATTAACATTTTCCCTTTCTCTCAATATTGTAAATCTCTTTGGCACCCTGTGGGGCTTAGTAGTGATAATCAAATACTATTAAACAAAGAACATATGTAGTTAGTCAGCATTGATCACAAGATGGATGACATGCTGGCATTTTGAAACAATCCATCAATAAAGAAATGTGCAAAATGTGCGGACATTGCAAAAGAAGTGCTTGCTGTCTTTTTAGTTATATATTTGTAGATTGAAAGCTATAAGTTTCTGCTCACAACAGGATACGAGGCTCCCAGGACTGCCTTACCTCAGTTGTAGCATCACACGGCGGGACGATATGAACCAATTTGTATACCTATGCCGGGGTTAGCAGTTTGTTCCTTACGGAGGCACTATTTGGCAAGGACAGAAGCAGAGCGGCGTTCCGTATATCCACCAACCCTACACCTCGCCGCACACGCTCCGCGGGTGTCGCATCGTCCTGTTGGGTGCTGGGCGGCAAAACAAAGGAGGAAACGAGGAAAGGCGGTACCGGGTGAGAGGCTTCAGCGGGGCTGCGAGCGTGCGGGGACTCCAACAACCAGGAGTCCCTGCGAGACCGACAGCCAGCTTCCGGTCCGCTCTCCCTGCTGGCCCGCCCCCCGCCCACCTGAGAGTTTTAAAAACGTCCCTCACCTTTCCCCTTGTGGGTTAGCAGTTTGTTCCTTACGGAGGCACTATTTGGCAAGGACAGAAGCAGAGCGGCGTTCCGTATATCCACCAACCCTACACCTCGCCGCACCCGCTCCGCGGGTGCCGCATCGTCCTGTTGGGTGCTGGGCGGCAAAACAAAGGAGGAAACGAGGAAAGGCGGTACCGGGTGAGAGGCTTCAGCGGGGCTGCGAGCGTGCGGGGACTCCAACAACCAGGAGTCCCTGCGAGACCGACAGCCAGCTTCCGGTCCGCTCTCCCTGCTGGCCCGCCCATCACGCCCCCTACATCTTATATTCGGACTCCCGCAGCGCGGGACGCAGCACGGGGCGAAGACCGGGCAAAGAGCGGGCCGTTTGAGGCCGTTAGAGACTGTTTGAGACTGGACTGGCCCATAGCTCTTGGTTCTACAACTTGACTCTAGCTATACTACCCAAAACCCTTCTAAGAACACGCAGTATGTCGACCCGAGAATACAAAAGTAGGGCTGCGAAGGGGAATTTAAAAAATGGAACCTTAGATGATTTCATCTCCAGGACCAATATTGCCATAGATAAGGAAATTGGCAAGATGCAATGTAGGGTGTCCAGTGAACTAGAAGCAGCGAGAAGGTTATCTCAGGAACTGGCCATGGCAAAAAAATCTTCTCTTGGGCATTTTGCTTTTGCCAAATCACCAGACCGTACAGATAAACCTACTCCTATTTTGTTTGTTACACAGGCCGAAATCCATCAGCCATCAGCACTTACGCCACATACATCTAAGGCGGAGGCCTCACAAGCAACGCCCCCAACTCAAACATCTCCAGCAAGCGGGGAGGTTAGGTTTGATATAACTGGTGAGGGAGCCCCGCTGAAGACGGCCCCTACTGCCAAATCTAACGAAAATATCGGGGGGATTCCGCACCCCATTCAAAAGGGTCCTAATCTTAACCCCAAAAGAAAGCGCAAACAAACCTCTGCCTACTCAAGGAAAAAGGCTAAGGTAGCTAGAGCCCAATTATCCATCAAGGCACTGCCTAACACATCGCCCAAACCTCCTCCCAATTCAGAAATAGGACCCAGCGTTGCAAACTCAAAGGATGAGAGTGATTTAAATAATCTTGTAATTGATAGCGAGGATGGCGGGGTTCCATTTTGTACTATAAATGGGAAGGATGTGGAATTCCTGACAATTGTGTGGGGTACACTTAAAAAACTTTTAACGCCCGTCGAAGCCAGACTAATACGAATAGAAACCCAGCTGTTAGAGATTGAAAAAAGCATCTTAAATCTAGCCACTCTTAGTATAACAGATAAAGATAAAGTACCCTGTCCACCGACTGCCACCAATAACACATTATTACCACTACTTGTTGCCACACCATTACTCGCCCCAAACCCCACAGAGGCCCTGAAAGCCAAACCCATCCCAAAACCTCGACGTAAGGGTGTCAATGATACTCCTGCTAATAAGGTAGCGGCAGACATAAATCAGCAGGTGATCCCCTCTGCCCCTGCTACAACGGTTAAGACAGCTACCACCGACGAGCACAATAATCCTTATTTAACAACATTGAGAGCAAAACCTAACATAAACTACTGTAGGGGCTATGTTGATCTTCCCCCTGACGTCAGGCCATATGTAGTCGTGCTCACGGGGGTGCCAGAATTGCCATATCATCACCAGGAAGACTATGGGTCACTTAAAAACAAAGTTCTACACTGGCTTAACATCCACAGGCCCATACCGAGCCACCTGAGAAGTAAAATTCTCATGGTTCGTCGGGTACCCTGGATAGGCACCTCGTGTAAGATCATTGATGGTGATTGTGTGATTGTCTCATTTGAAAATCCCAATACCGCACACTACATTTACTCCTGGAATTATAACAGCGTGAATTCGTCTATGGCAACCAGACCCCTAACCTTCTTCTATCCCCCACTTCCTCACTGCAACACAGGAGGAAACTGGAGTTGGATTCCAGAGAGGAAACGTACGTATGGTGGGACTCACAATCAATGGGCCAACACACATAGCGGGTGGCTAGGAGCCCCGGTCTACAACATATTTGGGTGCCTTGAGGAAGTGGACTGACTCTCTCACAGGCTCACAACTAAATTACCTCAAGTAGACTTATCTAACTGCTCTGCCCACCCTTTGGTACGACTTGCCCCCAACCCATCGCACTGGCGGTCTGGAGATTCCAATAAATCCGCAGATGAGAATAGGCATGAAGAAGATCTTTCCACTGACCATCCTGCAGGCACTACACACAGCCCAATAATTTCAATCAATAAGTCACTTAATGTCAAAAGAAATTTAATTACTAAGTATAATTCTCCTTTAGAGGAAATGTCTCAATCAACCCTACTAATAAATGAAGGCATGCCTCATTATTCACACAGTTACTTAAGGGCAAGCGGGGCTTCTAAGGGGAAAAATGACACTGATCAGTCTGTGACCCCTGGCCGACTCTCCATACTCTCTTGGAACATCGCAGGGTTGGCTAATAAAATAGGCTCCCCTGAGTGGCTGGAATTAATAGAAGGCTACGATATATGTTTGTTCCAAGAAACATGGGCCAGGGAGAAGCAATCCCATACGGGATATGCTTCCTTTGAAACTTTGGCAAACTGGTGTGGGAAGGGACGCCCATCTGGGGGCCTTCTGATCTGGGTGGCTTCTCATCTTGGCTGCAGGGCAACACTTCGCGAAACAGACTCAGCTGACATCCAGTGTGTAGTGTTGGAATGGGCACACGGTTTAAGCATAGCACTAATTAATGTATATGCAAGAAAGGTAGGGGTAGCAGGAACCTCGAAGACAATTGAGGATTTAGCACAATTCCTTGATGCCTAAGTTCCACACTTATCGTGGGGGGAGATTTTAATACCCAATATGAGCCTCTTCCAGACCATCTAGTGGGTATTACGAGCGATGAGGATGATCTTTGGGGGATCCCCTCCTTGGTGGCTCCACCGCTAAAGGCTTGGACACCTATCGCCACTCAAATTACCTCCCTAACGCTTTGCCACTCATTGAGGACATGTAATGGCCGAATCGATGGAGACAACCCACCTAAACACACCTTCAACAGGCCAGGCTATGAGTCTAGAATAGACTATATCATGGTCTCGTTGAAGGATTGGGATAAAATACAGGACTTTAGGATAGTCTCTAGGAATGATAGTGACCACAATGCTCTCTCACTAACATTTATGGCCCAAGGTCTGCCTATGGATAGGGCAGAAGAAAACTTAGCCTCCCCAGCTGCCTTGGTCCTGCAAAGCAGTAGGCGCAGAATTAAATGGCCGAAACTCCTAGAGAACCCAAATAATATCCAAAGATTGTATGCAGTGGTGGTCAATGCGCTAGAACAAGTCGAGGCCCTTAATCAGCATTCAGCTATTCGCACTGATCCTCCTGTTTTAGAAGAACCCAAGTCACCTAATAATATTGAAATCAACTTTGTTGACTTCCCTGTGCTTGGGGTTATCCACTCCGAGCTATGTACCAACTTGACAGAAGTACTAAACCCTGTGTCCAGGCCTAAGAAACACAAGAAGACAAGAGCCACATGGTTTAGTGCCTCTTGCAGGAGAGCAAAGGCTGCATTGCTAGAGTCATTGAAAACAAGGGAGAGCCTAAGCGAAATTAGGGCAAACCGACTTGCCTATAAATCCACCCTACATACTGCCAAAATAGAGTGGGATGAGGGGAATTGGTCTGATATGACGGCCGCCCTTTACATTGGTGACAGCCGGAAATTCTGGCAAATTGTTAGGCACGGATCAGCAGAACCCCTACCCGCAGTTGAAGCAAATATAGCACCCGCAGTTTGGGAGGAACATTTTAAAAATCTATATAGTCCACACAATTTTGAACAACTAGCGACCCCCTCAGAACACACAACGGATCAACACATCGAAAACGTGGCACCTATGGATGGATTCACCTTGGAAGAGGTCACTGTGGCGATCATGGGACTGGCGCCTGAAAAAGCGCCAGGCCTCGATAGGCTCCCAGGTGACCTATATAAACACGAAACAAAAATCTGGGCCCCGTACCTTACGGTGTTGTTTAACGCCATTCTGAAGGGCATGATGATCCCCCCTACTTGGCTGGGGGCAGAGATAGTACCCATTTTTAAAAGGGGTTGCCCTCTGCTCCCGGCCAATTATAGGCCAATAAGCCTGATAGACGTTTCTCAAAAGCTATTCGCCAGGCTATTGCTGGATCGTCTGTCTGAATGGATGACGGAACATGACACACTGAGTCCACTTCAGGCGGGCTTTAGAGAGAAAGTTTCAACGATGGACCAGGTCTTTCGGCTTGCCCTCATTCATTGGAAAACGGTACAGTTGGGGGGTGGCAGCCTCTACACTGTATTCGTGGACCTGAGGGCGGCATTCGACCTGGTCCCTCGCAAAAAACTTTGGGATGTATTGGCCAAATTGGGTGTCCCCAAGGGCTTGTTGGAGATGATTATTCATCTCCACACTGACAACTTTGCACAAGTAAGGTGCGGTAAGGATGGTGCCTTGTCAAATAGGTTCCCCGTTGACAGGGGGGTAAGGCAGGGCTGTGTACTCGCACCGGCCCTGTTTTGCCTCTACGTCAACGGGGTTATTCCGCACCTCAATGGGGTGGCCAACTCTGATGCCCCTAAGCTAGCAGGATCCCGAGTACCGGCGATCATGTACGCCGATGACACCTTGCTGCTTTCAAAGTCCATGATGGGTATCCAGAGAGTACTCGACGGTTTTGCGGGTTTTTGTGAGGAATATGGTCTAGAAATCAACACCTCAAAGACCAAATTTATGGTGTTCAATCCCCCCCCAAAACTCCGATCCACCCCAACTATTGCACACAAGAGACTGGAAAGGGTGAGGACCTTTGAGTATCTAGGAATTATCCTAAATGAAAGAATGACCTGGTGTACCCACCAAGAGAAAGCACTCCTTAAATTGACACAGTACTCGGGTGGCATTATGAAGCTTCTCTGTAATAATAAGTCATCTATCCGGCCTGTTGGCCCACCACTGCAGATCTATAGGGCACAGGCAAGGGGGGCTGCCATGTACGGGTGCGAGCTCTGGGGTCATGTACCCTCTCAGGATTTGCTAAAAGAGGAGAATAAGTTTATCCGGAGGATTGTAGCCCTTCCCCCCCAGCACTCCTCTGGTTCCTCTAAGGATGGATCTTGGGATGCGACCCCTTGACGAAGAACTGGCTTTCCGACCATTAGCATATTGGCTCAGGATATGGTCTGTCCCGGAACTAAAGAGCTACAGACAAGGACTTCAGGAGGTGCTTGCAATCCCTAATGCGGGAGAGATCAAATGGCTGAAATTTATAAAAACAGAGCTGGAGGGTCTGGGCCTTTTGAAATTGTGGTCCGACCCTATAACCACCTGCCCACTGCTTCCCAAAAAGTTATTGGCCAAAACATACCATGACTGCGAAATAAAGATTAAATAAATAAATGCAAATTAACAGCTCTGCACCGTCATCAAAATAATGCTCCGAGTATTCACAAGCAAGTGGAGTGAACATGCTAATAGTGTATGTCCTGTGTGCAAATTGGCTGATGAGACTGAGCTCCATATAATTTTTTTCTGCCCTGTTTATCACGTGACACGCAGGAAATGGATTATTCCTCTGTGTAGAAATTTGAAATTTACTGAATGTTCGGCCGCCTTCAGAGTCCTTAAAACGGACTTACCTAACCACATTGTATTTACAGTAGCCAAGTACCTTGGTGCTGTCTGGTCTCTTAGGAGTAAATGTATCAAGGCTGCTTGGCAAACAATTAATACTGCAATCTGATGAAATTTTTTCTGCTTATTTTAATATTTTAAATGTTTTATAATGTACAAATGTCTTTTATGGTAAATACTTTTGCCGAAATAAAGAACAATAAAGTAAAGTATACCTATGACTGATTTTTGTTTTCCTGCATTATAATCTGTTGTAAAGCTCTCCGATACCCTCGGGTCTGGCCAGCGCTATATAAAACTCCCTAAATAAAATGATAAAATACATAAATAGGTACGTTTTTCATTTAGTTTTACACAGAGGAACTGTGGATGGGAAGCTCTGGAGATAGATTGATACATGGAGCGAGAGACGGAAAGACATCTAGAGAGATAGCCGCTGATGGATATTGATCTTCGGTGGGTACGAGAGATCCTAGTAGGCCCATATGCATCCAACTTTGTCTTAGGATACCATAAGTCCCTGTATGCACATAGTTCGGAATTCTGAGTTTGATGGTATTTCCATATCCTTCGTTAAATTTTGCCAGGTCAAATGTGACAGAATTTAAAACGGGGAAACCATATGGTATTTAACGTAATATATGTATTTTGTGCATTAAGCACCAACATCTGCCTGTTTGCTCCCAAAACTTGAAATGGGTGGCATTTATTTCACCCGATAAATTTCATACCCATGGTGTAGGATTTTATCTGGTGCAATAAACAGCACCTACAAAGCTGACACATTTGGAATCAGAACTCAAGAGCCTTACTAATGACAAGTTAATAAAACTTGTGTTTTGAAACCTGTAATAGTCACCAATACACCAAAGAGAGGTTATTAGAACATACTACACGTGAGCTGTAGGTGGTGTTTAATTGGTAAACAAGTAAGTGCTAGGACCTAATGTATGTTTCTGGAGGCGGCTGCAGCTCACACCACCTCTGACAAATGCTAGTTACAGTTGCTGCCTACTAACACGCACAAGTGTGACATCTTGGATTAGTCCAGACCACCACAAGCTAGAAGGATGGACTAAATACACTAGTTTATTTTTTATAGAAAATATATGAAATTGTCACACACTCGGTTGAATTAAAAAAATAAAAGTGCAGGTGTTTACAAATAAATGCCAGAGCTGCACAGTGGCAAACCTCAACACAAATTAAGCATAGACTGTGGGCTATTTAAGCACATAAATTGTTTTTCAAAGTGCAACTCAAAACACTCCTTTTACTATTATGAGCTTACTAGAAATAGTAAGGAAAAGTTTAGGAAGCACACACAATAGTCCAGTGTCCCTTTATATTGATGACATTTGTAGGAATATTTAATAAGAATGAATACTAACAGATTGATCAACGTTTCCGGGCCCCACCATCAGTCTCTCAAAAGGGGAGGATATTGGTTTAATAATCACTGCTCATTTCATCCTCCTTTAACGTTTCTTTCCCCTCCACTCATACAAAGGCATCAGGGCCAGCGTCTTCGTCGTAAAAATAGCGCTTTGTGTTGTTTTATTTTGTGTTGAACCGTTAGCCGCAGAGTGACGCATATCCGGTCAGTTGTCAGTTATCGAGGTCATCCTATCCGTGGCAGCCGGCTTTTTACTTTTAAATGATTCATTGGTATGTGCAGGCATCAGCGAAAACCTCACGGAAGGCTGTGTGATTACATTTGAAACTCAACAAATCTGAATGGTTGAGAACTCAGCTAATAGGGCAAACTCCCCCCGTCTAGTCCAGGAATCGGATGCTGTAGCCCTTCAGTACCCTGAACTTGTTTGAGTCAGTAGGAATTCTTTATAATGCTAGTGTCCTGAGGTCCTAATGAACCTTGTAAGTGTCTAGTTATGCAGCACAATATCCTTGCTGCAACAACATCAACTGTTGCATGGCTAAACGCTTATAAGGTCCCAAAGGCGAGACCTATTGGCTATGCCAATGCTTGTTAATACTTATAAGTCACCCCTAAGGTAGGCCCTAAAGACTCATATGGCAGGGTGCATGGTATTTAATAAATAGGACATGTGTACTGAAGTTTTACATGTCCTGACAGTGGAAAAACTCCTGAAGTCGTTTTTCATTGGTGTAGGCTTTCTCCCACAGACTAACACTAGGTTTCTGTTTTGGGACAGATAAACAAATGCTTATTTTCCTCAAATTAATTGTAATCTAAAATCCTTTATAATGAGCAAGTCAGATTTCAAGTTGCTATTCTGAAAAAATGCCACTTTTAGAAAGTTAGACAAACACAATGAGATGATGAACGGAGCGCTTCAACTTTTCAGACACTCTTCTCCCCCCCCCCCCCCCCCCCCCCCCCCAGTCACAGATCTGGGTTAAATCCATCATCGTTCTTTAGCTCACTTCGCCACCCCAGTTCAGACTCAGCCACAAGCAAATCAATCTTGACCCTCTGCCTCATGGGAACACTCCAGTCTGAACTGCCAAGCCAGGTCTTCCCTGATCCAGAAACGAGCATCCTTAGGGGTAACAGCCCTCATCAGCCAGGCTAGCTTGAATCCAGTGGCAAAGTGTGCAAGGGACTCACATCTGGGCATACCCTGCCAACTTAGGGCAGACAAAGCAAATACAAGGAGATGATGGACGGAGCGCTGAAACTTTTCAGATACTCATCCTCAGTCACAGATCTGAGTGAGCACAAAAAGCATTGCTTGCATTGTCATTCATTGAACTGATTATATCAAATGTGAGGTCATCTGTAATATCATCTGTGAGGACAGCTGGGATGGCATTTCTATTACTAAGTAGGGTGACCGCTCAGCCCTCCACAGGGCTTGGTCGCCCCACTCACTGCTGCCGCTCCTGCCTGCCTTTGCCGCCTCCTGCCTGCAGATTCCTTCGCTCGCTGCCCGCTGCTCCTGGGAATTTCCCGCTGCCTGCTGCTTCTTGGAATTTCCCGCCGCTGCCTCCCTGCGGCCCCACCCCCCTGTGATTCCATTCGCCGCCCCGCTCCCGCCACCCAGCTGCTCCTCCCTCCCGGCTCCCTACTTATGACGCCCCCAGAGCGACCGCGCAGCGGACGCGCGCAGCGGGAGCGCCGAAGGTAAGCCCGTCTGCGCCCGTCCGCGCCTGGCCCGCGCCCTGCGCCAGGACACCTGGCCCTCCCCGCCGAGGCAAGACGACCCGACTGACCTACGACGCCGCCACTCTCAACGCACTCAATGCCGGCCGGACGCACGCCTGCTGCCGAGCCACCCCAAGACGCACCCACGGACCCTTCACCTGCTGCACCTGCAAGTTCACCTGCCTCCGAACCTGCCCCGCACCCGCCAAGACAAACACCAGCAGCAACCACCTCAAGTGCATCCTGATCAACACCCGCTCCGTCCACAGACACGCCGTGGAACTCTGGAACCTCCTCGACGCTACATCACCGGACGTCGCCTTCCTCACGGAAACCTGGATGAACGCCTCCTCTGCACCCGACATCGCCATCGCCATCCCGGACGGGTACAAGATCATCAGGAGGGACCGCATCAACCAGACCGGAGGTGGCATCGCCATCGTCCACAGGAACACCATCCGCATCACGACCGACGCCAACGACTCCTTCGCCGCAGCCGAACATCTCCACTTCCAGATTCACACCGACCCTAAGACGACCCTCAGAGGCACCCTCGTCTACAGACCCCCGGGACCACGCACACAATTCAGCGAAGACATCACAGACTTCATCAGCCCGCACGCCCTCCCCTCCACTGACTACATCCTCCTCGGGGACCTCAACTTCCACCTGGAGAACAACAAGGACCGCAACACCACTGCCCTGCTGGAAAACCTCGCCCACCTCGGACTCAAGCAACTGGTCAACACCCCCACCCACACGCTTGATCCCGTCTTCTCTTCCAGCAAGTACATCACCTTCAGCCACGCCACCGGACTCCACTGGACCGACCACAGCTGCGTCCACTTCAGCTTCAAAAGATCCACGACCCACCACCACCCGCAACAGGTACCTCACAGGAATTGGAGCAAGATCACCGCAGACCAGCTCACCACCTCCCTCAGCCAGAGCCCACCCGCCAACACAACGGACCCCAACGAAGCAGCCCGCAACTTCACACAGTGGCTGACCGCCTGCGCCGACGACCTCGCGCCACTAAAGAACCCTCCCAGCAGACCCAGAAGCAAGAAGGCATCCTGGTTCACCGACTACCTCAAGGACTCCAAGAAGACCTGCCGCACCCTCGAGAAAGCCTGGCTCCTCGACCGGACCACCGACAACATGACCGCCCTCAAACACGCTACCCGCAAGCACCACCAAGAAGAAATCCCTGAAGGAACGACTGGACAACAATGCCCACGACAGCAAAGAGCTCTTCACTATCGTCAAGGAGTTCTCCAACCCCAGCACCGGCACCAACGACATCACTCCGTCACAAGACCTCTGCGACTCCCTCGCCTCGTTCTTCCACCGCAAGATCGCCGACATCCACAACAGCTTCGACGCCCCACCCACGCACCCAACCGTCGAACCAATGCCCCCCCCCACCGCCACCCTTCGCACCTGGACCACGGTGACCACCGAAGACACAGCCCGCACGATGAACACCATCCACTCCGGATCACCGACCGACCCCTGCCCACACCACGTCTTCAACAAGGCCAACTCCACCATCGCACCCCAACTCTGGAACATCATCAACGCCTCCTTCAACACCGCCACCTTCCCGGAGAGCTGGAAGCACGCCGAGATCAGCGCCCTCCTGAAGAAACCTACAGCGGACCCCACGATCTCAAAAACTTCCGCCCCATCTCGCTCCTCCCTTTTCCTGCTAAAGTCATCGAGAAGATCGTCAACAGACAGCTGACCGTCTTCCTCGAGACGAACGGATCCCTCGACCCCTCGCAGTCCGGCTTCAGAGCCAACCACAGCACCGAGACCGCCCTCATCGCAGCCACCGACGACATCCGGACCCTGCTCGACAAGGGGGAAACTGTGGCCCTCATCCTCCTGGACCTCTCCGCTGCGTTCGACACGGTCTGCCACCGCACCCTAGTCCAGCGCCTCAGCAACATCGGTATCCAAGAGAAGGCACTGGAGTGGATCATCTCGTTCCTCGCCGGAAGAACACAAAGAGTCCGCCTCCCCCCGTTTCGCTCCGAGGCCACCGAAGTCATCTGCGGCGTCCCGCAAGGATCTTCACTCAGCCCCACCCTCTTCAATATCTACATGAAACCTCTCACAGCCATCGCACGCCAGCACAACCTCAACATCATCTCTTACGCCGACGACACCCAGCTGATCCTCTCCCTCACCAGAGACCCCGACACCGCCAGAACCTGCCTACACGAAGGGATGAAAGACGTCGCCGAGAGGATGAAGGACAGCCGCCTGAAACTGAACTCGGACAAGACGGAAGTCCTCATCCTGGGATCTTCGCCCTCCGCCTGGGACGACTCCTGGTGGCCCCCAGCCCTGGGCACCGCACCCAAGCCAACCGACCACGCACGCAACCTGGGCTTCATCCTGGACCCCTCCCTCTCGATGACCAGACAAGTCAACGCCGTCTCCTCATCGTGCTTCAACACCCTGCGTATGGTTCGCAAGATCTTCCTGTGGATCCCGACCGAGACCAGGAAGACTGTCACCCAGGCACTCGTCACCAGCCGACTGGACTACGGAAACGCCCTCTACGCCGGAACCACAGCCAAGCTACAGAAAAGACTCCAGTGCATCCAGAACGCCTCCGCCTGACTCATCCTGGATGTCCCCCGACGCAGCCACATCTCCAGCCACCTGAGGAACCTGCATTGGCTCCCCGTCGACAAGAGGATCACGTTCCGGCTCCTCACCCACGCACACAAGTCTCTCCACGACCTGGGCCCCAAGTACCTCAACGACCGCCTGACCTTCTACACACCCACCCGCCAGCTACGGTCCACCAGCCTCTCCCTCGCAGCCGTACCACGCATCCGAAGAGCCACCGCCGGAGGAAGATCCTTCTCTTACCTGGCTGCCAAGACTTGGAACTCCCTCCCCATCCACCTTCGGCTGACCCAGGACCATCTCGCCTTCAGGAAACAACTCAAGACCTGGCTGTTCGAGCAGTAGCATACCCCTCCCCCCAAGCGCCTTGAGACCCTCCCGGGTGAGTAGTGCGCTATACAAATGGCATGATTGATTGATTGATTGATAGGGGGATGCAGCTAGAGTAATGCTAGCTTTGTGGAAAATAAAAAATGTGCTTAACTTTTGCAACAAAAATGTTACATTCTACTAAATACTATTATTTGGGGGAATGTGTACATTTTATTTGTAAATATCAGATTAGTTACTATTCATAGTGATCATAAGAAATACCATAAAGTGACCTGCAGAGGTTATCAAAGCTGCCTTAGTAAAAAACATTAATTATGAACGTCTCTCCCGCACTTCTTCAATCTTCACACTGTTCAGCGATGCGCCCTATGCCATGATAAGTGCACCTCTGTGATCATCGAGCACAATTTAGGGGAAAGGATGTAGCCTAACGGCTGGAGCTGTAAACCTCGAAGGTGGCGAACAAGGTTCGAGTCTCTGCGGGGACGCTGGGCTCTCAACATCCTGTGATTCTGGGCAAATCACATAACCTCCCTGTGCCTAACAAAATGAGTGCATCCATCTGTAACGCAACTGGCGCTCATGTATAGCGCTCTTATGCATACGGTTTCAGTTTGCGCAATACAAAACACCGGGGAAAAAAAAGCACAACTTGGGAAACGCAGCCCACACAGGATCAAAACAATGATAAAACACCCTTCCAAACACATATCCTACATAGTTTAACATGCTACCAGTGTAGGAAAACGCTTCTGTGCTGACCTGAGGTAGTTCTGTCTTACGTGAGTGTAAGAAAGCTAAGTAGTATAGGGAATTATTATTCAGCTTGTTTGAACTTTAATCGACTGCACGACCTGAGTGTTATAGTATTAGCGTTTGTGAGGGCCAGGAGGAAGTTGAATGAATTTACATTACTATATACAGGTCAGACCTTCAAAATGTACCTGTACATCGTGGTTAGTGTCTGCTAAAATGAGAAGAGTGGGCCGGTCAGGCTGATATCTGTGGACTCTATATAATAAGATTCCCTTTTCAGGTTCTGCTTCAGGATTGCAGAATAGTGTTATGATTTTGGAAATATCCATCTTTTCACCTGTCTTTGGAAGAAGTAAGTGTTTCTGGATGCTTCGAATCTTGGCTGGTAGTGAGTTCCAGAGCTTGGCAGTTTGCACTGAGAAATCAGTGCCACCTATGGATTTTTCACTGTTAATGGCGCTCTTCTACTTTCCATTTTGATTGCTTGCTTGCAGTCCAATAAGAAATCTACCAGAGCGCAGTGGCGTAGAGTGGGTTCCCAGAGCCCGGGGCAAGGCAAGTATCCTTCCACTTTTCTTTAAAAATGTCACGCCCCTAAAAATGCCCCAGCACCCCAAAGAATGCCCCTAAAAATGTTGCGCCTGGGGCGACTGCCCCAGTTTCCTCGCCTATACAACGAGTTGCCAGTGCGACTTGACGAGCATCCACCCTACAGGTACATTTTTTGTGGAATTCTGCATTGCTATTTAAAAGACTACATTATAATCTCCAGCTGTTAAAAAATAAACATGCACAATATTAAATCCTAACCGGGGTGACTAAATTGCTTTGCCATATTGGATTTTTCTGTCTTTCATGTTGAAGAGCTGCGTCACCAGTTGGTGTGGCAAATAACTGCCGCCGAGCTTGTGTGCGCTGTTCCTTATTTTGATGAAGCCTTTCTGTTTCTTATTACAGTGGGTTTTTGGTGTGTTAGGGTTTTATGTCTCTCGTTAAAAAAGTGGTACAAAAGGGGGTGGTGATGGACAGAGCATCTGAATCAATCAAACACTCACACCCAGTCAAAAGATCTGGGTTTAATCCATCACCGTTCTTTAGCCCACTCTGCCACCCCAGTTCAGACATGGCTATATGCAAATCAGTCTGACCCTGTGCCTCATGGGAACAGTCCAGCCCAAACTGCCAAGCCATGTCTTCCCTGGACCGGAAACAAGCTTCCGAGGACCGGTTTCTGGCATTCCAGCCGTCTTCAGCCCGGCTTGCTTGAATCCAGTGGCAAAGTGAGCAAGGGACTCACGTCTGAGCATACCCTGCTACACTTATGGCGGCCAAAAGCGGTACAAAAGGGGGTGGTGATGGACGGAGCATCTGAATCAATCAAACACTCACACCCAGTCAAAAGATCTGGGTTTAATCCATCACCGTTCTTTAGCCCACTCTGCCACCCCAGTTCAGACATGGCTATATGCAAATCAGTCTGACCCTGTGCCTCATGGGAACAGTCCAGCCCGAACTGCCACGCCATGTCTTCCCTGGACCGGAAACAAGATTTGATTTGTTCAAACGCTCCGTCCATCATCCCCTTTTGTATCGTCTCGTTAAAAAAGAGCATACAATTTTACTACCGCAGAGGGAACTGTGGAATCAGGGCCGGACTTGCCATAGAGGGCACCGGGCATTTCCCTGGTGGGCCGCCTGGTTTGGGGCCGGTTTTGGGCCCCAGGGGGGGCGATTTTGTTACAGGGCCGTTTTTGCAGCATAGCTGCAATGTCAGCTGCTGTAAGGAAATCGTCAGAAACCGGCCTTGGTATACAGCTCGGCCGCACCCCCAAACCCCTGGGGGGCTGGCCAAGCGCTTTGCCAGGGCCGGGTTTAAGTTCCAGTCCGGCCCTGTGTGGAATAATATCCCAAGCGAAAAAACCTGCTGCCTCTCAAAGACCGTGAAATTTTAGAGCAGACGGTTTCAAATGGCCAAACTGTATTTCGTAGCAATTCTGTAAAATAGTACAGGAAGTCAAAAGAATCCCACGTATGGGTTCACCTGAGTCCCACCTATAAAGAAGTCCCCTTTCTCGTTCGGCTGCCCAAGGAGCTAATTATCCAGTGAATGACTGTGGACGTATCCCCTGTCACTTCTTGACATAGTCCATACAGCAGCATCTCCCAAGCTGTGGGTTGTCTTTAGCCAGTTTTTGGTGGGTCGCGAAAGTTCTGGTATATGTAAGTAATCCAATGCTCGATATGTTTATCCAACAATAAACTGAGAAAGTGGCAGATTTCTCTGTTCTGGCAGTTCTTGTGGTTTACAGGTAATCAAAAGAAGAGCGACCATAAAGATAAAGTATATAAAGGAGTTGGGTGTCGCACGTGAAGTCTGAGGCCAGTTGTAAGTGGTCCGATGGTAAGACCAAATTTCAAGAAAAAATACACTGGTTTTTCAGGAAACCCTCACTCACCCTAGTGGTGACATGCTTCATCATCGGGTCCACCGGGAGAGATCGAATACCTCCCCGGTGTGCTGCGACGCCAGGAGACTGCGGAGCAGGTTTTTGTGTGAAGATGAAGAGTGAAAAAATATACTGAGGTTAAAAATGTCAGAGGTTGTACCAAACAAAACTTTATTCATTGGTCAACCTGACATATTAAAAAATGAGATATGTGAAGGGAAACTTGCCAATTACTTTATACTGGTGTTTACCCTGTAAAGAAGGTCAACATGTTTCTGCCCGTTTTTATGTTTTACTTTACTGGGCTTTCATCAGGACCGGTAAGCGAGTGTGCCAATGACAGGAGGGGCGCGCTAAGGCCCGCCCTGCCAATGGTCGTGAAAGTTAAAAATAGCACTATGTGTAAATTGGTGCAAAAAGAAAAAGAAACAAACTCATAAGTAGTGGGGTTTTACCTCTTTTGCGAGGAACCTAGGAGTCTGTAGGTAGAAAAAATGACAGACAGACAAATACAAACATAAACACAAAGATATCGTATCATTGGTTTGTGCATATGTACAGTGGCCATAAAGAGTGACTTTGTGGCTTGACACGTGCTAGCATACCTATCAAGGGCCGTGGCCGGTATGTCTGGGTTGCGTAGTTGAACTCATGCCGAAATCCGAAGTGGAGGGGCCTCAACTAACGCTGATTAAATCTATTCAGCGCAGGCTGTTGCATATGTGTGGTATAGCAACAGTGGCTAAACAGGCAGACTAGTCATGTCTAAGTCTACTTGTGAGGAAGTACAAGAAATATCTTGCTACCTATGGTGGGGTGTCAGGGAATGGACCCCGAGGGAAAAGCAACGTTGAGGCAGCGTCCCGGTGCGATGCGCCGTGACACTGCTGGCCGTGGTATATACATTACCCACGCACACAACACAAAATACAAGATATAGGATGAATGTCCTCACTTGTAAAAAAATAGATCCACGCCCCATAGAACACAGGAGGGGGGTGGGAGCGACAATGGCACACCCTGTAAATAAGGGGGAGAGAGAAACAAATACACACAAAGGAGAATTTTAGAACTGGCAGGATTCCATTCATACAACTTTTCTGGTTAGAATGATGTCTCCAAAGTAAGGTCTCTTACGCCCGCAACGCTCAGCACCCGCTCGGCACCTAGCTTCACCCTCGCTGGATCTCGTGGATCCATTGCGACGGGCGAGCGAGGCGTATAAAGGGCGGTGGCTGCGTGCGGGCCAATCAGGCGCCTTACATGAAAGGGAGGCTTGGAGCCCAAAGACGTTAAGCCAAGGGTGGACGAAGGAAGGTACTCGCGTAATCTCGTGAGAGGTCTTGAAAGCGAGGCTTGCATTGAAGCGCAAGCTTTGATCTAAGGAAGGGCGGGGTCCGCCCTTGATTCACCGGGATGTTGTCTAAGCGCTCACGAGATCACGTGAGAGATTGACTGGGATGACAACGAGGCTTGGAACGCAAGCTGAAATGGAACGCAAGCATAGAATGTTGCATGGCTGGTGTTTGTACAATGCGGAAAGCGCAAGGTCCAGCATATGTTACCCAGTATATACGAAGACTTAAATGGGCAGCAAAAATCTGGTCAGGTTTTAGCTGAATCAGGTTGTTAACATGGGAATATGTTCATGAATGAATTTAAATAAAAGCGCTCAACACGTGTGGTCATGGTATTTTCATTCAAGGAGGGAATAAAAGAACTCAGGATAGTTTTTAGTGTTTTAGGACGCTAGTCCACGGAATTTGGTCATTAAGCCCATTTATATGGGTGCTGAGTCGATAGACCCAGCGCTGCTCTTTTTCGAACAAAATGTTTTCTCTGTTTTTTACACAGTTGACCTGTTCGATCACTGTCCAGGTCATGTCATTTGGAGTATGGTTGGTTTGCAGGAAGTGCTCGCTGAGTTTTGTGGTGATTTTTTTGCATCGAATATTGCTACGATGTTCCCCGATGCGTGTCTTAACTTTTCTGGTGGTCATCCCCACGTAGCGTTTCGCGCAGGGACAGGTGATCAGGTAAATCACGTTTGTTGAATTGCAGTTTGTGTGGGATTTCTGTGTCCACACTTTTCCTGGTTCCAAGTTTAGTTGTTTCGAATGAGTGGTCAGATGGCAGACACTGCAGTCTGTGCATGGAAAATGACCCGTAACTGGGGGTAGGTGCCAAGCATCTGTGATAGACCTGGTTGCTGTGTTTGCACTGGGGGCTGTCAATGGTCTTGTATTTACCAAAGCATCTTTAATGCTCCTGCCTTTTTTAAAAGAAAAAAGGTGTTTTTCCCAGTTGCTGAAATTGCTGCTGATAGTTCTCCAATTTTTATTGATGGATTTTTTCACTGTATCTGAGAGGGTACTGTAGGTGGTTACACACGTGAGTGGTGTTTCCGTGGTTGTCCTCACATTGTCCTCTAGTAGTGCCTCTCGGGGTTGATTTCGTGCTCTAGTTTGGCCTTTTTTCAATACTCCTTTGGGATACCCTCTTTGTGTTAGTTTGTCTGTTAATTCCTTGGCCTGTTCCTTGTAGTCGTTAATATTACTATTTCTTCTCAGCCGTAGGAATTGCCCGTAGGGCAAGTTTTCCCTTAAAGGTCTTGGATGGAAACTCCTAAAGTCGAGGAGATTGTTTTTCGCCGTCGGTTTATGGTGAGTCAAAGTTGTGAAAGAGGTGCCCTCTATTTTAATTACCACATCAAGGAAGACGATTGATTCCCTACTGAAGTTATTGGTGAACTTCAAGAAAGGATCCAGAGTATTGACCCATTCTCGGAATTGCAGAAGACTGGCTTCCGTCCCTGTCCATAGTAAAAGAATATCATCAATATACCTCCTCCATAATCCTATGGAGGAGGCAAAAGGGTTGGTAGGTGGTAGGATATGCTTTGTTTCGTAATCATAAACATACAACCCCGCTACGCTAGGAGCGAAAGTACTCCCCATAGAGGTCCCTGTGCATTGTAGATATAATTGGCCTTTGTACTCAAAGTAATTTTCTTTGAGTGCCATTCGTGCACATTTCAGGATGAATTCTTTGGGGGTGGTATATTCCCAAGTCTCTTTGTCTAAAGCTTCCCCTAGTACCCGTAGTGTGTCTTCCTGTGGGATACTAGTGTACAGACTCTCTATGTCCATTGTTACCAGTATTACTGAGCTTTCAGGTAGAGTGGTATCGTTCAGTAATTTAAGTAAGCTTTTGGTATCTTTTAAGTAGGTTCTGGAGTTCTGTACTAACGGTTTCAAGTAATGGTCACAAAAGGTAGATAAGGGTTCCAGAACTGACCCGATCCCTGATACTATTGGTCTACCAGGAGGTGGGTCCACATTTTTATGCGTTTTAGGCAGGGTGTAAAAATAAGGTATGGTTTGTCCCCCAGCCATAAGGAATGCTGCTTCATGCGGGGAGACGTGACCTTCAGTCTCTGCTTCCTGTACTAGGGCTCGAATGCGTTCCTTCATTTCTGTGGTAGGGTCTGTGTTGAGAAGCAAGTAATTTGTTCTGTTGTTCAGAAGTGTCATACAGGCCTTATCATATTCAGTGGTGTCCTGGATCACTATCCCTCCGCCTTTGTCGGCGGGTTTTATGGTTATTTCCTTGTTGTTTCTCAGGTTGTCCAAGGCCTTGTGTTCTGCAGCGGAAAAATTGTGGAATCGTTTGGGGTCTTCACAATTTTCCAGGTCTTTTATAACCGCCTGTTCAAAGGCAGTAATTGCCGCAGGGATCGTATGCGGAGGTGGCATAAACGTAGATTTGAGTCTGAAATTTGTGTCAAACTCCTGTTCTTCTGTCAGGGGCTGGTCCTTAGATTAAAAAAAGGCCTTTAATTTCAATTTCCGAAAAAACTGTGAAAGTTCACAGTGTAGGAGAAATTTGTCAGGACGACCGGTAGGGACAAATCCCAGGCCTTTTTCCAAGACTTTTGTTTCATCTGGAGTTAAGACTTTTTTAGAGAGGTTGGTGACCAGACTTACACTGCGCTGGTGCTGGCTGTCGCTGTTCTGCTGCGGGTGTGTTTCCCCACTGCATCCTCGTCTTCCCAGGTCACTTGTGTGTTGCCTCTGTTGCCTCTGTTCCGTCCACGTCCTCTCCCGCCCCTCCCTAAAAAAGGCATCGGTGGATGATTAAGGGGAAACTGGGGGTGCATGTACGGATTCCAGTTCATCATGGGGAACTGTGGTTGTTGATAAAACATCGGTACGGGACCGTTGTTAGGCTGGCCATAATTCTGCCATATAGGTTGTTGGTTTGGGAAGTTAGATCTACCCCTTCCTCCTCTCCGTCCCCTTTGTCTTGGACTCTGATTGCTAGCTGTACTCCCACTTGAGGAGTTGCTATCTGAGTCATCTGATTTGCTGGTGTCCTTTTTTGGAACACTGTAGTTTGGATCGGAGTAGGGATATACGTTCTCAAATTTAAATTTTTTGAGGTCTTTTTGGAATTTTGTGAGTTTCGCCTGCATCAGGTTGTCCTTGTACTCCGTGAGATCTTTGTTGATTTCATCCAACTTTTTTTTATCAACAACAGTGTTCCAAAAAAGGAAGGACGGAGAGGAGGAAGGGGTAGATCTAACTTCCCAAACCAACAACCTATATGGCAGAATTATGGCCAGCCTAACAACGGTCCCGTACCGATGTTTTATCAACAACCACAGTTCCCCATGATGAACTGGAATCCGTACATGCACCCCCAGTTTCCCCTTAATCATCCACCGATGCCTTTTTTAGGGAGGGGCGGGAGAGGACGTGGACGGAACAGAGGCAACAGAGGCAACACACAAGTGACCTGGGAAGACGAGGATGCAGTGGGGAATCACACCCGCAGCAGAACAGCGACAGCCAGCACCAGCGCAGTGTAAGTCTGGTCACCAACCTCTCTAAAAAAAGTCTTAACTCCAGATGAAACAAAAGTCTTGGAAAAAGGCCTGGGATTTGTCCCTACCGGTCGTCCTGACAAATTTCTCCTACACTGTGAACTTTCACAGTTTTTTCGGAAATTGAAATTAAAGGCCTTTTTTGAATCTAAGGACCAGCCCCTGACAGAAGAACAGGAGTTTGACACAAATTTCAGACTCAAATCTACGTTTATGCCACCTCCGCATACGATCCCTGCGGCAATTACTGCCTTTGAACAGGCGGTTATAAAAGACCTGGAAAATTGTGAAGACCCCAAACGATTCCACAATTTTTCCGCTGCAGAACACAAGGCCTTGGACAACCTGAGAAACAACAAGGAAATAACCATAAAACCCGCCGACAAAGGCGGAGGGATAGTGATCCAGGACACCACTGAATATGATAAGGCCTGTATGACACTTCTGAACAACAGAACAAATTACTTGCTTCTCAACACAGACCCTACCACAGAAATGAAGGAACGCATTCGAGCCCTAGTACAGGAAGCAGAGACTGAAGGTCACGTCTCCCCGCATGAAGCAGCATTCCTTATGGCTGGGGGACAAACCATACCCTATTTTTACACCCTGCCTAAAACGCATAAAAATGTGGACCCACCTCCTGGTAGACCAATAGTATCAGGGATCGGGTCAGTTCTGGAACCCTTATCTACCTTTTGTGACCATTACTTGAAACCGTTAGTACAGAACTCCAGAACCTACTTAAAAGATACCAAAAGCTTACTTAAATTACTGAACGATACCACTCTACCTGAAAGCTCAGTAATACTGGTAACAATGGACATAGAGAGTCTGTACACTAGTATCCCACAGGAAGACACATTACGGGTACTAGGGGAAGCTTTAGACAAAGAAACTTGGGAATATACCACCCCCAAAGAATTCATCCTGAAATGTGCACGAATGGCACTCAAAGAAAATTACTTTGAGTACAAAGGCCAATTATATCTACAATGCACAGGGACCTCTATGGGGAGTACTTTCGCTCCTAGCGTAGCGGGGTTGTATGTTTATGATTACGAAACAAAGCATATCCTACCACCTACCAACCCTTTTGCCTCCTCCATAGGATTATGGAGGAGGTATATTGATGATATTCTTTTACTATGGACAGGGACGGAAGCCAGTCTTCTGCAATTCCTAGAATGGGTCAATACTCTGGATCCTTTCTTGAAGTTCACCAATAACTTCAGTAGGGAATCAATCGTCTTCCTTGATGTGGTAATTAAAATAGAGGGCACCTCTTTCACAACTTTGACTCACCATAAACCGACGGCGAAAAACAATCTCCTCGACTTTAGGAGTTTCCATCCAAGACCTTTAAGGGAAAACTTGCCCTACGGGCAATTCCTACGGCTGAGAAGAAATTGTAGTAATATTAACGACTACAAGGAACAGGCCAAGGAATTAACAGACAAACTAACACAAAGAGGGTATCCCAAAGGAGTATTGAAAAAAGGCCAAACTAGAGCACGAAATCAACCCCGAGAGGCACTACTAGAGGACAATGTGAGGACAACCACGGAAACACCACTCACGTGTGTAACCACCTACAGTACCCTCTCAGATACAGTGAAAAAATCCATCAATAAAAATTGGAGAACTATCAGCAGCAATTTCAGCAACTGGGAAAAACCCCTTTTTTCTTTTAAAAAAGGCAGGAGCATTAAAGATGCTTTGGTAAATACAAGACCATTGACAGCCCCCAGTGCAAACACAGCAACCAGGTCTATCACAGATGCTTGGCACCTACCCCCAGTTACGGGTCATTTTCCATGCACAGACTGCAGTGTCTGCCATCTGACCACTCATTCGAAACAACTAAACTTGGAACCAGGAAAAGTGTGGACACAGAAATCCCACACAAACTGCAATTCAACAAACGTGATTTACCTGATCACCTGTCCCTGCGCGAAACGCTACGTGGGGATGACCACCAGAAAAGTTAAGACACGCATCGGGGAACATCGTAGCAATATTCGATGCAAAAAAATCACCACAAAACTCAGCGAGCACTTCCTGCAAACCAACCATACTCCAAATGACATGACCTGGACAGTGATCGAACAGGTCAACTGTGTAAAAAACAGAGAAAACATTTTGTTCGAAAAAGAGCAGCGCTGGGTCTATCGACTCAGCACCCATATAAATGGGCTTAATGACCAAATTCCGTGGACTAGCGTCCTAAAACACTAAAAACTATCCTGAGTTCTTTTATTCCCTCCTTGAATGAAAATACCATGACCACACGTGTTGAGCGCTTTTATTTAAATTCATTCATGAACATATTCCCATGTTAACAACCTGATTCAGCTAAAACCTGACCAGATTTTTGCTGCCCATTTAAGTCTTCGTATATACTGGGTAACATATGCTGGACCTTGCGCTTTCCGCATTGTACAAACACCAGCCATGCAACATTCTATGCTTGCGTTCCATTTCAGCTTGCGTTCCAAGCCTCGTTGTCATCCCAGTCAATCTCTCACGTGATCTCGTGAGCGCTTAGACAACATCCCGGTGAATCAAGGGCGGACCCCGCCCTTCCTTAGATCAAAGCTTGCGCTTCAATGCAAGCCTCGCTTTCAAGACCTCTCACGAGATTACGCGAGTACCTTCCTTCGTCCACCCTTGGCTTAACGTCTTTGGGCTCCAAGCCTCCCTTTCATGTAAGGCGCCTGATTGGCCCGCACGCAGCCACCGCCCTTTATACGCCTCGCTCGCCCGTCGCAATGGATCCACGAGATCCAGCGAGGGTGAAGCTAGGTGCCGAGCGGGTGCTGAGCGTTGCGGGCGTAAGAGACCTTACTTTGGAGACATCATTCTAACCAGATAAGTTGTATGAATGGAATCCTGCCAGTTCTAAAATTCTCCTTTGTGTGTATTTGTTTCTCTCTCCCCCTTATTTACAGGGTGTGCCATTGTCGCTCCCACCCCCCTCCTGTGTTCTATGGGGCGTGGATCTATTTTTTTACAAGTGAGGACATTCATCCTATATCTTGTATTTTGTGTTGTGTGCGTGGGTAATGTATATACCACGGCCAGCAGTGTCACGGCGCATCGCACCGGGACGCTGCCTCAACGTTGCTTTTCCCTCGGGGTCCATTCCCTGACACCCCACCATAGGTAGCAAGATATTTATTGTACTTCATCACAAGTAGACTTAGACATTACTAGTCTGCCTGTTTAGCCACTGTTGCTATACCACACATATGCAACAGCCTGCGCTGAATAGATTTAATCAGCGTTAGTTGAGGCCCCTCCACTTCGGATTTCGGCATGAGTTCAACTACGCAACCCAGACATACCGGCCACGGCCCTTGATAGGTATGCTAGCACGTGTCAAGCCACAAAGTCACTCTTTATGGCCACTGTACATATGCACAAACCAATGATACGATATCTTTGTGTTTATGTTTGTATTTGTCTGTCTGTCATTTTTTCTACCTACAGACTCCTAGGTTCCTCGCAAAAGAGGTAAAACCCCACTACTTATGAGTTTGTTTCTTTTTCTTTTTGCACCAATTTACACATAGTGCTATTTTTAACTTTCACGACCATTGGCAGGGCGGGCCTTAGCGCGCCCCTCCTGTCATTGGCACACTCGCTTACCGGTCCTGATGAAAGCCCAGTAAAGTAAAACATAAAAACGGGCAGAAACATGTTGACCTTCTTTACAGGGTAAACACCAGTATAAAGTAATTGGCTAGTTTCCCTTCACATATCTCATTTTTTAATATGTCAGGTTGACCAATGAATAAAGTTTTGTTTGGTACAACCTCTGACATTTTTAACCTCAGTATATTTTTTCACACTTCATCTTCACACAAAAACCTGCTCCGCAGTCTCCTGGCGTCGCAGCACACCGGGGAGGTATTCGATCTCTCCCGGTGGACCCGATGATGAAGCATGTCACCACTAGGGTGAGTGAGGGTTTCCTGAAAAAACAGTGTATTTTTTCTTGAAATTTGGTCTTACCATCGGACCACTTACAACTGGCCTCAGACTTCACGTGCGACACCCACCTCCTTTATATACTTTATCTTTATGGTCACTCTTCTTTTGATTACCTGTATATTGCTTGGGGACTAAGAGTGCCCTAAAACCCTCTCTCTCCTTTTGTTGAGATATAGTTCTTGTGGTTTGCCTGAGAGAACTGGTTCAAGAGAGATTCAAACAAAGTTCCTAAACCGCCCATGTAGCCGGCAGTTCTGTTGCTTGGTATAGTTCTCACTGGACCTCATGTAGCTGATGAAAACCAGTTCAGTGCCTAATTTGTAAACTCGTAAGTGCCAGGGCCCTTCTCAGTAGGCCACTGCAGCCAGTGCCACCCATTACCCCTGTTGGCTCTGCCAGTGTCCGTACCAACACAACTACTAACCATCACAGTCCTACAAGAGTGACAATTAAGACTATTCTAGGCTACTCAAAGCTCTAATAATGGCGTGAGTGGCTGGTATTGTTCTTTTTTTAAACTATATTGACCAATTAAACACTGCTGTTGGGCTCATCTCAAAATTAGATAGACAGCGCCACTATCTGGTGGACTGCCACTAGAGCCAGTGCTGACAATTAAGTGCAGGTGCCGGGCACCTGAACCCACCACCAGCTCAAATTAAGCACGGAGAACCACACATATTAGCCAAAACTGGCCAACCTGGTCAGTTTTCAGTTTGTCTACCTTTCTGCTGTAGGTGGAAGCATATTTTGCAGAATTTCATTAGAATTCACTTCCAGCAGAATAAAAAAAAAATACAAATCTCCAAGTTTTATTACTCAGTTGTTTATCCCTGTATTTGTTCTTCATCAGATGGCTGGCATGCTACACCGTAGAGAATGCTTGTTTGGAAAAGTTTTGAATTGCAGAGTGGGCAGTGTGGAAGGTCTTTTAGTGTTGTGAGTAACTAACCAGAGTGGTGCTCTTGGCTTCCCTTTTGTTTTGGCCCTTAAGAGTGTTATGGACAATAGAGTAGTGAGGGGTCTAATCCATGCCCATGTTATGAACATGATCTATGTGGGATGCATTTTGGAGTCCTTCGTGATGAGTAGTGGAATGCACTCTGTGTCGCGTTTGTATTGCATTTGTATTGCTGTGATTATGGGTGGCGTTAAAAGAGCGAGCTATGCATTAGGTCCTGTCTCCCGTCCTTGATATGTAATAGGCTTTTTTTCTTGGGTGTTCTTTCCCAAAACTGTACCTTTGTACCCGCAATTGCCACATATGCCCCCTGAAAAACGACCAGCACTGGTGTGGTTCCTGAATGGCTGCCTGGCATTTGCCACCACCAGACAGGTTTCTGGGACTGGGACCGGGACCCTGGGTAGAGGGCCTCTGCTCTCTGGGTCCAGAAACAAAGCCCATCCTGGGCAGAAGTGTCATGCCTCGTCACCCAGGATGGGCTGGGTCTACAAAAGGGAAGCTTCACAGGCCTGCCACCTTTGTAAGCTGTCCCTGCCTTTTGTTGCCCCCCACTTTGGGTGGGAAAACCGTCAGGAAACCAAGTTAGGAGGAAAGGTGTGCTCAACTTTTCCAACCCTACCCATCAGGTGGGAAAGGCGAGGTGAAGCACACATCTCATTCCCCGCCAACTTGAATATGAGATGACCCATCCAATTGGAGGGAGGCTCATGCCCCCCTTCCACTGGAGTATACTCACCCCATGGGAGGGACCTATCGGTCCCCACCTGCACACCCCTGTAAACTCCCCATAAGTTAGTACTTAGGGGCGACCCTGAACCTTGCCTACTCAGATTCGAGGAAGAAAGAAGAAGAGTTGTGCTGACCCAGGAAGAGGAGGACACCAACTGCTTTGGCCCCAGCCCTGCCAGCCTGTCCCAACTTCAATCTGCCTACAGCGGAAACCCCAGCATGTCCAGCAGCCCCCTGGAGGACCTGCCCTGCACTCATCTAAGACTCTGTCTCCTATGAGCACCGGATTTGCTCAACAAAAGACTCCACCCCAGAACCCGGATCCTGGCGGCTCCGCAGTTTTGCACCACTCTGCACCCGATGCCCACGGCCTGAGTTCAAGTTGCCCAACACCATGAAGAGGTCTCCTCAACGACCCCGACCTGGGATCTGGTGATCCTCAACCTACCTCGAGCTTCAAGCTGAAGTGTCCCCCCTACCGCGACCGGAGCTGGTAAGAAGATCCAACGCTTTAAGCACCCCTGCACTTGATGCCCCACGGCCTTGGGTGGCCCAACCGACGGTGTCCAGACATTCCATAGAGAACCCAACTTACCTTTCCTTCTGGTGGTCGCATTCAGGAAACCTCCTTGCCTGCGCCATTTTCTTCAATACGGAGATCTCCATTGCAAACAACAGGGCTCCTGAAGTCTTCTTGGCACTCTGCATCTGGCCGTCTCTGTTCCGCTGGTATTGCAGCCCCTGTGCTGATTGTTGGCCCCTGCAGTGCTGATCCTAACCCCAGGAGATTGGCTCCCAGATCTGATTATCCTGCTCGTAAGCAGCCCCCATCCTACGGCCCCCTTGCCCCATTGGTTAACATTGGGCCTCTGCACCCGGCCGCCCTACTGCCACTGGTGGTGTGATTTGAGTGCCTACCTGGACCTTGGGGAACCTTGGTCCTAAACCCCAAAAGTCATACTTGCAGGTTGTTTACTTATATGTAAACCGTTAACACTCTTTTCCTCATAGGAACTAATGTTACAAGCTTTTGTTTCTAAAATGTTATGTTAAACTGTGTTTTGTTTGAAAGAAAAGTAACTATGCTTTAAACCAAAAGGTGTCTTACTTACCTTTGTTGGATCCACGGTGTGATATCTAGTCATATCACCCCAAATAGTGGAAGTAATCCAAAAGCAATCTAAAAGTATTCCAAAGTAATCTCTATATATTTAAAACTGTTTTAAAAGCAAATCCAAACCTTTAACGATTTCATTCAGTATACTTTTTGTATTTACCAGTACTGGTTTTAAGAAAGCCCATTTGATAAAATTGTGGTATTTACCATAATTTTTATTTGAGTACCACCGTCTTCTCCCTTACAATTCAAAATGTCCTTCATAAAAAACTGCTTTGCATCAAAAGGGATGTTACTGTGGCAGATTAACGCAGGCACTCAGAGGTTTTTTACTCAAGTCCCAAATTAACCAGACTAGATCTTGTGGTGGAAACTAACATCTACTTGACTGAGGTGTAAACACGAGATGATTGTATTGTAATTGCATTTAGCTAGCGCCTACTACCGCTGATGAGGTGTTGAGTGACTTTTCGGTGAGTTGCACGCTATTCCGGAACCAGAAAAGGATTAGTCTAGGACTCTAGGGAAATATTAACTTAATTTGAGCGGTGAACATCATAGTCTGTTATTTGGATTGAAAAGGATAGTGGAAGGATGGAGAAGGGAAGGGTTTGCATTTATTTATCACTTGCTTTCTCTGATGAGGTGTTGTAGCTCTTTTTGGTGAGTAGCAGGCTACTTTGGAACTTAAAAAGGATTAGTGGTGAATTAGTTTGCTGAAATATGAAATTAATTTGATTTGAGTGGTGGACATGTTAGTCTGTTATTTTGATTGTGAAAGGAATAGTGGAGGGATAGAAGATAGAGGGTTCTAGCAAGAAAGTATATTTTTGCGGGAGTTAATAGCAGAAGGAGGGGTTTTAGGATGAGTAATGGGGAGGTGGATGGGGAAGAGTCAGAGGAAAGGGTTTAGAAAGGCTTGTTTGGGAGATCTGAATAGTAAAATTGGTATGAGATGATACAAAGAGAGGTAAAGGAGGGAAGAGTCTAGAAAAGGTTATTTTGGGGATTACAGTAGTGGTATGGGGTTTGGAATGACTGGGAGAGTGGAGATAGAGGATATATTGAGAGAGGTATAGGGTGAGAAATAGGGAAGTGCATGGGAAAGAGTATTAGAAGAGGTTTGAGACGAGTCAGAGTTGAGGTAGAGGATATATTGAGAGCGGTATAGTGTGAGAATTAGGGTAGTGCATTGGAGAGAATAGTGGACTGAGGTGTGAGATTAGTCAGAGTGGAGGTAGAGGATATATTGCGAGAGATATAAGGTAGTGCATTGGATATGCTGAATTAGAAACAAAGTTATAAAAATCTGAGTTTATAAAATGCAGCTTTAATCTACACATACTACTCTTCCTCATGCATACATATCTTCCATGTACTTATTATATCTTTATAATTAAGTGTTGCTGTTCTTTAAATTAATTTCTTTTTAATTTAATAGTAGATAAATAGTCATGAAAAGTGCAGCCCCATGTATGTTAAGGACTCTAGGCGAGAAAATTGCCAGTGTGCAACAAACAGTGTCCCCTATCTACCGTCATTTGTTTTCATAAAAGTAGAAAGTTAATAGGAGGAACCAGGAAGAATAAACTTGATGCAGAACTTTGAAAAACATGTTTCTGGTACAACTGTATAATTATAATCGCATATAATATAATAAATTATAAATATAATTGAATTCTAAAGTGTGAAAACTGCTGGTCTTCCATTAATTTAGCCAGATCCAAGGTAACGAAAAAAAGAAGAACTTTAAAATGTTGACTGATGTGTAAATTTCTACTTAAAGTCAACAGATATTTTGTTTTGTTGTCAAAGCCTGGCTCCTCCTCTAAAAACAAGGTTTGGAAGGACAAAAATGGAATGGCCCAGTGGCTAGGCCAGGCTATGAAAAAAATGGATGGATGGCATATTTGAATCAAACTAGCCTTACTAGTATTTACTTTAGGCCGCATTCCAGTCTGTAATTTTTTTTGCTTACTGTGTCGCAACCAAAAGCAATTCAACCGTGGACCTGTCCCAATAAAACAGCCCAGCTGGATATGCCAAGATGTTTTGCCTCTCAAGAAACGCAAACTACACAAGGCTGGTTTCAGCCTTGTTGGCCAGTACTAGATGTTTTCATTCCCTTTCATGCATTTTATCTTTTTGGTCCAGATTGGTACCTTCTTACCCAGCTCTTTAGCATCGGATGCTAATCTAAAATACTTTGTTTCGTTAGCTGAAGTTACTGGTATTCACAAGAGTAGTTTGATTTCCCTTGGGTACAGTATTGCACGCTCTGGCAGGTTTGATGGTCCCTGATTGTCTTAAGAGGCTGACCAAAGTTATGTTCCGAAAGAGCTACTATCTGTCAAGTCCTTCAACCTCATCAGCAGAATTTCTCTTCTCACTTGCTTACTTTGATCCATTTAACTGCAGTCAGTGATTGATGGTTGAAGTGATTGCTTGCAGAAGAAGAAAGTGATACTTGCACTCCATAGCACTAATAGAGCTGAGAGCATGACCTCAGTGAAGGATGAGTCATGTGATCTCATTAAATCACAAAGTATCTATTGAATGGAAGTGGCGACAGAGTGGATAGTGGAGGATTGCGCGGAAGATGGGACAAGATTGACGACACGTGCCTGTGTACAGCGCATCAGTTATTTTTCTTATATACATCCCTATCTTGTTGTAATGCATCAACTAAAGTTGGTGTATGGACGGATTGGTTCATGGTTTTAGATCTTTCTAGAACCTAAGATTCTGACGGAAATAGATATGCGTAGCCTCGTAGACTGCATTCCACTATATATTGGCTTAAACTGAAAACCCCTTGTCGGATTTAAGTTTAGAGTTTACAGTAGATAGTAAGTGAGTCGGACAGAATATTCTCTCCATCTTAGTGCAGATGAGATCCAGGGTCGCTTAATGCCTGACGGGCTGCTCTGACAAGTCAATGCGTGGGCTGTATTTTGTTTTTTACTCTTTGTGGGCCTGTTTTATGAGATGCTGTGCCAGTTTTAACCATTGATTTCCCCGATATGAAAATAAACATTGCCCGCAGCAATCTTAAATCCATGCCATCTTCCATACCTTGCAAAACACTTGTATAGTATCTTTGCAAGTTCAAAACCGCCCCAATTTGTAAACATTGGCCATTTTTTACCTATTTAATTCATGAATGGGGCCACTTTTACTTTGTTGCCCGTGCTTATTTTCTGTTCCAGTCCAACTCTTATGAGATCCCAAACTTTGCAGGAACAAATTAATTTATCAGCATTGTACAACCCTGAGCCAAACATGGAGCTTTAAACACTACTTTAGGGCAATGAAGAGCTCCCAATGCAGGGGCAGTTGGAAGGTGGTCAAATCTTTAAATCGATTCAGTAACATCACGAGAGAGAGCAAGTGAGTGACCGGGGACAAAGGAGTGAGAGTCCGACATGGTATTAATATGTGCAGGGGATACATAACGTACAATGCAAATATAAAAAAAACACATATGGAGCAGAAGATTATACCTCCACTCTGATGTGCCAAAGTAATACATCATAATTCTGTAGTGCTGAGAGTTGCAGGAATGACTTTTACCCAAGTCAGTGTCATTGACCTTGAAAGGATGAAGGACTGAGTCGACCATCTTTGGACTTCAATTCGTGACTATCAGGTCATCCTTTTATCTCTCCAATGGAATGATCTTATAACCCTTATATTTTTTTTAATTGTCCTTGTAAAGTGATGTGTTTTTCTTGAAGATAGACCTGTGCTATAACAAGATCAAAGTTTAAAAAGCAATGCATCTGATCTCAGCAGCAAGAATCTAATTCACTGAGGTGCCATGCCAGCAAGGAGATTGATTCTTTAAAAAGAATGTAAAGTAATTGATGGCACAGTAATTGTGTATATACCAGTGTGGTTCTACCACTTGTAATTAGTTCATTTTCATTGGGGAAATTGTTCCTTGTTCAAAGATGTTTACACTGCTAAGTATGTCAGCACCTTTCCACTAATTTATGCTCCCCTGTGCTAACATTGCAAATCATCCAGAATTTAAGATGATGATATTGTTGATCAGCCACCTAAAATGCAGAGTAAGCCTTCCAGGCATATTGGCTGCCTTCTCGCCTCTACTTCTCTACACTTTTCTTGCAGTGGTGACTTTGAAAATGTGTGTGCTGGTAGAAATTGGCAAATTGTGTGCTGTAATGTGTCTAAACAAAAATTAGCAAAGCCAATAACTCTTGCCTTTGAAAGGCCGAACTTTTGGCTTTGCCGATGCTGGATACTGTCAGCAAAAAGAAAAAAATGCTTGATGCTGGACAGCATCTGTAAAAAAACGCTTGAAACTCAAAGTCCGCTGGCTCCAGCATCGCCAAGCATGCCCATGCATATGTCACGATGCAGCAGAAATGTTGCTTTCTTTAATTTACTGTTCCAAGTTGGCCAACAGCCATTTTGGAGTGATAAATTGAAAGGACAAATGTGTGCTAAAGTGCTTATAGGGAAAAGAACATCTCTGTAGTAAATTACACTTGTTGGGGGTCTCCTAAAAAATAAATAAAAAATCCTGTAGTTAAAGAAACAGTTTGGGGAGGGGCGGGGGAGTGAGGGTGGAGCAAGTCAACAGCATTGATGAGTGGTGGGGAGCATGGAAGGGGTTGTAAGCAATGTAGGAGTAGAATAGAAACATTGAATGGGAGGGGTGGAAGAAGAAACATGGAGGAGCAATGATGTGAATTAGAAGCAGCACACAGAAGAGAGGTAGAGGGAGCAACAAAAAACATGCACTCCCAGGGAGTGCTCAAAGAAGAAGGAAACAAGTATTTCCCTGATGTGAGCCAAAGAAGGACACAAGCCATCCAATCTAAAGCATGGCAAATAAGCTATGATCCATGAGAAGGGCAAATAAAAGAAGAGGTAAAACCCATAGACCAACAAGCAAGCAAATACCAATGCCAACCAATGATAAGCAATGCCCCCCGAGCCCACTGTAACTAGGTTTATTGTCCACAATAGGTCTTCAACAAGAAAGACAACTACAATCAGTCTGTAGGCAATAACAAGAAAGCATGGACGTAAAATTCACCTAAAGCCAGGGGTAGTGGAAGTATATATATATATATATATATATATATATATATATATATATATATATATATATATATATATAATGGCCTAACGGCTAGGGCGCTCGACCTGGGGAATTGGGTTCGAGTCTCGGTAACGACGCCAAAACCTCCTGTGATTCTGGGCAAATCACTTAATCTCCCTGTGCCTAAAAAAAAATGAATGCGTGTCCTCATGTAACGTAACTGGTGCTATGTAAAGCGCTCTGATACCCGATTCGGTTCAGGTCTAGTTCGCGCTATATAAAACTCTAAAAAAATATATATATATCTGCTTCACAAGGACATCCCTATATGCACACGAGACAGGGGTCAAATATTATCCAAACAAAAAGTCATGTGGGATTGAGCAATTGAGGTGAAATGCAGACCTCATCACCAACTTTATTGTGGATTCCTCTGACTTACAGATTGGGTTTCCCCATTCAGTGAGTCTCACATAACCTTTTATAGGGGTACCTTTACTTTCACTCACGCACATGCTTACACATACACACACATACTCATACACTCTCTTACATATGCACACTCTCACCTGAACACACACAAGATACATTTTAAAGCATTTTTTACTTACCACTGCTGCCAGATAGGGTCATATTCCAGCTAATCATACTCCATTTTTTATCGTAATTAGTGAATAATCAACTATTCGCTATTTGTATAAAAAAAAACTGACTGAAAGTATGTTGCCAACTGACGTCCATAAGGGCGAGCTGCCCCATGTTCAAGGCACTGATTTTGCCACCCCTGAGGCCAGGGGTCGCAAAGACAGTGCCAGTGGTCCCAAGGGGCACGTCAAGAGTCGCAGCTGCGACCCCTGAATGACGTCCATGCAAGAAACAGGGGCGGCTCTAGGCTCATGGCGACCCTGGGCAGGGAGCGCAGGTAGTGGGCCCCGGAAGAGGGGGGTCCCGGCGGGGCGGAGCGCGGAGGCCAGTGAAGAGGGGGGGGGGTCAGGGTGTTTAGAAGTGGAACAGAGCCAAGGCAGCCAAATCCCTGCCAGGGGCCGCCACGCAAATATGTATCCATCCTCAGAGGATTATTATATTAAGGATATATATTGGCGTGATGGCCCCTGGGGTTTGGTGGCCCTGTGCAGGTGCACAGCTTGCACATGCCTGGGGCCGCCCCTGCAAACAAGGTGGTGTCCCATGAGCGGTGGACTTTCAAAATGTGCTCTTCACCCACATCACTGCCTTTATTTTATAGTCCAGCTATTATACTTTTCCCTAAGCACTGGGTTTCTATCATACAAAATGTTCATCACCCCTGGACTATTGTTTTGTCGTTGACGAACAAAAAGCTTAATATACTGAAATTCGAACTTCAAAAATTAAACGCCACGTGCTTTGTTAACGTTGAAGCTT
Source organism: Lissotriton helveticus (assembly GCF_964261635.1). NCBI lineage: Eukaryota > Metazoa > Chordata > Amphibia > Caudata > Salamandridae > Lissotriton > Lissotriton helveticus. The sequence continues at coordinate 1,525,796,549 of NC_136069.1, forward strand.
CGCGTGCTTATGTTCAGGCAAAGACCAAAAGACTTACGGTACACTAGTCTTAACTTTCGAGCTGCTTCAGAGTATTTCATTTGAGATCATTAATTAATATAGTGTTGGAATTGGAACAGGCGGTCAAACTATATATTTTTATAGATTTATATAGAGCTTTGCGTCAGTCGTAATGTAAGGACTGCTTGCTGACAGAATTTATACTAAGTACGCGGTGTAAGTGGGAAACGCCATGTGAGGTAGTGCTGTAACAGCTCTATCATAGTGGAGACGCACCTGACAGATGGTTGAACAGAGCGGTATAGAGTGACTTACTGTAAGGCCTGAGGACACTTTTATGTAATAAAAGTGAACCAGTCAAATGCTTATATTCTATTGATCAAAATTCACCATTATTTCGAGAACCTGTATAGAAAGCAGTTTGAAAAAAATATTTATTTTTAAAGGGCCAGGCATAAGGGTAGGAGAGCGTGGCAGACACACCATTGTTGTGAATCATTTTTTTAAGGAAAGTTTATTTTGGAAGCAGAAATTGTGAAGGATAAGATATCTGTGGCGAGTTCAGCACTAAAGCAAAGAAATTTAAAAAGGAAAGAAAATAAAGACCAGAAAGAAATCTGGAGTATCCTGTGACAAGTTGGGGTTTGCAAGGGTCCTTGGGCATGGAATTGACACTTTAAAGGATACTACTCCTTGTACATGGCTTTGCGTGTTAGACAGGTCTTGGAACACGGCCCAGAGGAGGTGTGGTGCGAGTGGAACCTGGTGTGGAAGCTGGCATGCAGGCCATCTTTCTTGCTACTGTGTCTCGCACCAATTTTGACAGATACAGGGGTCTGAACAACTGTGCAAAGATAACTCTTTTATTGACTTTAATATTTGATTTAACTTTGTGTACCTTCCTCCGTATTGAACATTCAAGACACATAGCCACTGACTGTTTGACACCAGAGTGGGTTACACCCGTGCAACCAACTGGCATACGAGATGGTCATGTAAAGAGAGTAGGTAGGAGGGAGGATTTTGTTCTAAATTTATTTGCCTCCGGCAGTTTACAAGATGTATTCTGCTACCATATTACAGTTGTCGATCTCGCGAAACCTAGTAAACTGTCCACCAAATTTCCCTTAGTCAGAAGAAGCCAGTTAATAATAATTTTGTCCTAGCCATGCAATAAGTCAATGCACTACAGTGCTTACTTTTTGCTGGTGGTTGCAGGTAGCGTTCACTGACATTCTTTTTTGGAGTCCAGGATTTATTTTTCATCATTAGACTTTGACCCAATGGAAGAGAGAGTGGCAGAAAAGAGAACAAGAAGAAGGAAGTTAGGAAACCATGACAAAGGGCGAAACCAGGGTGAAAGGGAACTCAGAAGATGAGATAAAGAGACAAAGTGTATGGTACTAAAAGAAAGCGGCATGAGATGAGATTAAGAATAGGTAGCCTTACAGCGTGGCAACCACGGCATTTGGCAACGACATGGTGGACTCTTAAGAAAAACTTTGGACCCTTGCACCTATTTATTTTACAAATTAAGCACTACTTCAGTCTTCCTATTAATTCTGACCTCTAATACCTTGTCTTTAATTTACCTTTCGACCATTCTCTTAAAAACATATGTTCTGTGGGTTGATGTGAAGCTGCAGCAGTAAAGCTGTGCACACCAGCCCACAATGCTGCCCACTCCTCTTTGATGACTCCTTTATAAGTAAACGTTTCTACCTCCCACCTTACACTGCTACATTCGGAGAAAAGAGGGCTTCGTTAACTCAACAAAAGTGTCACGTTTGAGAACCTGCCTCTGTGGATTCCTTGGTTTTCATTGAATGCCATTTTCATATTTTGCTAAGTGAGCAGCGTGTGGGTGGGAAAGGATATTAACAGCGACTTATTAATAGTTCATCACTTGTGACACGATTTTAAGTTCCCTGGCTATGTGGGTGTTCTGAAGTTTACAGCTTTCCAAGAGTTGCGAATCTCTAATTTATTTCCAACGCCTGCTGCTTAGAGACGTTTCAGAATAGAGCTCTGATGTATGTGCTCTGAATGTCAACATCATCTGTGGAGACATTCTCAGATTTAAATTCACAACAATATGAATTTTGAAAGTGCAGGAAAACAGCACATCAAGTTGACCTTGACTGCTTATATGACCTGACAGTCTTTCACTTCTCACATTAAGCATGAATGTGTGTTGCTTGACCAATGTCACACTAGTTATTTTAGCACTTGTGATGCCTTTAACCAACATAACCAAAAATATATTCATTTTTTTGAAAAATTGGAAAAATGTACTACCACTCTATTCACAGCTTTCAGCAACAGAGCTGTAAAACATCTTTTTTTTAACCACAGTTTTTCCATTTTTTTAAATGGTAGTCAGTTTTGCCATATTTTTGCTTTATACCTGCTTGCAGTTTGTTGTAGGAATTGGTAGGTAACCCATGGGTGAACCTAGAAAGCTATACCTTTCTGAGAAGTATACATAATTCTGAATTCCGTCATGGACCATTTGTGTAGACAGTTCATGTTTCTTTTTCCCCCAGAGTTTTATATAGCGCGAACCAGACCTGATACATCGGGTATCCTAGCATTTTACATGAGCACCAGTTTTGTTACAGATGAACACATTCATTTTTGTTAGGCACAAGGAGATTAAGTGATTTGCCCAGAATCACAGGATGTTGAGCGTCGTTGCCGAGACTCAAACCCGGTTCCACAGATCCAAGGTCGATCGCTCTAACCGTAAGGCTACATCCTCTCCCCCAAATAAACTAATCATTCAAATAAAAAACTAATGAAAATAGGAAGATAAAATAAAATAGGAGGCAAACTATTCATCTATTGTTTTGTGCTCCAGTGGTCAATCTACAAAAGTAATAACTATTTTGTCCATCAGACTTTTGGTCACAAGGAAATGTAGTGTTTGTTGGTGGTTTGAAAACATGAGATACCCAAAGAGATATCAACTGAGGTGCAACTTTAAATGATTTTTCTTTGTGTACCGCCCATGCACCAGATCATATGATAAAATGTAATTCATTAACATGAGTATCCAGGATATCTATTTATTTTTCTGATTTGTGACCAAGATTGAGTGTAGGAATGGTGTTTTGGCATTACAGCGGGCTCTTCCCATTCTACAGTACACTGATTTCCTGAGGCCTTTCCAATTTAGGAACCCTTTTCTTGGCTTCTTCAGGTTGTTTTACTAAATTGAATGTACTGCTTGTTAGTAACAATAGGAACAGCCTCTAGAAGCAGGACCTGGCACCCATATAAAAACTTGCATTTCCCTTGTTAAAAAGCAAGAAAAGTCAAATAACGTGGTGATCTATTGGAGCTTTACTGCCATTGAGATTGTAAATTTTAATTGTACAAGTGTCTTTATGATCTTCTGGGATTTTTTTTTATGATGGAACATTTGTTCTAAACATTTTTTTGAGGGTCACATATTCATTGCAATGGTAATCCAGAAACATGTATTAAGTGAAATAATTTGAACTAGTTTAACTCCGCTTGCACCATTTTATAAATTTGTTCACTTAATACCAAATTGTTCAAGCATGTTTACCCTCTTGTTACATGTTCAAAAACATCTTTTCCAGATTGAACCAGAGTCCATTCTTATATTTAGTCCATTCTTATATTCATTATTTCTGGCTTGACCTCACAGAGAGGGTTTGTGTGGATAGGAATCCTAGTAAACTCTTTCAAATTCGATTTCACCAACAGCGAAGGTCAAAATTGTACAACTGGATCCTTGTTAGAAGCAGAAGAACACCTACTTAACTCTCTGTGCGTGGCAGAAAATCATGGCTGTATAAAATCCTTTCTGTCTGCATTCAACAGTGGTAGGTGGATGGCAATTGCCCTAGGAGAAGCTTACTTAGCCACACACACATATTGTATTGTAGTTGCAATTAGTACTGTTCACAGCTGAAAAAAGTGTAGTCTCAAACATGCTCTTGCTGCAGTTGAAAATACAAATGGACAGTTATCATTGCCAAGAAGACATGCGTTAGATTAAGCAGGGCTGATTAACCCCTTAAGTGCTAAGCCCCGCCACCCTCCAGTGTGAAGCATTTTGATGTTTGAGGCTGTTCACACATGAGCAATAGGTGACCACTTTTTCCCCATAAAGGGTCTGCAGGCCAAATTTGCATTCTGCCCCCCGTTTGGGATTCTAAAGATATTTGGGTTTGTGGATTCCCCTGGAGGATATCAAGAAAATGGCCTAAAAGTAGCAGATTTATGGGTTTTTGGGGGAAAAATTGGGACAAATGTGTTCTGCAAAAAAGCATGTGTTTTTTCTAAGAATTACATTAACAAAAGGTTTGCTGTGCTAAGCTAACCCTCTTCCCACCTTTCAGGAACAGGCAGATTAGTTAAAAAAACTAATGATACTTCATTTTTGCAAATTGTAGTAGACCATTTTTCCTTCTTTTGTGCCTTCTACCTACTTGAGGTTTGTGATGGAAACAGGTGTGAAACTCATGGGTGAACCTGAAAATGTGTATATTTCTTAAACATAGACACAGTTCTACATTGAACAAGGGTACCTTTGAGTGGATCACTTATGGTTTTCCCAAAAGAACTAAGTGCTTAAATAAAAAACAAATGAAAATAAGGAGGAAGAAATTGAAATAGGTGACAATATTTGCATCCATAATTATTAACCTGATGGCTGATTTACGAAAGTAGTATACTGATATATCTGACAGACTCTTCTGGTCTCCGAGATATGTAGTGTTTTTGGTTGTCCAACAATACACAATATCCCCCAGAACCAACAGCTGAGCTGCAGCTGAAATGATTTTTCATTGTGTACTGTCCATGCATTAATTCATATGGTGAAATCTAGTGGATGACAATGTGTACGATGGTAACCTAAATTTTTTTTTTAATGTGCCCAAGGTAATGAGTTTAGGAATAGTGGTTATTTGTATCATTTAAATTTGAGGGTCAACTATTGTCAGCACGCAAACATAACTTGAAATCCAACTCAAGGGGTGTGCCAACGGCCAGGACTGGGAGTGGTGTAGTCCGGATACAGACTTTGGTGCTATCCAACTAGGACCGTCATTATATCTATTTGTTTGAAATCAAATGTAGATGCTGAAACATTCTTTTAAGAATTACAGAAAAGGGATATTGTTTCAAAGCTTTATATAAAGACTTTTAAGGGCAGATTACAATACATGTGCCATAGGTAATTGTAGCGGCAAAACATGCAGATATAAATACAAATAACATGTACAGTTCAATGTGAAATCCAGCATAGATTCACCTTCTAAAGGTTGGGAAAAAAGTGTCTCCCTCGTACAGTATTCCATGTCCCTCTATTGGACTGTAAACAAAGACATTCTTATTTCTATGCAAATACATGGTTCTTAGGATTTCCACCATTGGGAAACAAGCAACAGGAAACATTTTACTAGAGAATATATTTGAAGATTCTCTCATAAAGCGACACATTGATTTTAGTCATTATCACAGCTTATTTGAGCAGTTGAAATGATACATTGTTTAGCAACGGCCTTGGACAGTTGGGATGTCGTTGGTTAGGCACAGCGAGAAAAGGTCTCTGAGTACACTCTCTGTTTATTTGTGAGAAACACAGCAATGCTTTATTTAGAACAGAAAGAACCGCAATTACCATCACGTGTTATATTGTGACGTCAGGGCAGGATGGAGGACAGTGTAAACACAATCCAAATTAGCGTACATTCAGTATATAATGCATTTAATAAAAGGAGTAAAGAAAACTACTTCCAGACTATAATATCATTTGATTCAGAGGGCATTGTGCAAAATGCGTTGTTTCTTGCACACCGGCTTACCTACAAATGTAAAGAAATTCAGTTTACAATAATAAATGTTCTACTGTGCTATGTTCCCCTACTTCTCCCGGTAAAAACTATTATACCCCACTTGCGATGGTGGATCTTTTACCTGCAACAGGAAAGGTCGACAAATTCAACATGGAAACCTCTAAGAATTTGTATTTCAAATTCATTCTTTGTGGTGATGTGAGTAGCTGCAGTATTTGGGCCTGTTCTTGACGAACACCAAGGGAAATACACCAGCACTCTATATTTCTGAAAACTAGACACATGGAGGGGAATCCCAGGTTGATGTGGTTTAGGTGGATCCAACTAAGGTTTCTTAACCAGAATGCCCTGCAAATGTCAATCTTTGGCTGAAATCTGGGAGTTTCCTCACATTTGTGTGAGGCAACGTTTCTGAATCTTTAAGGATCTACAAAAATTGTACCTCCCAGCCTTCCCACACTTTTGATAAAACCAGTACCCCACTTTTGTGGGTGGGCCTATCGCCTCCAAGAGGAACCTGCCAAAACCTGATCAGTGTGAAGTCCATGTTGTGTCAATGAAATGTTCATGTAGTTACATTCTTGACCTGTTTGAAAGACAGAAAGACAGACAGACAGACACACACACACACACTCTCTCTCTCTTTTCAATTGGGGAAAGTGTAGAAACGCAGGGTGGTAACACTTTGGTCGTTGGCTGGAAGTGCCCATGTTTTCTATCCTATAAATATGGGAAAATAGTATTTTTTGGTTCATACTTTGATCTTGGCAGAGTATTATGGAATAAGAATGATGGTTAGGATCCACACAAAACAAACCACCCTAGAGTCCCCTGTGCCTCTAGGTTTAAGAAATGCCTAGGGTTTATAGAGTTCCCTCTGTGCCACCTGACTCCCAGGCCAAAACTTTGCAACAATCCCCTTTGCAAAGAGCGAGGAAATTGGGGGTTTGGGGACTATATTTAAAGTTGGAGGACAATCTGGGTAGGAAAACATGCAGGGTCCATGGATTGTCCTGGGGTGCCAGGTTTCAGAAATGCCCATAATTGGTAGGGTTCCCTGGTTGCCAGCTGTCACACAGCCTGAGTACTGCAGTCGTTCCCCATAGCAAGTGAGAAGATATTGGAATTTCTTTGGGAATAGTTCTTATATCAGCTGATAGAAAGTTCTAAACCCTCTGCCCATACTGCCTCTGCCTGGAGACAGAAATACTGTCTGGTGTCCGCATGTGGGGTCCAGTGCTAGGATGGCCCAGCAATACACCCTATTCCTTTTTTGACTTTTTTTCCATGCAGTCTGGTGCGCATTCCGTCCTTGTGGGTGGGCAGATTGGGGTGTTTACTAACTGCCTATCTGTCCCAGAGGGGTCAGAATCACAGGAGACCAACAGAGAAAAAAGTGAGAGAAAGAATGGGGTGTAAGTCTTGCCCGTCCTGGCACGGAACTGCAGCCTCCACCCCCTCTCTGTCCACGCATATATCAAAACTATGCGAAAAAGCATTCAGATTTCCTTTGCATGCCGTAGAAGTGGCTGCAGTTTTGTGGTTGTAAGCTCTAGGGGGCAGAACGACGGTTGTGTTGAGGGTGTGGCCAGAGTCAAGGACATTCCGCCCCCAACCCATTTGGAGAAAAAAATGTATCCTTGGCATCCTGTGGGTTTTCCGCTCAAGTGCCCAAGACTCATTTTGTTATAGAAATAAAATCAGCCCTAAGGTCTGGTAGGCTTTCTGCCTTAGGGGATGGCAGACTGGCGGTAAATTACTCACTAAAGACTGTTGTACCTTTAGGGGTGGTGGTATTGTGTGATACCATTATGAACTGGATCCCACCTCATTCTATTTTTATTTTTTCTAATAATCCCTGATGGCTAATGGGCTTTCTGCTGCCTTGGAAGAATATTAGCAGTAAACCCCCAGGGAGCAGAAAGACTGTAGTCACCCTGGGAGAGCGGGTAGAACATTTGGCCATACACTCTTCCTCTTGAATTTTTCCCTGGTGGCTTGATGCCAGCTTGGGAATCACCCTCCTGTGGTGATTCCCAAGCAGGGATTCATTAGGGAAAGGTACCATTGGAAAGGGGAGCTTCTCCCCATTCTAACAATGTCTTCTGGGGTGATTTGTGCTTGAGCGACTAAATAATGTCCCCAGCACGGATCACAATGAAAGACGACGGAGACTAAAGGCCTTAAGACTCCTCTGCACTTCAGAGCCTAACTATCTGCAGGACCTTGAGGGGCGACGACGCTGTGAAGGATTTAACCGAGGCTATTCTGATTCCTGAGGATCCAGCATTTGACCGACAAGCCTGGAGAGTTTAATCTCCTCGTAGAACACTTTCTTAAGAAAAAAAAGAGACTAGGTCTTCACAGAGACCTAAAGGAGACTTGCAATCTGAACCACAACAAGTGGAAGACACAAAAGTAGTAACCACAGAATGAAGTTCACTCTGCAAATTAGTGACAGAAGTTGGGTGTGAAATCAAAAATAAATGCACGCAGACTTTACAGTGTTTAAGTTGGACTTTGAAGGCTGCCTGGGCCACTACGGCATGTTACCAGAATATTGCTGCTTACATTTTTTCTGACAAACAGACTGTCTCAAGCATTACAAAATAATCATCCCATTGTGGTTAATAATTGAAAAAATACACCAAATGCAGCACTATTGTTTGTAAACGCTATTTAGGCCTTGATTGTTATGTCAGACAATATGTTTTTGAGATTCTGATATAGAAACACCTCTAGGTAGTATCTTCGTATCACCTTCCCTCTGCCTACTTAGTAGCCAAATGCTCTTTCCTAAAATCTGGATAAACCAGTGAGTAGCATGCTTTCCTTCAGACGGTAACTGAAAATAAGAACATGATGCTGCCCTCAGTGTCACGCGCCCTAACTGTCAAAGTTGTTATTCCACTCCCCCTACACCAGTTGCCATAAAGTGAGGTGTGTTTTAGATTGAGGATGGTGGCACATCCATGGTCCACTGTCATTTGCCCGATGCCCTGTGATCAGCACTGGGCAAAGGCGGGTGTTTTTCCCTGGCGTGGTCGCACTCCACAGAAATTAACAAGTAGTTGTACCATGGATGAGATATGCCGGTTGCAGATAGCTGGTGGGCACCCCACACTCGCCAGGGGTGCAGGTAAAATGTTGTGTACCACTGACCTGTAATCACAGCCCTTCACCTCCTAGCTAGCTTGGGATGCGGAAGAGGGGAAAAGGGCACTGAGAGGCCCTCCCTTGAGTCGAGGGCTCACTTTGGGTGCCTTCCTGTTAGAAAAGCTGAACTGATGATGAACAGCACGGTAAACATCTGGAGCGCTCCCATGAAAGTCAGTTCAGTCTCTAGAATAAAAGAGACATAGGGAAGACCAAAACGTTAGGGCAGTAGTTTCCCCTGGCCACGCACAAGACTTCACTCCTGATATTATGTCATGAAACATTGTAGCTAATGCATATACCAATTACTTGCAGGGTTCCCAGACAGTGCAGATGTAGTTACTTGTTCGAATTTGACCTTTATCCACCCACATACTGAATGTGAATCTTAAAAGGATGTCCCCCTCCCACCTACAGAATGATATTAGTTGTCCTTGGCTGGAATATGGCCTCTTTGAAGGGTTTAGGGCGGCTCTGAGGGGTTGCTTCCCCTGAGCCAGGGGCCTTTCTTACCCTCCATGCATACCACAGGTTTCCCTCATCACCTCCGTGTACCACCCATCTCGCGGTCGGTGGTCCAAACCCCAGCAGCTCTGGTGTGCCGCCTTTCTCGTGCCAGCATAGCTCGCAGCTGGCACGCCGAGGGCCGGTAGTTTTCCGTCCTCGCCTGTTCGCCCTCCCGGGCTTGGGCTGAGGCGCCTGGGCGCAGCGGGTCCGGCATTGACGGACTCTCCGTGGCGCAGCGCGGTGATTGAAGGGACACCCCCAGTGCAGGGCGGGAGGGCTCGTCGTCGGAGGCGGCCCTCAGGCTGTTAGTTTGCGGATTAAACCCTCCGCCCTGGGGAGCGCAGGCGGCAGGTGAGTCCCGGCTCCAGCCCTTTCATTTCCGCTCCCTCCCTCTCACCATCTGCGCTCCCAGCGGCCTGGTGTACACACGAGGCCTTAAATATTTAGAGGGGAAGCAGGCCACGTCTTGGGTCACCGGAGGATTTGGTGTGACACAAAAACTACGGACTGACATTTATTTCACTGTAGTCGGCGCTGACTTGTATTTTATAGATTTTGAGGTTTTCTTCCTTGTCTTTTTTTGCTGTTTTGTTTGAATCAACATCCGACAATGCGCCAGCTTCCCTTTAGCTGCTTGTCCCCATTGTGTTTACTTTGTTTCAGTTTTCGCTGTAGCGCTTTTAAACCCCTGAAGGTTGATGCAGCGCTGTACACTAAAAGTTCGGTTGACACAGAGAAGTGTAAGGAACTAAAATGGTAAATTCGCAGAAATAAACGTCGGACATAAAGAGGAGAAAGGTACTTTAAAAAAAAAAAGAAAAAAAAGGTCCACGCATACAACCAGGATTATATACAAGTAGTTTTGGATCAGGATTGGATGGTGAATTACTGTATTAATAAAACGGTTACAACTGTAGAGCATATGTAGGCTATCTACAGTAAGTTAGAAGGCACTACCTATATGGAATAAAGAGCCTTGTGTGCCTTGTCGAGGGGGAATTTGAGGCAGTTTAATGTGTACAGTGGTTAGGTAAGGTTTATTAAGTCTCTAATCTAGGTGTTGAAATGGGGGAGCGAGTCTTATATCAGAGAGGGTGTTACAGGTTTTGGGGGTGTTGTCTAAAATGCAGCGGTGGTTTAAAGCATGGGCAAAGCGGGCTATTGCCAATGGCCCCCACCTGCCAAGGGGCCCCTATGGGAACATGAGTGGGCCTGCCATTAAGCCCCTGTTAATGAAAGATAGCTTCTTTTTCCAATTTGCCAGCCAACATGTTTAACAGAAACGTAGGGATTGATTTATTAGGGGGCTGTGTTTAAGTGATGTAAAGCAATGCACAGCTGCCTACACTCTTGCTTTGCCCTACTTTTTGTCAAATGAGCGTTAATTAGGTGTAATTTGGGAAGATTAGCACTAGCACAAATATTTTGTGATGCATAGCCCGTTCTACTAATGTAGATAGGCCATGTTATGCATTAAAAACAAAACGCCTCCTTGAAGGAGGCGCTAACATGGAGCAATGTTTTTATTTCTTCAAAAGTTCCATACATTGCATGTGTGCCGCACTGTCCAGCAAACACACACAGTGAGAGGAAAGTTTCAGAATTTGTTTAGGCATAAGATTTGTACTGCAAGGGTATGCTTCCTGTACAAATACTGCACTAGATAACACACACACGACTCTGCACTATGGTGGAAAGACTATGCATGGTTGTAGGCAGCCTAATTTGCACCAGTGCAAGTAGTGTGTAGCAGCAGGTCATTGTTAAAAACATAATCCTCTGTGCTGCTTCTCCCCCCCCCCCCCCCCCCCCCCCCCTTGCGCTAATCAGCTTAAGTATGCATGCCTGGTGTGCCCAGCCTTAAACCTCACACTCTCAGGCAGTTGGTGGCAATTAAATAAAATAATAATTGTTTGTGTCCTTTCTTTCCTCTTAAGTCACCTACAATCTTCTACCTTAACCCACTTTCTTAACCACTTCTCTTAACCACTCCCTCTTTCTCTATTTCTCAGTGTACCTTTATCTCTCTTTCTCTTCTCAGGTCTCTCTGCCTCACATTTGTCTACCTCACCTCACTCTCAGCATACCAAATGTACCTCAGTCAACTTAATCTTTCTCTCCTATTCATGACCTTGCCTCTCTCTCTATGCCTACCTCTATTTTTATAACTCTCAGTGCCTTCTCTCTAGCTCAACTCTTTCTTTACTTCATCCTTCTCTCTATACCTCAATTCACTTTTTTTCAGATGACCTCCCTGTATTCTCTTCTTAATCTGCTTTACTTCTCACACAACCTCATCTCCATATTTACTTCACCTCTCTATCTCTACTATTTTACCTCTCTCTACCTTTTACTACCTCAGTTTTCTCTACCCCGCTGCGCTGTCTCTCTTAATACCTAACCTCTCAGTTTACGTCACCATTAATTCGCATACCTCCCATCTGCACCTCCTCTTTCCTTTGTCTCAGTAAATAACTTAGGGGAATATTATCAAACACGGCTTTAACATTATCGCCGCTTTAGCGGCTGGAAACTGCCGCCAAAGCGGCGATAATGGCCTTGATAATAAACCGTAGAGAATTCCCATAGAATCCCATATTCACACCAGAACATGGGCTTCTATAGGAATTCACACGGCCATATTATCAAGCCCATTAGTGCCGCTTTAGCGGCAGCGGCAATAATGTTAACGCCGTTTCTTGATAATATGCCCCTTAATCCTTTGTGGCCACCTCTGTTTTCCTACCCCTACTAATTTTCTCTATCAACTTCTCTGCCTCTCTCTTGACTACCTTTTCCATTTCACCTCAACCCTTCCATCTCAACTAGCTCTCTCAACTTCTTTCTTTCTAGATCTCTGTACCTCACTACCTCGTCCTCTTTTTCCATCTCACAGTATAAACCTCACCTCTTTCTCAATTTAATGCATTTCCCTCAAATTCCTCTTTTCAATTTACACCACATTTTTCCTTCTTTCGTCTCCCTCTCTCTACCTTTCCTACATCCTCACTACTCTTTACTTGACCTATTTTTTTTATACCTCTTCTCATTTTTCTCTTTCTTCCTTGCATCTCTTTTCCTCAAGTCTCTCTGTCTACATCTACCTCTTGCTGCCTTAAACTCTTTCTAATTCATTTATTTTTCTACATTACCTCTCTACCTCATCACTTGAAGTAGTTAACAACACTTTCTCTTTTTACATTTCCTTCTTGCCATCTCTATATCTTTCTAAAACAGTCTAAAACCCATACCTATTTCTCAGCTTCTTCTCTCTCTACATCTTCTTCTTTTACCTCACCTTATCTTGCTCTCTTTCGGTCTCATTGTTACTGTGCTTTTGTCCTTTCCTCGCACAACTTTCTGTATAATCTCTATCAGTACCTCTTACTCCCTCTACTTTTTCTCTCTCTCTCTATAGTGTTCTCTTTATATCTCTGTCCCTCTCTTGTATCCTGCCCAGCCCCATTTCTTTTACTCAGCAGGGTCACAAGTAACTCTCTAGCCAGAGAAGTGCACACAGTAAAAAGAGAAGAGGGACAAGGCAGAGTAAGAGACATTAGGAGGAGGTTATTAGGATTTTAACCAATGACAGCCCTCTGACAGAGCTTTGTTTTCATTGTTGCAGCAAGCATGTTTTTCCTATAATCGGAGTAACAAGCTTCATAGACACTAAATTCAACATAGAATGTTGTGGTTGCAACTAAAAGAAAATCCAGATTAAAACAAAAAAAATGGCTGTATCAGTGCTTGTTCAAGCTTTTTTTGGTTCTTTTGAGCTGGGGGGACACTGCGCAGTTTGAGCTTTTGGCTATTTTTGCGCGCCTCAGTTCCTGAAGATTTAACATACAATTAAATATTGTGTGACATCACGAGGACTTAAATGAGCAGAAAAAAGGCAAACACTTAAAGTTGCTTCAAACAGGTGGCCCCAAAATGTATCTTGCCCAGGGCCCCACAAATCCTTTTGATTCTACTGCTGAAACTGTCTTTTTGAAGCATAACGTTTTGAGAAGGAGTGTATATTTTATTCTTAAGGATTCGTTTTTACCACATATGTCCAGTTTTTGTGACAGGCGAGTGGTGGATCGTAGGTCTCATAAGTGAGACTTTTAATGTTATTGGTAGATCAAGCTTAGCCATTTTAGGCTTGAGGACGGGTGTAATTCTGTCAAATGAACTTGTTCCAGTGATCACTTTGTCTGGAGAGTTAGCAATGGGGCTTGGAGAGGTATAAGGTGGTAGCAAAGAGTTCTCATACTCAACCGCAATTCATCCTTCCCAAAGACCATCTATTTATGATTGTATTGTAATTGCATTTATATAGCGCTTACTACCCCTGACGAGGCGTCAAATCGCTTTTTCGGTGAGCAGCACGCTACTGCGAAAGTCATAAAGGATTAGTGTTGAATTAGTATAGTGAAATATGAAAGTAATTTAAGTATTGATAGGTTAATCAGTTATTTGGATTGAGAAGGATAGCGGAGGGATAGAAGAGGGAAAAAAAGGTTTGCATTTATATAGCGCTTGTTACCCCTGATGGGGTGTTGAAGCACTTTCTTGGCAGGTAGCACGCTACTCCGGAACCCATAAGGATTAGTCGTGAATTAGTATAGTGAAATATGAAAGTAATTTGAGTGGTGGATATTAAACAGTTATTTGGATTGAGAAGGATAGCAGAAGGATAGAAGAGGGGAAAAAAAGGTTTGCATTTATATAGCGTATGTTATCCCTAATGGGGTATTGAAGCACTCAGGAACCCATAAGATGATGGTGTTTTAATTGGCTTAACAATCCTCTGTAGTTGGAATTGGCTTGGACAAAATTAAAATTATGTACCATGCCTATACGGCAGTTGATTGCTTAATAGTTGGACAGGATAGAATTGGGGATCGGGTAACATTGTCCATCATAAGAAATGCTCGCCACTTGTAAACAAGATACTTACTTTGTACTCTTGATTCCCTGAGGTGCAAAGGTCGAGCACTGAAGGCTACAGTAGTGGGTAGTAGGTCTGGAACTTGCACACGGTGTAACGCAGTGATTGCATGCGATACACACTACCGAGTCACAGCTGCATCTCTTAAAAATAACCTGTCTTTATTTAAATACAAAAAGAACAGTAGAATAAATGGAGGAACAATAAAGCAAACTTGAAGATTATAGCGCCCTATCGTGCGATGATGCATTCCAGAATAGTTTTGTAGGTTTATGTGATAAGATGCTTCAATTCAAAGAACACAGGCACTTGTTGGCAGTGATATACTGCTGGACACTTTGTAAGTTCTCTGATATCCTCTAGATTTTTCACATCTCAGTTTTCTTACTTGGACTATACCTTCAGTCTCTTACTCCAGCTAGCTGTTCACACGGGACAGTAGAGTTTCCTACTAATCTAGGGTAGGTCACAATGCAAAGCATCTTCCAGAGAGCTCAAATGGTTCCTAAACTATAGGGAGACATCTCCTTCCATAGTTTTGTTCCCTGTTAAATGCTTCTCTGTGCTGGTGCGGCTAAGTGTCTTCAGAAATCCAACAAATAGTACTTGCTGCTCGTTGACATCCGTATTTATCGCCAGCTGGGTGCACCCGTGAGAAGCCAGGACCAACGAAAAGTTATGCCATATTTAAAATCCCAAACTCTGGTACACATCTGCCTGGACTTTACCCACAAGTGGCTTTGTGCAATTAGCTAATAGTCACAAGAATGCATATTTCAAAAGGGGGTGGATAGTGTTAAAGTTCTCTGCTGATTTTGTATAACTCAGAATGCAGGTCAAAAAGGGGAGGCCTCAGGATATTGATTTGTGGAGGGATGGGCACTCCGAGTGGAGAAGCTTGCAGCCCACTCAACCATACTCTTCAGAGCTCTCTGTACTGATCACTGACCTTCTGGTTAATGCTGACACCCTCGTCCTGAAGTCTGGGACTGGATGCTGAAGGCAACCCAAAAGGTTTGTTCTACCTCTTTGGACCAGGAATGTCTCCTGTCAGCAAGCCACTGTTTGTGTCTTGATAATGCAGATTTCATTTATTTCATGCTCCCCGTGACATCTCTGCTCTTTATGAGCATTATTGGGACACTTATTGGGAGTGTGCCTGGTACACACAGATGAATTGTGTGGTTGATGACTTGGAATCAATGAACAATGTGCATTTTCTCACCCTTGAAAAGATGAGACTAGACCGACTGTTTATGATTTCAGTCTGCGGGACCTGTGATTGTTTGCATGTTTATATGAAAGTACATTCATAGTGATATATCTCACTAGCTAGCAAACAATAACCGGGGGAGTAGCAATAAAAAAAAGAAAAGAAAGAAGTCGGTGAAGAAGGGGAGCATGATTGAACGTGAGGTTGTTAGTGAAAGCAGTAGAAAAGATTAGGGGAGAAAGGAAGGAGTGAGCAGAAGAAAAAAAGATTTGATAGGGAGAAAAAGACGGGTAAGGGAAGGGTGGGGGTAGGTAGAATAAAAAAAAGTAAGGAATTTGGGGAAACATGACAAAGGCACGGTAGGACAAAAGGAATACATGAAGTGGAGGAAAAGACGGAATGAATAAGAGCAGAAGGAAATAATGTGATGAGGTGGATAAATATAATTTTTTTATGTCTGGCGTTAGCCATGATCTTTTGATTTTACTAAACTATATGTATAATATATTTATGGGGCTTTCAGCCAGCGCTTTTAAAATGATGACCTGTTATTGTGTCATTTACATTTTTTTTTTGCCCAGTATGGCATTCCTCATTGGGCAGTGGGTCAGCCCACTTCTGCCATTGGCTGATTTCACTTGAGTGACCGGATTCTCCCTTTCACGAGGAGCACATCTATGCACAAAGTAGTTCCCTTCAGTGTCTTGGAGCTACTTATAGAAATGTGAGATTTTGAAACTGTTGGAAATGACCCTTTCCAGGGTGCTTTCCCTCGACGTATTGCTTTTGACTCTCCTGGTTTTTTACTGATCTCTGGGGTAGCCTTAGGACTTTGAGCACTTTTGAAACTGTCATTTAGTGCAAAGCTCTGTGCTTGTCATTTGAGTTAGCTGTAAGTCCCTTGTCTGGAGGTAAGACATATACTTAGGGCATGTAACTGAAATGCTTCTCCGTGGGCCTGCAGCACTGATTTTGCCACCCATGGAAGTAGCTCTTCAACATGCCACAGGTTTGCCATGGCGGCGCCTGTGTGTGCAGGTTACTGTTACCCAGCTTGGCATTTAAAAAGCTACTTGGCAAGGTTCTGCATGCCTCTCGCTACATCGGAGTGCTCCCTGGAGGCAGGGTGCGGAGTCTGGGAGAGGCAGGGCATGAGCGCGGGTGCGCTACATTCACTGGTAGTTAATGGCAAGGATGGTGTGTTCGATACAGTAGGGCCTGCTTTGGATTGATAAGAGGGATCTGTCGAAAGGCTATTGAGCTGTATTTTATACGTGCAGAAGAGAGGCTGTATAGTGTTTAATATCGATGAGTTAATAATGGCAAATCCTCTCCAGTGGTGCAAGCGGGCTTGACATTACTATTGTGGAAATACCACTTTGAGAAAGTGGGCACTTCATTTCTGTGCTTGTGGCTCTGTGTGCCTGTCAGCCTATCTCCAATCCACATCTGGGTGATAGGGGGACAGCTATATCTGTGCATTCCTGATAAGACAGCCATAAACTAGGGGCTAAAGGGAACATGCAGACCTCTTACTCTGAGGAGCCTTCATGGGACGGATAAGAGGGGGTGGAATTGGCATTCGAAGAGGCAGGTTTTTGCCCCCCTGATGGCAGACAGGACAACATTTAGAGAATGCCTGTGCATTTCAAAGGTGGCCTTTTGAACTGATCTCATCTTCAAAGGCCATTGTGGGTATAACTACTGGGGCTCTGCCCCCGCTTGTGGGGATGGAACCATACTGTGCTGGTTTGACGCAGGGACATCGTCATGAGGAACTATTGGGGAAGGAGGGACTGCAACTGGATTATCCGCAGACTTGTGGTGGGCCGGGGCTTGTCATGCTCTAGGAAGGGGACTATCACTAAACTCTTTGTTTGAAGCACACACTCGCGATTCAACACTGATCTTGGCACAAGATTACAAATCTCAATTACGACTTTGCACAGCGGGGTCTTCTTTTTTGTTTGACTTTTTCTTTTAAGACCGTCTGGGTCAACTTTACCTATTTAACTGGTTTTTTTTTTTTTTTAAATCGTGATCACATCAATCAACAGTATTTTAAAACAAGTTATGTTGTATGTACTTACAGCCCTGAAGAAGCCCTTTCAAGGGTGTAATGCGTTGGCTGTATCTTAATGTTTAAAGGATATATGAAATAAAGGATTTACAACGCACAACCAACAGTACCTGAGAAAGAACTCTTATTGCTTATTGACTCGTTATTGTATTTGTCTGTATTGCCTCTCCTCAACCTTTAAGCATCTTGTATTTATTTGTGGCCATGTGGCTGCTGGCCATTTGAGGTGGGTAATACATGCGCCTATAAATATTAGTGACCGGACTACGTAGTGCAGTTGTCACAAACCCTGCTGTCTTTCTCTTGCCTTGAACACTTGTTGGATTTAGCTTTAATGCTGCTTTCCCTCCTGGGGGGGGGGAGGGGCTGTAGCGAAAGGGGTCTGAAGGGTGTTGGGCAAAGTTTACCTAGTCCATGGAACCCGAGCTGGTAGCGTAGACTATCTCTGAACTCCAGATTGGGAGTTCGACAGTGCCGGACATCGCAGCCCCACTCTGAGGTTGCCAGCCTCCTCTGCCCGGACCCACGCCACAAGGTACTCTGTTGTTGAGAATATCATGACTGGACCCTAGAGGTCTTGTTGTGCCTTGTGTGCACCCACGGCTGGCTGCTTGGAGCAGCTGCAGCTCGCACCTCTACCGGAGGTGAAACAGTTCTCCAGATTGCAAGCACTCCAGGTTCGGATGTTAGTCTTTTGCCAACGGGGGGCGAGGGTTTAATGATCAGACAATTGAATACCAATGACTAGTACACATATGTTCATGACGTCTGCTGCTGATGGAAGAGTTCGACAATTGCATTTAATTGTCCAAGTATATATCCAATGTGTATGTCCGTTTAATTTCAATATGTGTATAATACTAAGACCAGTGTTTTATACATACGGTGTGTAGTCTTTTTTGTAGCATACACAGTGTTTTGCGAGGGTGGGGGTTGTGCCAATACTTTACTCTTTGATCCATCCTGAGGATAAGCCTAACTGCTCTGTGACAAGGTACCCAAGGGCGAGCACAGTTTGTCGGACAAGGGTAACGTACACATCCTATCTAGGACAGGGGATTCTGGCTTTGATGCGTCCCAGCCAGCCAGAAACCACTGGGTCTAACAGAAACCCAAAAAAATATCCAGCTTGCAGCCCATGTTATCTTTTTAGGTTGATGAGGCCAAAAGGCTGGTGCTGAACACAGACTTATTGACTATGCTATTGCTTGTTATAATCTGGTTTGGAACCCTGGCTTTCTAGCCTCACCATTGTTTGTTCTTGGGCCAAGGGATGTGCGCATCTCATGTTCACACACAAAAGATATATGGGCAGAAATTCCCTTATCTAAGTCACAGAATCTTGATAAGTGAATATTTCCGGTTCTAGATTTTATGAACATTTTGCACAAGGATAAAATATGAAAATGCTTCTGCACATTTCTTTTATGCTTACTCCTGGGGATTGCCACCAGGTGAATGTTGGCCAGTGGATATGCCTGGAAATCTATAATTTGCATATTCTTGTTAGTGTGCTCTGATTTTGTAAATCAGCAAACACAGTAATCTATGATCCGTAGATGTGCACCTTTTTGTTATTCAGCCTTTCTGCCCCTTCAGTGTGTCCATTCTGTCAAATTCTGGAGTGCTTAGAAACAGGCTGAGCACCAGCATGAAGCGCTACTTTAAAACAGATTTTCCTGTAAGACAGCAGAAAAATGCTACCCTTTATTATATCTGTTTACTTATATTTTATTCAATAAAAGTGAAATGAAAAAGGCATTTCTTGAATTTATCATTGTCGTGGACACAGTGGGCAATAACAGCAGCCATTAAACAATGTAATTCAGAGCAGACTCTGTTGTTTGTGTTTAAAAGGCAGCCTTCTGTCCCTGCACTGGTCCAGTGGACAAGAACAAAGCAGTTCACATCAATCTGAGGACATTCAGAGCTGCCCACAAACTGTTGTCCCTTTGTTAGAATCATACTTTGTATGCTCTCCCTGCAGAGCCCCGCCCAGCGAAGTCTTGTTTTCTGCTGGTGCAATGGGAAGACTAGCAACCATTCACTCTGTGATAACCGACCACTCACTGAGATGCACTCGTTGGTGGAACTAAACGAAAGGCACAACGCTGGATTGCTATGGACGTACAGTGCCCTTACAAATAAACAAAGTTCAGTTCATCATTTGGGGACCATCCCTCACGAATGGCTTTACTTCCCCAACTCTGGGTGGGCCGGGATAGTGGATTTCCCTCCGAACCATCTTTGCCACAGATAAGGACCATAGAATAGCGGTTGATGTTGCAACAGGCTGCTTCTAACTTCTGGGGCTGAAGCGACCAGCAGCCCACCACCTCCTCGGGAATCCTCTACACTTTTGGCCTTGTCAGGTAGATCTTTGGGCCTACAGAAGGAAGCAGAAACCTATCTGTCTAGGATTAGTGGGGCCGTGCTCACAAACTCTGTTCTCTGTGCACCCTCAGACCTCTAGTGCTACAGTCGGGTCCTTAGGAAGTCTCCAGCGTGTGTCCAGAGCTGGCTGTGTGGTCCTGTTCTTTCTGTGGACCAAATGTAGTCGGAAATGGTGGGTGTTGTTATTTTTGATCATCAAAACTCTTAGGGAAATATACATCAATTGGATTTCTAGTAGTTTGCCTTCTTGCACAACTTGGTTAAAGGCAGCTAGGCGATTTGGTAGGTTGGGCTGCATAACTGGCCTATACTTAGGCATCCAAAAACAGCATCTGGCCAAGCTCCAGCGGGCTCAAAATACAGCTGCCAGAGTAATACTGAACATCGCTAAATTTCAGCCCATCTCAGAAGGCCTAAAAAAACTTCATTGGCTCCCCATGAAAAAGAGAATAGATTTTAAGGCTCTTTGCCTGGCATATAAGGCACTACATGGTCTGGGACCAGCCTTCCTGAAACAACATCTTGCCTGGTACCACCGCTCAAGACATCTTCGATCAGCACAGAGCAAACTTCTTCAAACTCCAAAATACAGGAAAGCCAACTGGGGCGGAAGAAGCTTTGTCTTCGGCACAGCAAAACTATGGAATTCACTTCCAATGAATACCAAGAGCTGTCCAACGTTACTTGGTTTCAGAAAGCTGTTAAAGACATGGCTTTTCTCAATAACTCACTCAACCTAATTGACCCACTCCAGGAACTCCGGCCTTTCTCTGCTGCTATGAGCGCCTAGACGCCCTTGGGCATTCGTGCGCTATATAAATCTTTCTCACACCACATCACATCACATAAATGAACCCCTTGTACTTCATAACTCAAATCCAATTAGGTAACCAGTAATTAAGTGGTCAAAGATTAAGACACTGTAATCCAAAGGGAGGTAAGTGGGGGTAACCTCACTGCCTCGAATTAAAGGTTGAACGTAGGTGTATCAGGGGCAGGAAACATCCAGCAGGATGTGGGCGCATGCTACGGTTCCAGATCCTGAACATACCATAGCAAACACATTTTCATTGGATTGTCGCATATGAGGACTAGAAAAGTGTGGGTGAAAATCCCACGTGGTGAGTGGAACGCTGCAATTTTGTTTTTTTGTTCCTGCCCATTGAATTGGACCAGATTGGCTGCTTTGTGAGCAATAAATACAAGTAACTAAAAGCACAGTCGCTATTTGATGCACAGTGAGGGACTGCTAAAGGCATTAAGGTAAATGCATTGCCCAGCCCCTCACTCTGCGGAACAGGATAGTCGGTCCGAATAAAACTGGCAAGCGGAGCACTCAAGCGCCCTGGCTGAGAACGTTTTTTTGAGGAGCACTGCCAGGTTCTGGCCATTGTAACGATTTTTTGTTTTAAACAGATTTTATTGATTTGGCACAGAGAGAAAACAACACTAATCACAAGTAGCTTGTCGGAGAAGACTATACAGTGCATTGGCTATTGAATGGCTCAGTACAGTAGAAAAAAAACCAGCATCATCCCACATTCCAGATGGGACCTTAGGCTTATTGACCCAGCCATTTCCTCTCGTAGACCTGTTTTTCTTGTGCGCACCAGTCCACCCCCCCGGTGCCACAGCGAAGCGTAGGAAGGGCAGGAACTTTCCAGCTAGTGCCATTGTTTCACTTGGCAACCAAGAGGGCCATACCCAAGAAGGACCGGTCAGCCCTTGTGCCCCAGAACCATTGAGGACTCTCAGCATAAGCACCAAGGGGGGATAGGGTGACCTGCCGTCCCAGCACGTCAGTCAGCTCTCCCACCACTGCAGACCAGAACTCCTGTATCTTAAGACTTAACCAGACCATGTGATCGAAGTCAGCTGGAGTGTCAATAACTAGGCCAGCTTGGTGTAATTTACCCTGGGAGAGATAAGCACTGTAGAGGTAAGACATTTGGATCAGTCACAATCTGAAATAAATTGTGATAACCCTGGGCGCCATCAATGCGTTTCTCCATTCATAGTCTTCGAGGTGACCTATCCAGTTTTCCCATTGGGTTCTAAGATGGTGTAAAGTGCCTGGGGCAATTGATGATCAAAGTACGGTACATTTTGGCGATCCCACCTTTGCCCAGGTCACCCATAGGGAGTTTCGCTTCCAGCGGGTTGAACTCTGGGAGAGAGTTGGGTTGTAAGGCATGCGACTGAAGACCATGTTTCAATTGAAGGTATTTATAGCATTGTGTAGTAGGACGGGCATAAGTGGTTTGAAGTTCTTGAAAAGACTACGTGTCCCCCCGACCACACGTCGCCTAGATGCAAAGACCCAATAAGTTCCCATCTCCCAAGCCCTGCAATGTTGCCACCCCCCACAATCAGGTGCCGTACCAGAAAGGTGTTTGTTGCATGCGTTTGGTGTCCCAGGGAGTGTGGTGTAAGGCGGCCCGCCAAGCTAGAAGAGACCTTTTGGTCACTAGAGGTGTGGCTTTGGTAGCTGTGGAGAAGGCTAGTATTTGAAGGAATCCTAGAAGGGATAGCTCTAACTGATAGGCAGGATCCAACCAGTCCCCATTAAACTAGTCATGCATTACTACGAGTTGATAGGCTAGATAGTAGAGGTTGGTTAAACCCAGGCCACCATCATAGGGGGCATTCTGTACCACAGGAAGGAGGTTGCGAACCTGTCCAGGTCCTGAAACCATGACCGTGGTATGAGGAGTGGCAGGCTCTAAAAAGTGTATAGAAACCATGGCAGGATCATCATTTTATATAGAGCTATGCAACTCATTAAGTTCACGGGGAGAGACTGCCATTTAGCGAGGTTGGCTTTGGCCTTCCATGTCAGGGCTCAAGATTAAGGGACCAGGTTCAGTTCAGGGTGTAGTGCAACCCAGATACCCAGGTATTTGAAGCTGAGATGGCGGGTAGAAATAGTGTGCTGCTTGTCAAAGCAATCTCGGGGATGGGGCCAGAGGCACCAACACTGATTTGGAGTGGTTCACTTGGAGACCCAAGGCCTACCCTAAGTATTGCAGGAGATGGAGACAATGAGGGTGACTCGTTGCGGAGTCTGCCAGATAGAGAAGAACGTATTTGGCGTATAGGGCTATGCGATCTTCGTGGCCATCACTCCATCCCCACCCAAATAGGTGAGCATCGGTATGAATGAGTTGTTCTGTTGGTTCAATCGCCAGTCAAACAAGCATTTACAATGCACGGTCTCGCCTTTGCAAAAGTTAGAGCTATTGGCATTGTAGATGACAATTTTTTTATTAATGTGTTGTATTTGAAAACATAAATAAATGGCATTGTCATTTACAATGCCAATAGCTTAATCTCTCGCAAATGCGAGACCTATTGCATTTGCACCCACACACACAGAGCCACACACACAGAGCCACACACACACACACGGATGTGGTGGATCTGGTGGTGGATGTGGTGGTGGTGGTGGATGTGGTGGTGGTGGTGGATGTGGTGGTGGTGGATGTGGTGGTGGATATGGTGGTGGAGGATGTGGTGGTGGATGTGGCTGTGGTTGATGTGGTGGATGTGGCTGTGGTTGATGTGGTGGTGGTAGATGTGGTGTGTGTGTGGTGGTTCACATCACCCCCCATCTCTCACTGCGAGGGTTCACATCACTCCTCATCTCTCACTGTGAGGGGTCACATAGCTCCCCCATCTCTCACTGCGAAGGTTCACACAGCTCCCCATCTTTCACTCAATAGGGTCTAAAGCTGTCCCCCCCCACCCCCGGCAGAGCGTCTTCCAGAGACGGCAGGGGAGCCTCAAATCACGAACATGCAAAGGTAGCGAGAAGGGTAATTTAAACTGCGGTCTGGCATTTCACAATCCGCAGCACACCCGCACCTCAATTTGCAATTTAATTTGATATTCAAAGCCTACCTCCGCTGGGGCAGACGTGGTTGTAAGTGCTGCTGTGAAGGATGACAGGCATGCAGGCGCTCTCCCAATCAGGATGTCTCCACTACTCCTTTCACCTTATGGGAGCCGCGCAAACCCTGAACCCTACGTCTCCACTGCTCCTGTCACGTTAACACACCGCTTTTTATAATGAGACACAAGACTGCTGCTGCAGGGCCACTCTTTGACTATCGTATTGGGTGGAAGGTTTTAGGAAATGGGGCCCGCTGAATGTAGAACACTCGGTATCATACTCTGCCTAGCAATTCTGGGCACCCTCACTGGTCGTGCGCTATCCGCAATTAAATGAAAATCTTTCACACAGGTGCTAACGTCCCTGGGAGCCGAACACATAACGACAATACCCATTTACAAATGCGAATATACAGTCCGTGTACTAGACACCTTATATTCCCAAAGAAACATTCCTCACCTGTATAATAACAGGACTTAGGCCCGGCCGTAGAATAGTCTGGGGAAGAGCAGGAGTCAAGCATTCTCTACCAATTTGTGTGGCTGTAATTACAATCAAAAACCCAATCAACTACATATCTCTCGTGCCTCCATCAATGTATACCGCCCTCTTATCCCAGACACTTGCTCAGTCTTTAGGCAATCAGTTCCGTCATTATTCCGGTTCTATTTAATCGTTAAATCCGCTGTAATTGCCTGTAATGTCCAAATGATAAAATCAGTAATCTGCACTACCCTTGAAACTGCGAATGAATGCTACTATGCTGGCTTAGACCTGCATGCACGTACCTCCTGTGTGCCCCAGCCGCGAATCCGGCGTCATCCTTCACTCCTGAATGCTATTGCGGAAGTGTGTATACCGCGCATGCGTTATATGCACATGGACACAGATTTCAACTAGACCGTAAATTCAACTTCCGCATTGAGCGCTCGAACTCGGCAGAAACGGATAAGATGAAC
This sequence comes from Lissotriton helveticus, assembly GCF_964261635.1. Lineage (NCBI taxonomy): Eukaryota > Metazoa > Chordata > Amphibia > Caudata > Salamandridae > Lissotriton > Lissotriton helveticus. The sequence continues at coordinate 1,525,821,520 of NC_136069.1, forward strand.
AATGTTAGCAAACATCTATACTTCACTCTTAATAATTCTGAATAGATATAACGTGAAATCACATCAAGCGACCGCGTGGTCATATGCGTGCCTATCTACGGGTTGTCACATCAAGCGACCGCGTGGTCATATGCGTGCCTATCTACGGGTTGTCCCAAAAAGTAAGTGTCACACATCGTAATGCACCAAGAACAGTAGAAACGAAAGTGGAGAGACCCGACCAAGTTCCTGAGCCTCTGTTTAGTTCACTCAGTCTAGGAACTAGAATCCCCTAATACAGCCTTTTGTGTGGTTGCTCATGATTACTGTTTGATACATGTGGTGGAGCCCTTGTGTGAAATGACGCTCAAAAATGTGGCGTCGTTTAAAATATCACTTCCACAGTGTATGCAACATATGGGGCAAAAGCGGATTCTGAGAAAACGTTCAAAAACGTGGTGTCGAATTGCGATCCGGTGACTGCAACCCACCCCTGCAAAACACTCGTTGAAAATGACCAAAACATGACGAGACAAAAAAAAAACATCCGCCCACCGCCGCATGACGTTGTTAAAGGGGCGGGATGAGTAAAAATCGCCGGAACGGCCACGAATCTGCTCGGGCAATGACTGACAGATCTCTCTTCCAATGGCTAGCCTCCATTTATGGAGCAAGCCAATGGAAGAGAGAGGCGGGACAAAGCCCCGTACTGTCTAACATAAGATTTCGCCTGCGCGAACACTGCTGCGCAGTGGACGCGAGGCGAAACCTAAAAAAGAGGGGGGCCAGGGGGCAATCCTGTCTGGCCCCTTGTCTGATGAGGAAGGCATGGAAGAGGACATCATTGATCTGAACCCACGCCATGGGATTGGAGTAAAGGGTTCGGACAATTCCACAGAAGAGGGGCCCGACTCCTGCCCGTGTCAGCCCTAACTGTCAGTAGGCCCAGTCCACCGTGTCGAACACCTTTTCAAAATCAATGAAAAGTAAGGCGAAGTCAGGAGGCAGAAGTTGATGGTGGGCCAAAGCGTCGGAGGCAATGTCTCTCGCTACAGACTGGCATAAAGCTGCATTGGTCTGGATGCATCAGTGTGTGTGGGACTTGTTTGAGATGGGTGGCCAGCAGTGTGGCGAAGATCTAACTTCCCCGTTGATGAGGGATATTGGACGGTAATCTGCACACGCAATGTGTGGAAGAAGGTTGTGATTTGGGAACCACCACGATCATGGCGGTGTCTATCTCCGGGGGGAAAGGTGCTTGTCTGTCCCACCTCCTTATAGAGGGCCAGGAGTTGAGGGGGCAGAATATCGTGCAATATAGTATAGTACGCTGCAGGAAAGTTGTCAGGCTGGGAGTCTTCACGGGGGCCACAGCTGATACAGCCGCACCTATCTCTTAGGGCGGGAAAGGCACATCCAGCATTCGTTTTTCGGTCAGGGACAGGTGAAAGAGAACAAACATCATTGAGGAACTGAGCGGAGGTGTCCGCATCTCCTATGGGGAGGGCTGTGTATAAGCGATGGTAGTATCAGGCAAATGCTTTTGTAATCTCAGGTAGGGCATGGAAAAAGTTACTGTGCTCATCAGTGATTTCAGATAGAGTTCTGGATGCTTGTTGGCGGGAGGCCAGGCAGTGCAGCAGCTTTCGGTTTTTGTCCCCCAACTTGTAGATTCTGGCCATTGTGGCCCGCCAGAGATGTTTTGCTGTTTCCAGGGATTGGAGGCACATTTCTTTTTAGAGTAGACCCAATTGTCGGGAGGTGTCACCACATGGATCTATTGCAAGGCTTCTCTCTAGTTGTAGGGCATACGTCTCCAGCTGAGTGATATGGAGGGAGTGGACGAGTTCCTGTACCGAGATGCGCTCCCTGGCAAACCCCTTTATAGTCGCTTTACTGGCAGCCCAGAGGGTGCCAACAGCTGCAAAAGAGCCCTCATTACTGTGGGAATGTGGCGTAGACCATTCCTACACAGAGTGGGGCCAGTAGTGTCATCTTCCGGGACTGGAACCACATTGAAGTCGCCACCGATCAGTGTCAATTCTTGTGGGATATCTAGAAAGATCTTGGAAAGATCACAGAGAAAGGTGCTAAGGGCCACAGGTGGAGCATAAACACTAACTAGGTTAAGGGTCTGGTTCAAGTGTTCCAGTGAGTGCAAAGAAGCAGCCCTGTGGTTCTCGAGCATCACATCTACTAGGGGGAAAGAGCACTGCAGCAGGATAGACACCACTCTGGACCCACAAGTGTAACCAGCATGAAAAATTCTGTTGTAACCTTTGCATGCCAAAAAGGGGCAGTGGTTGCCCATAAGGTGAGTCTTTTAAAATAGGAGGGCCCCGTAGAGGTGTCGGTGAACAAAGTTGAGGATTGTGATAAGCTTCACACGGTCTAGGAGACCATTAACGTTCCAGGACAAGATGCCAAAGGACACCATTGCGGGGATGGAAAGGTTCACATACAGTGAGGATGAAGGCCAGGGAAGCGCCTTGCCCCACCGGGGAATCTGGGTATGTGCCAGCAGTGCATGATAAGGAGTCGTGCCTCAGTTTGCTCTGCAGGAGGTACAGTGTAGATGTGTTTCTGAGTGTAAGTAAAACAAAAAAACTAGCATTTAAACAATGTGGTGCTACAATGTGGTACTAACAACTGAAGTACATTTTATAGTGTACTGAATCCCCACTGCCCAACACCCTCCCCACCCCATACTTCCACCCAAGAAGCATCTGTTGCCCTGAAAAGGAAAACTATGAAGTGAAACCACATGTAAAAAGGGGGAAGGAGTGGTGGACCCCTTAATAGTTAAAGGATAAGTGGCAGCCATTGGAATATGTTGAACAACGCTCAACCAGGAATGCTTTTTTGTCCCTTAGACCATAAGTGGGTTAAGATTTGTAGTACGGGACTCTGAGAGAGGTGAGAGAGGTGAGTGATTATCATTAGGTAAAAATGTCGCCACATCTAGGGGTGCCTCCTAATCCGATCATTGCTCTCCCTCGTCAGAGGTCTGGGATTGATGCAATAATGAAGGAGATTGTCCTCGTGCTTGAGGAGACTGTCGGGGAGATTTGGAGCAGTTGTTGTGGTGCCTTTTCTGGGAGTGAGTTTAATATCTTCACTGCTTGGGTATCAGGGTATTCTCAGTAGGTCCGTGGATCTGGATCCTCAAAGTGAGGTCTCCGCATGTTCTCGGAGTGGGCGTTCCGACCCTAAGCCATAGCCAGGCAGACTCTGGAGTATCGAAAAAGTAGGATTTATTGGCATGGATTACTCGAAGCCTGGTGGGAAACCAGAGGTAATATTGAAGGCCTATTGCCCTGAGTTTCTGTTTGACCTCTAGGTAAGAGTGGTGCTGTTGTTGAACTTTCTGGGTGTAATCGGGTAAAAGAAGAACCTTTGCGGCTCCACAGCAGAGCTCTGGCCGGGAGTGGGCCTTTCTAAGGATGGCGTCTCTGTTACTGAACTTAAGGACGCGAGCGATCAGTGGTCTGTGACAGGCTTAGGAGGTCGGAGCCTGATGGGGAGGGGGGAGGGAGGTTTAGGGGTCGGAGCCTGATGGGTCCTTTCTGTTGCAAACCAGGAGGACAATTGGTCCGTAGGCATCCAGGATTTGATATACATTTTTAGAAAGTCTGTGACCTGTTGAGGTTCAATGCCTTCAGGGATGCCAATCACATGCATATTGTTGCGCCTGGAGTGGTTCTCAGCGTCTTCGACACAGTGGTGCAGATCCGTTGTGCACGCGAGAAGACTAGCTACCTGGGACTTAAGAGTTGTGACTTCGCCCTCCACTATGCATAACTGGGATTCAGCTTCGGTGATCCTGGTTGTGGCATTGCAGAAGTCTGAGTGAAGCAAGACCACGTTCACCGGACCTTTGCAATTTCAGCTTCCATACCAGCTTGGGACGTATGAACGGCCCGAAGAAACTTGGCAAGAACTCAATCCGACGAGGGGGATTTTTCCACTCCGGTGTACCCAGGATGTCCAATTGTGGTTCTAGTGGTGTATTGTTCCATATGAGCCTGTGAAGTCGCTGGGCAGGTGTATTTGTCTATAACTATGATGCTGGAGCAGTGTCGTTGCACATCACCTCCTATGGTAGAGATTCAACCCGCTTGCCACAGCTCCGCTGCCGCACAATTAACCAATCTCGTGATGATAGAGCGCTTCCTCCAAGCTGAGGATAGGGGGGTGGAGGTGGTGGGTTAGGTGGTCATCTGGCTCTGCCGAGTACAATGTGGGTGAGTCGCACAAAGTCTTCCCCAAGGCAGGGTGAGAGCGAAGAGAAGAGAAAGAACAAGCCATAGAGCCATGTGAGCGGATGACAGAGGGGTCCAGAGCACTCTTAGAGTGCAACCGCCATCTTGACACACAAGCCACACCCCCTGTAATGAATTTAATGTTAAATTAATTACACAGATTGCCCCTTGACTGTGCTCAGTGGTGTAAAAATTCCTTGTATTCCTGGAACGAGGAATTTGTGTTTTGCAGGAATTCTCCTGCATTTCTTACTTTTTCTAATCCATAAAAGGCAGATCGGAAAATGGCGTATTTGGCTGCAATTTTTACATCTGCTTACCACAGAAGGGAGAAAAAGTGGCCTTTCGTCTATTCCTGGTTGAGTACTGTAGGAGCTCATAATGCAAGGAATAACAGGTTTCCACCTCTCAGGGTAAGCACCCCCCCCCCATGGCTCTCTTGCTAGCTTTGCATATTGAGGCCTCCGTCCTAAAAACTCCTATAAATAACTTTTAGGACTCGTCCCAGCACGTTTAAAAACATGTAAGTACTATATACTCAAACTAACAGTCTTCTACTTATTAGTGAGAGAGGTTATCAGGCTCTAAGAGACTGCCTGCACAGCTGTCAACTTTGAAGAAACACCATTTACCCCAGGGTTCGCCATTTGCCCTTCAATACTTTATTGTCTTGAAGCATTCTGTTCAAGGAAGCAGATTTTCCAATTAAGTTTACTTTCTTGCTTTCTAAATACTTTCAATTTTCAGAAACCTAAACACTTACCGACATCATTGGTATTTGCAAAAGTTTTGCCCCCCTTCTAGTAATAGGACCTGTACAGGCCTTACCCGCTGTTTCCTCATCGAGAACAATACATTCAACAAAAGGACTCAGCACCTCCCAATCCAAAACGCAGATACCTGAGGTGCCCTGATCGACCTGCGAGTGACAAAAACCCTTAAAATGTTAGTTCAAAGAGCGAACATAGCTCTTGACATTAAAGGTGCTCGCACCACACGGGCTTGCCAAAGCAAAGGATACGATCATGTCAAAAGTGTCATTAAAAACTCCAGCCATTATTAAAGAACCATCCCCCCAACCCCTCCGAAAAAAAGAAAAAAATAACTTTCAAATATTAAACCAGCATTATAACTTTCAAATATTAAACCAGCATTTTGCAACCAATATGTCAACTAAAAGCCCACAAATTAGTATTCTCCAGCCCACTGGGGTCCGCGGACCCCCAGGGCTCCGTGACACAATCCAAGGGATCCAGGCAGCAGTTTTAAAAGCACAGCAAAGTTTCTTGTATATTTAGCAGCTTTCGAGCAACAATAAAAGGGTCAAGATAATGCCAGTAATTAATGTACCTGCTGGAGAGAGATGGGTTTTGTTCAGTGGCAGCTGTGACTTAACTAATGTAGCAAAGAGGGTTAATGTGCCTACCTTTAAGAACGTGTAACATGCATTTTAAAAAGCAGTATTTTATGTGCATAGGTGCGTGGTTACTGCTTTTGTTACTGTGCACTTCATAAGTGACAATCGTAATCTAGCAGAGGGACCCTGCATGGTACCAGTTAGTAACTTATGTTTTTTCCCCCCAGTCATTCATTATCCTGGTGCTGCTGAAAGGATTTATTTGGGTGGAAAAACATTTTTAATGTTAAAGTCAGTGCTAGCCACTGTGTTAGGTTCTGAATCCTGAGTTTGTGCTTTTCCAGACCAAGCACTCTTTAAAAATCCCTACCAGTATGAATGACATGTGAAGTGTGGCTCAATGGTTAGAGCGGCAGACCCTGATGCAGAGGTCTAGCCCGGGACCAGGGTTCAATTCCCTGCCTCGGCGGGTCTTGGGCTCAAAAATTCCACTGACCTGATAATTCTCGCCTCGGTGCCTATTCCAATCATTGAGTCCCACTCTGCAACTCTGGGCAATAGCTTGCTTAATCTCCACAACGGCCCCCACAACGCTAAGGATGCCTGGCCTCCACCTTGGGGGTGCCCAGGAGTGGACACCTCACAGGGAAAGCCAGGATGGGTTCCACAGCGGTATTCGTACAAGCGCCTTGAGACCCTTGCGGGTGAGTAGTGCGCTATACAAGTATCAATTGTCCCCTTTACCTCATGTAACATTTTCTATACACTGATTTACATGTATGATTCATTGTCTCTATATGTGTGTGATGTAAAGTGCTCTGACATCCTACAATGGTATGAGAGATGCTATAAAATAAATAAAATACATGTGACAGAGGGGCTATTCCTCCAATATAAAATACTAAGGGCCAGATGTACGACCCGTTTTTATATGCGTAAGCGGGTTCGCGAACCCGTTTGCGCATGCAAAAACCTATTGGGCCAATTTACATAGCCTATTTCACGAGTCGCAATTTTGTTGAGACTCGCTAAATAGGTTATGCAACTTGCTATTTGGAAGGGGCATTCCCTTCCAAAATAGTGAGTCTCAAAACCATGTACAAATGTTTTGCAACTGCAATTGCGGTCGCAAAACACTCGCAATTACCACCTACTTCAAGTAGATGGTAATGCATTCGCAAATGGGAAGGGGTCCCCAGGAGACTGCTTCCTCTTTGCAAATGCATGCACATTTTTGTAATGGCAGGCAGTGGTCCCAGGGACCAACGCCTGCCCTTAGAAAGTGAAACGAAAACGTTTCATTTTCTTTTTTTTTTTTAATGCATGGAAAACAGGCTGCATTTAAAAAAAGAAAAAAATGCTTTATTTAAAAGCCGTCCCAGACATGGTTTTCTGCTGAGCCCAGCAGGGCACCATCCCTGGGAGGGCTGGCATTCCCAATTGACTCGCAAATTGCGAGAGGCTCATTAATATTAATGAGCCTCGAAATTTGCTACCCCATATGGAATCCCAAACAGTGTTAACACACTATTGTACATTTAATTTTAGCGACTCGCAACTTGCCACTCACGATGTGTCACCAATTGCGAGGCGCTAAATGAAGTGGTCGTTCATCTGGCCCCAAAATCCTTAGTACTTTGATTATTTGTTTTGTGTGCACACGTGTTTTTTTTCGAATTACTGTTTTAATATTTAAAATTTAACTCATACAAACTGCTTGGGAGTCCCCGGCTTCCAGTGGTGACTCAATGGGGGTCCTCAGGAGTCAAAAGGTTGGGAAGCACTGAGTTCAGCCGATACTAGTGTTTCGGGCTTTGGCTTAACACTCCTCAGAGTCTCATGGATAGTGAAATGCTTTAAGTTAAGGGAGATGATGGTTCTTCCAACTGAAACAGCACCTATACTTATTGATGTGTCCTATCTTATTTAAATTGCACAAACTGGCCCTTGCACCATTCTTCGCCACGCCCTCTTCCTCATTTCACATAGTAGATCAATTGCTGTGGGCGGTTACTATGTTGTGACCCTTGTTATGTGTAGTCACTACCTTGCCATAAGTATAGGGAATAGTTCATAGATGGGGTTTCCAAGATGCTGCAGTAGTGGTAAGTGACTTATGTTATATAAATGCCTAATAACACATGTTGTTCTAGCCTTTCTTGTAAGCATTAGTATTGATAAATGCGGGGCCATTGATCAATTAGAAAATCAACTTGCCGCCAAATGCTGATCATTTGATTCTAATGTGTTCTTCTTAACTATTGGAAATACAAATTAGTCCCAATGAGTTGGACCCAACCATATTCCATGATTTCCCTGGGTAAACTTTCGATCCCTCCCTTATGATTGGAATTTCTAGCTCTTGTTGAGCAATATCTGAATGTGTACAAAGAGCCACCCATTGACCTCGCACTAATATTGACACATCCCCTTTGGCTCCAGATAGTTTGAACTTTTAATTTGAAAATGCTCTAGCGTGACCACAACTACCTTGCCAAGTGTGATATTGTGGTGGTACCGTGCAGCTTTAGGGAAGGAGGACAGTTTTTTAACTCCGTTCAGTGCATACAAATCTGATAGTGGGTCAGTGGCGGGTTTATGGGCATCTCCAACTCGGAGGGTACCAGAGGGAAACATCATTTACCACGAAGGCATTACCACTACTAACATTTACCACGTGACACTTACCACGCAGGGTGCCTTCCACGCAGGGTGCCTTCCACGACGTCTTTACCACGGGCTGTGGGGGAGATGTGGTATTCCTTCGAGTCGTTCTGCGTGGGTTTGGGGGGCAGAGGGGGGCTGGGGGGGGTCTCCCCCCCCAAAAATAACAAGCGGGGGGCAGAGGGGGGCTGGGGGGGGTCTCCCCCCCCAAAAATAACAAGCAGTTTACTTTAAAAAAAAAAAACGAACATAATTTTAAAAGAAAAAGGAAAGAGCCTCCCCCAAAGACGTGCCGTGTACGTCAAAAAAACAGTCCTTTTTTTATTTTGGTATACGTGTTTTGACGCTTGTTTCAATGGAGGATGGAAGTAAGGGCTCGTAGAGAAAGACGTGCAGGTAAGACGTTTCTAGGCGTAGTAAAATCCTACGTTGTAAATACCAGCGTGGTAAAGCCACTTGCGATGTAAAATTCGCGTGGTAAAGCCATGCGTGGTAATTGAAATCGTGGTATAATCATATATTCGGTACCAGAAAGGCTTCACTCAGACCTTGGTGCAAAAGTAAAAGAGGGGTAGGCCGATCTTCTCCAGCGTTCCTTTTGCAGTACTTGCCTTAAATTCGGGTCGACCGTCATAAGCATAAGAATTTACTTATCTTCCATTGAAACATATGAGATTATCAAAATGAGTATTTTCTTTGGCACATTCCGAAAGACAATTTATATTCCAAGTCCTCTGCTTTGCACGATTTCCAACAATAGTATGTTTAGTGCCTGTACTCATTAGATTTATTACCCGCTTTATATTGTGGACCTTGGATCCCTTCATTTCCCAAAAGGATTAATGTTTTGATTTTAGTTTTTGCATTGAGTTTCTAGTTGAAGCTAAGTGGTGAAAAATTAGAAGTTGTAAGCTAGCAGCAGCGAAGCTCAGTTATTGCTGAGATTTTATACATTTGTACCTCTCTTTTTTTTTTTTTATTAAACCTTTATTTTTATTTGCAGTGAATAGAGATACATGACATTCACATCATTATCATTCAAACAGCGCGATCCATGTATGGTACAGTAGCAGAACAGCGGCCATTCCTGTGGGCTGAATCAGCTCATCCCATCTGAACAGTAAAACAATTAACAGCAGTTAGCAGGGTGAAGACAACATAAGCAGAGCATTGCACACGACGCATTGAGGAATGCAAGCACTGGGGAAGAGTCCACCACTCTTGTAGGCTGGTCCAACAATAAACGAGCCAGTCACAGGCAATATGCATTAGAGAGAACGATCATCAAGGTACCCATATGATGTGGCTGCTACACTCCTTACCAGGTGTTCACAAGCATCCCCGTTAGTACTAGTGTACCCTGCGTGCAATATTGAGGGTGTCCCCTCGGCTCCTCCAAGTGTGCATATATAATGTGGGTACTCTGATTGGTGCTTGTCATGAGGTGAAGCATGGTGTCCACCCTGTTAGGGGCCATCCCCACCTGTGCGCAGTCACTGAACTTAATGTGCATGAATGTCCCACCTTGATCACAGCATTAGTACATCAGGGGGGCCCCGCGTGGCATGTTCTGTAAACAGTAGTATCCGAGCTGCAGGTGTCTCACCATCTTCCACCTCGCCCCGACTGAGTAGCCCGTTGCTCCACGAACAGAGAAATTCTGTTCTCACCCGCTAGGTTTGTTGCAGTTGTATCCGAGCGCCAGATGACATTAGTTTGCTCCGGCCTCAGCTATCTGACTCTCATCCATAGCGGTGTCACTGTGCGAGACCTGGGACAACCAGTAGAGCTGTAACGGGGACCAGATATCCTTGGGCCTACAACGTACGGGCATTAAATCTGCATAGACGCCCTGTTGGTCTTGGCAATATGTGAGATCGTCCAGCCATTCTTTGAATTTCGGCGCCCTGCCTCTCCCCCATCTGCAGGCTACTCTCCTTTTAGCGAGGAGCAGTGCAATATCCACGAACCGTCGGTGCGTTTTGGGTATATCCTTGGTATACCCCAACAGCATCAGCACCGGGTCTAATGGAAGTAGGCCTGCAATCATGACCTGCAGCGCAGCATGCACCTGCGTCCAATATTCCTGTATCGCGCCACATTCCCAGGCCAGATGAAGGAAGCCCGCGCCTTCCGAGCGGCATCTCGCGCATCTGTCGTCGTCTGAGAGACGAAATCTTAGCTTCCTGACCGGCATATAATAAAATCTCTGAATAAACTTGTAATGAATGATTTTCAGTCGACAGCTGGACGATACATTGGCCGTGACCGAGCAGCAATAGTGCCATTGCTCATCAGTAAGTTCAGTGTCCAGGTCAGAGCCCCAGTCCTCTCGCGCTTTGGACCTAACAGGCGGGCGCTGCATTCGTATGTGATTATACAGTTTGGAAACCATATGCCTCCCATCTGACACCAATAGCACATGCAAGGTCAATACTACCTCTGGTTCATCCGGGAAGTTGGGGAGTATGTCGCGCATACCCTGACGAAGCCTAATATAGTAAAACACCTCCATTGGGGTCGGGGGGCCCGCCTGAAATATCTGATCTTTGGTACGAAATACCCCATCCTGGAACAAATCACCCCATGTTCTTATGTGAACGCGTTTGTACATGGTTTGAAATCCATTTTCTAGTAACAATGACAGTCTCGGGTGGTACGTGAGGGGCAGTGCAGGCGAATAAAGCATGGGAGCGTCGAGCATTGTAGCTACTCTTCTCCAGGCGTCCACAGTGCTTGTGACTGTAGTGGCAGGCGTCTCAATATCACCAATCACTCCCATCAACATACCGTTGAGCGGGAGCGGATGCGCAATCCACTCTTCAGCCGCAATCTGTGGCATAAAGGGAGCGGGGCTAACCCAGTGGTAAGCGTATTGCGCCTGTGCACTAAGATAGTACACTGCAAAATCCTGCACATCGAACCCACCCTTGTCGTAGGGTTGCGTTAAGACCGCCCAGCTAAGCCGCGGTTGTTTACCTCCCCAAAATAAGCGGAGCAGCTCAGTTCGCAGTCTCTTAAAGAAATAGGGGCCTGGGTAGTAGGGTATATTCTGAAATAGGTATAGAAAACGTGGGAGGATGATCATCTTGATCAGTGAGGCTCTGCCTGCCATTGATAGCGGCAGGGCCATCCAACGAGTCACATTATCTGTCAGTTGCGAGATAGCCACGCCATAATTCAGTCGGATAGTGTCCTCTTTATTGAGTGATATCTCAATGCCCAGGTACCTGAGTTCCGAACTGCACCATTCCAGGGGGTAATCCAATTGGAAATGGTCAACCGAAGCCGTAAGGGGGAAGAATTGTGATTTCTTCCAGTTAATGTGCACTCTGGACATGCCTCCAAAAGCAATAAATTCCCTTAGGATTGGGTTAAGGTTCTGCTGCGGGTGCCGCACTTACAGGGTAACGTCGTCCGCGTATAAGGAAATCCCTATCTGCCGTTGGTAGCAGTTAAAGGCGCTGGCCTTATGCAGCTGCCGGATCCTGCACGCCAGTGGCTCAATTGCCAAGGCGAACAGCAGGGGCGACAGAGGGCAGCCCTGCCTGGTTCCTCTTGTGATCGGCATCTGTGTAGAAAGCACACCATTAATGACGATCCTGGCAACTGGGGCAGTGTAAAGGAGCTTCACCCAAGAGATGAAGATCCGAGGAAATCCCATTCTAGTCAAGATAGCCATGAGGTAGCACCATTCCACAGAATCAAACGCTTTGGTGGCGTCCAGAAACACAGCGGCAACAGGCAGCTCAGGCGCGATGGTGGGGATAAGTGAGAACAGCGTGCGAAGGTTATGCGATGTCGCTCGACCTGGCACAAAGCCAGACTGATCCGGTAGTACCAGGGTAGTCATGAGCAGGGACAGCCGAGTCGCTAACACTTTGGCAAGAATTTTTGCGTCACAGTTCAGAAGTGAAAGGGGTCTATAGGAATCGGTATCTAATGGATTCTTCCCCGGCTTCAGAAGTGAGGTGATCGCAACCTCCCTCATTGAACCTGGTAGTATCCCCACCTCCAGTGACTCCATAAAGACTTCCCTCATCACAGGTGCCATGACGTCAATGTAGCACTTGTAAAATTCTGCTGGAAGGCCGTCTAGCCCTGCAGCTTTGCCGTTACTAAGGGACATGATAGCATCCCTAATCTCATCCAGTTCAAAAGGACATCCAAGAAAGGCCCTGTGATTGTCGCCAAGCCAACATAGCGCTATGTCATCAAGGAAGTCCCCGAATTCCACTTCGCCTACCTGCTGAGTGGAGTATAAATGTTTGTAGTGCTGTAGGAAGGTGTCCTGTATCCTTTTTGTGTCCTGATAGGTTCCACCCTTGCCATCCGCGATTTCCAATATATGGGTAGCATAGCGCTGGTGGCGCGTGAGCGCAGCAAGTACCTTCCCCGGCCGGTCCCCCTCACAGAACCTCCTAGCCGTCCAGTACTTGCCCCGGAACTTCACCTCCCTGGCAGCCTCCTCCTCAAAGGATGAAAGTTTAGACCTGAATGTCTGCGCCAGATATGGGCTAGGATTGTGAACCATCTCCGCCTCTAGGGCTTTAAGTTCCGATTCAAGTTTAGTCAGCGTGCGCACTATGTCCCTAAGTATCCCGCAGCTCTTAGCAATCGTGATACCCCTGACAGTCACCTTGAAGGCCTCCCAAATCGTCTCCACACTGTCGACTGTCCCCTTGTTTCTAGGGAAAAAAGCCTCTATCTCCTCCCCTAGTTCATGCTTAAAGACACGGTCCAGCAGGGAGGAAGGAAACAGCCGCCACGGTGGTCGCATCTTGTTCAGTCCAGGCATCTCAATTACAGCCAAGACCGGGCAGTGGTCAGAGTAGGTGCGAGGTAAATGTTTTACTCTAATGCCACCAGTAGCCAGGCCCCGTGATATAAAGCAGTAATCAAGCCTTGCCCATGTACGTGCGTATGTTGTGAAATGCGTGCCCTCTCTAGACACTGGGTGCGTGAACCTCCAGCTATCTATGAGCCCTGCCTCAGTCAGTATACCCTGCAGAGCATCTCTTGCTTTTGTGTTGTAGTGGCCACTCCCATCCGACCTATCTGCTGCCGGCATCAGCGACAGGTTGAAGTCCCCCCCCCAGATAACGTGTGTGGCTTCGACCTCCAATACATGACCCCACAATGTCAGGAAGAAATCAGGTGTGTCAATATTGGGCGCATAACAATTCACAATCACGACAACGTCCGTGCCCAGTCTACCCCATAGGATCACATATCTCCCCTCAGTGTCCACCCTCGCTCCCAGCTTTTGGAATGGTAGCGCCCTGTTGATCAAGATGACCGTACCCCTGGAATAAGTGGAATAAGAAGAGAACTCTCGCACAATTGCCCATCTACATGCAAATTTAGGGTCCTTTCGCGGGTCCAAGTGGGTTTCCTGTATCAACGCTATCTGCACATGATGTCTATCTAAATACGTAAGTACATTTCTACATTTCCTGGGATCATTAAGCCCTCGTACATTCCAGGACAAAATTGAGATGTTATTCAATGCGTTATCCCCCATGTCTGCAACCGCTTACCCTATAAAGAAACATAGCCAAGCTGTCAGCCCTTACTTGCCTCGTACCAAGTGCAGATCTATTCACTGTCTGAAACATTCGCAACTCCCATTCCGTAACGCTGTCGGTCGCACTAGCTGCAACAACTGTATTTATGTCATTGATATCTCCCGAAACACTGCCTATAGTCACAACATTCCAACCCCCAACAGTCATACTTCCCCCCTCCCCCCGCATGCAGCAACTCAACTCCCTTGCTCCCACACCTCCCTCCTCCCACTGAAGCAACCCAATCTTGCCAGTAACACAATCCCTCCCCCTTCCCCGATCCCCATACTCAACAACCATCGAAGAACTGAATGGGGGACCCCCTTCTAGGGGCGTCAGAGGACCGCACCAAGCCACCCCGATAAACCCCTCTCGCCCCGCACATGCCATGTGGGAGCAGTCAGAGATGGGGGGGTGATGCCTGGTACATATTACCCCTGCAGATTAGAACCTGTTTATCACGCCAACGACTCTTATGGCTGCCTCCCCAGGTGGAGAAAACTCCAGATCAGTCAAGTGAGGATGTCCACTTAGCAGCCGCAGCTCACACACCCAACAAGTTATCCAGCAGATCGCTCGCTTCAACGGCAATCCCGTTTACTGACCCCAGTTCGTGACCCATCATCCCAGCCACATCATGTTCACGTAGCAATGAATCCACAACTTGAGTCCATAGCAAGGTAGTCCATCTGAGGCTTGGCCAGGGCCAAGGGGACGAAACGAGCAGTAGATTAACGACTGGTGGGCACTTAGTCTATATCAGTGAGGCTTCATCAATCATCAGCATTCTCCAGAGGTTCTTCGTCTATCCTATCACCGTCCTCGTTTCGCCTGCCCCCTCTAGTAGCGCGGAGGTTTTTGATATAGTCCTCTACCTGCTGCGGATTGGTGAAAAAATATTGTTTGGCCTGATGGGTCACTCTAAGTCGTGCAGGGTACAGGAGCGCGTAATCCACCTGCATGTCTCTAAGCTTTTTCTTTACGTCTAAGAACTTCTTCCGCTGCTCCTGCACCATAGGGGTGAAGTCCGGGTATACTGAGAAGGTCACACCATCACATGTCAGGTTCCGATTCATCCGTGCCGCCCGCAGTGCCGCGTCACGGTCGCGGTAGTTGAGCAGCCGGGCGATAATAGGCCGCGGCGGTCTCCCCGGCTCAGGCCTGGGACCTAGGGAACGGTGTGCCCTCTCAACAATAAATTGGCTGGAAAAGACGTCCTTGCCCACTGCAGACATGAGGATTTTTTCAACATAGTCTTCCATACGTCCAGTGTTGGTGGATTCCGGCACACCTATGAAGCGGATGTTATTGCGTCTACTCCTCGCCTCCAACTCCTCATTCTTCGCCGCTATCACCCGCAGAATGTTGTCCATTCTGGACAGGCGGGTATCGTGGGATGTTGATGTGTCCTCAGCAGCCGATATGCATCGCTCCGCTTCCGTCAGGCGCTCCTCATGGACCTCCAGTTTCTGTGCGACCCCATCCATCCTCGAGGACAGCCGATCCACCTTGTCCACTATCGTAGCGAAGCCCTGTCTCATCTCCTCCATCATCAGTTGCAGTTCAGGGGTCACGGACGTGGAGAGGGGCTCAGCACCCGATGATCCACGGGCACCGCCAGTGCCCGCCGTGTCTCGCAGTTGTTTCCTAGTACCCGCAGATTCAAAAGAGAGTTTAGGCTGCTTATTGTCGTTCTTCCCCATTGTGCGCCGCTTGTAGGGGCTGGAAGTGCTCGGCGATATACGATTGGAGCGGTCCTCACTGCTCGTCAACAATCCCCTTTGCATCTGCCCTGCAAGTACAGTGTTCGCGCAAGTGGCAGCCCCGTCAGTGCGTGGAGCGGACCAGCAGCGTGCAATTGAATACAGTAGTATAGTGCGTCTTCAGCCCCAGTGCTCGACGGCACCTTCAATCACTCATGCGGGGGCGGAGGTCTCACTCGGCTCCGTTGTACATATGGCTGCTGGTGGTGAGCCAAGGCCGATCGGTTTGGGTTCGCACCGCCACAGAGCAACCTCCCCAAGGCCGCCCTGCGGGTGACCCGCCACAGTCTGCACTCCAACACCGCGTCGCCCACCTTTGCTGGGTAGGGAAGGCCTATGCGCCTGTGCACGCTATATGCTGTAAGTAGTTGCTATGGGCCTTGATATTCTCTAGCTGAGCTCATATAGTCCCCTCTGTCCTACATGGGCGCTCTCAGGTCGCACCGCCGAGGCTCGAGGGGGGGAGATCAACCGCGCTGCTGGCAGGTAGTAACCAGTGAAGGGTCCGATCATAGGCAGCGTCCCATAGCAGGTTCCTGAGGCACCCAACTCACCGCCATTAGCAGCGGCAATCTCGCGGAGGGTGAACTGGCTCAGTCGGCAACCTGCACGCCGCGTCCGGCGCTCCGCTCAATCACCTCCCGGTGCAGGCGGCGGGTCCCGTCTTCACCCGCGATGCCAGCAAGCCTCTGTTTCGCCGCCCAGCGTCACTGCACTTCTTAGTGGCCAGCAAGAGGGGAAGACTCACCGCCACACCAGGTCCAACAAATCCCGGCAAGTTCCGCGCCTCCCAGGCGGGCCGCTCCGCGTCCGAGGCCTGTCTTCCTCGTGGTGAGCCCCGGCCTCTCGTAGCCGCGCTCTCAGGCTGGCGCGCCTCCCCTCAGCAGCAGCACGACCCGGTCAGCCTTCACACACGGCAAAGTCCGGCATCAAACGTCAGATCGCCTCCAAACTAGGTCAGGAGCAGCAGGATGTAGTAACTCGGACTCGCTGAGATTTTCAGGCGGTCATCTGCAGGCTGAAAGGATAAAAGCAGGATAGTTTTGACCAGGCAGCCAGAGCCTCACTAAAGTGCGGCCATTAGCTCGTGCGCCCTCTAGCGCCCCCCTGTACCTCTCTTTCAATGTTTAATTTGAACCGGTGTTGGCAGGTGTGGCCCACAGGTACCTATTTTACCTCAATAAAGTTTGACCCAGAGTAAGAGTGAGAAAAACACAGAAGGAGTTAAAAAGAGGACACGAAAGTTGGAAAACTGTGACAACGGGAGAAAGCAGGAACCCCCAAAAGTGAGAGAAAGGTTGATGGATGAAAGAGGCATCACCACAACCTTCGTATTCTGCACGCCAACATTCAATAGCTCTGGCAACGGCTTCTGAGCAACACATTGGGAAGTTGTTCTATTACAAATTAAGCACTCCGATGTTCATGATGCTTTCCTATGCTTCCGTCCGGAAAGAACTGGGTTTCTCCCTACCAAATTATTGTAGAACTCCCGGCCGATGGACCTTTATTGCCTGATGGGAAGTGTAGAAGGGAGAAAAAAATAATTTAAACAGGACCACAATTTACAAGAACTATGACTCTGAAGAATCACGAACTCTGACTTACAAGTTAGTGGGTTTATTACAAAGCCAAAAACAACTGGATGTACAAGCACCTCATTAAGAGGTTGTAGAAGTACATGGGAACTAATACAAATCCAAACCCACGGGCTAACTTTATGCGATGGATCATAAACAGAATGGCAATCTCCAGAAACAGAACACAGTCAATGACTGCCCTCACGTCAAGTTCGGCTTTCATCTGTGGAGAATGAATAAAAAGCATTAGCCTGTCCCTACACTATCACTACAGTGACATCCCTACTTACCATTTCCGAGGCAAGATCATGAAAAAGGTGTCAGCGCTTGAAGAATTCCTAAGAAGTACACTCGTGTGGTATGGGTCAAGTAGCCAAAGTTACAGAGCTCGTTCTAAGATGCTCTTTCTCTCTCCTCACCCCCTTCTCCTGACTCCACCCCGGGGCACTATCCCTAATACAAAACACAAGAACATAGAACACGACCACAGATCACGGCATCTCGCTGGACGCTTCCCATAGGTGATTTTCCATGCAGTGTCGGTGCTCCCAGCTCCTGGCTCGATGACCTTGATTCCCAAGCCTCCCTCAATGAGAGAGAACGCCATCTCCCAATTATCAGTACTCCTCAGACATTATTGTAACTAACAAAGACTACTTTATCCACATGCAACAGAAACGTGAGAACAGAACAAATTCAACGTGCAGCTAAAATTCTCTAACAACCCTGCTCCCGAGTCCCCGGGGAAAATACATTTCAGGCCTACAGAAATCGGCCAACACAAGAGTGAAACACATAGTCCTTTCAAATACACACATAAGTGAACATTTCATTTAGGCCTTTCTACATCAGTACATTACAAAAGCACATCAAATTCATTTTAACTGCAAGCAACATATGAAACCCTACACGTTAAAAGCAATTTAGTCACACGTCTATGAGCAACTTTAATATGGTGCACATTTAAATCATACCCATCACATCACATATAAGCAACTTCATTGGACAAATGACATCAAATACTACGAATTACCATATTATAACATGAATGATGTGTTCCCTCTTTACATGGCTCAACATTTTTCCTACCATTTACACTTTCACATGTTCTTACTGAACACTTTCTAATGGTCAAATGTTAATACAACAAAGGAATATATGCAGGTGTGGACTATCCGTGATTATGATGCTCCCCTACAAATTACAGAGCACCATCAGACTCCATCAGTCCTCTGTGTTTGAACAGAGACAGATAATCAATGTGCTAGACACATCTTCTGGTTCAGAGAGGGGCAGTGTTCTGCATCCTCTTTGTCTTCCGTGAGCCACGGCGCTTCATTTCTGGAGACCCAGCCTTTGGTCCTCTTGCTCCCACTAGGCCCAACGTTGACATTGTTTGCTGCTAGGAATGACAAGGCGGGAGAATGCAGTACAAATACACATATTCGGTACTGTGCTTCAGATAGAAACACTGTATGCTTCAGTGACTCATGATGACCATCAGCTCACCCTGCACAGAACTGAGGGCTTCACCGTGCCTCGACTGGAATCTTTCGGTACAGACGGGTATGTATCAAGCTATCTGTATTTTTAGCTAAAACCTCTTCACTGAGACTCTGGTAAAGTGGGGACTCTGCTGAGCTCCCTTTAGGTGCCCACATCCTTTTATTAGACACACCACTCTTCAGTTGCCACGCCGCTCTTTGTAGTCACCCTGCTGTTTTCAGTTGCCCCACTATTCTCTTTAACTGACTAAAGTCCCTCTTTACTTTCCCTTCACTTGTTGATCGACCTCAATCTCTTTTATTTGGCTTTCTCTCTTTTACTGTCCACACTCCCCTCTCTTACTGGACACGCTCCCCCCTCTTACTGGACACGCTCCCCCCTCTTACTGGACACGCTCCCCCCTCTTACTGGACACGCTCCCCCCCTTACTGGACACGCTCCCTTCCTTCTTACTGGACACACTCCCCCCTCTTACTGGACACACTCCCCCCTCTTACTGGACACACTCCCCCCCTCTTACTGGACACACTCCCCCCCTCTTACTGGACACACTCCCCCCCTCTTACTGGACACGCCCCCCCCTCTTACTGGACACGCTCCCCCCTCTTAGTGGACACACACCCATCTCGCACTGGTCGCACACCCCTCGTACTGGACACACTCCCCCCTCTTACTGGACATGCTCCCCCCTCGTACGGGACATGCTCCCCCTCTTACTGGACACGCTCCCCACTCTTACTGGACATGCGCCCCCTCCTACTAAACACACTCCCCTCTCCTACTGAACACACTCCCCTCTTCTACTGGACACGCTCCCCCCTCTTACTGGACACGCTCCCCCCCTTACTGGACACGCTCCCCTCCTTCTTACTGGACACGCTCCCCCCCTCTTACTGGACACGCTCCCCCCTCTTACTGGACACGCCCCCCTTACTGGACACGCTCCCCTCCTTCTTACTGGACACGCTCCCCCCCCTCTTACTGGATACGCTCCCCCCCCTCTTACTGGATACGCTCCTCCCCCTTACTGGACACGCTCCCCTCCTCCTTACTGGACACGCTCCCCTCCTTCTTACTGGACACGCTCCCCTCTCTTACTGGACACGCTCCCCTCTCTTACTGGACACGCGCCCCTCTCTTACTGGACACGCTCCCCTCTCTTACTGGAGAAGAAGTGTGGCTCAATGGTTAGAGCAGGCAGACCTTGATGCAGAGCTCTGGCCAGGGACCAGGGTTCGATTCCCGCATTGGCGGGTCTCCGGCTCATTAATTCCCCTGACTGGATATTCTCGCCTCAGTGCCTGTTCTGATCATGGGTCCCACGCTGCAACTCTGGGCAATAGCTTGCTTAGTCTCCACAACGGCCCCAAAAGCGCTGGGATGCCTGGCTGCACCTGGGGGTGCCCAGGAGTGGACATTTCCCAGGAAAGCCAGGAAGGGTTCCTAAGCGGTATACGGACAGCGCCGGGACACCTCCGGTGGAGGTAGCTGTGCGCTTTACAAATTCCGACATTTACATTTACATTACTGGTCACGCTCCCCCCTCGTACGGGACACGCTCCCCCCTCGTACGGGACATGCTCCCCCCTCTTACTAGACACGCTCCCTCCTCTTACTGGACACGCTCCCCCCTCTTACTGGACACGCTCCCCCTCCTACTATCAATCAATCAATCAAAGCATTTGTATAGCGCACTACTCACCCGGAGGGTCTCAAGACGCTGGGGGGGGGGGGGGGGGGGGGGATCTGCTACTGCTCGAACAGCCAGGTCTTGAGCTGCTTCCTGAAGGCGAGGTGGTCCTGGGTCAGGCGGAGGTGGGTCGGGAGGTAGTTCCAAGTCTTGGCGGCGAGGTAGGAGAAGGACCTTCCCCCTGTGGTGGCTCTTCGGATGTGGGGGACGGCGGCGAGGGCGTGGCCGGTCGATCGAAGCTGGCGTTTGGGAGCGTAGAAGTTGAGGCGGCTGTTGAGGTATCCTGGGCCTTGGTTGTGCAGGGCTTTGTGTGCGTGGGTGAGGAGACGGAAGGTGATTCTCTTGTTGACCGGGAGCCAGTGCAGGTCTCTCAGGTGTCCGGAGATGTGGTTGCGACGGGGGATGTCCAGGATGAGTCGTGCCGAGGCGTTCTGGATCCCCTGGAGTCTCTTCTGGAGTTTGGCGGTGGTTCCGGCGTAGAGGGCGTTGCCGTAGTCCAGTCGGCTGGTGACGAGGGCCTGGGTGACCGTCTTCCTGGTCTCGGTGGGGATCCACCGGAAGATCTTGCGTAGCATGCGTAGGATGTTGAAGCACGACGAGGAGACGGCGTTGACTTGTCTGGTCATGGAGAGGGAGGAGTCCAGGATGAAGCCCAGGTTGCGTGCGTGGTCTGTTGGTTTGGGTGCGCTGCCTAGGGCGGGGGGCCACCAGGAGTCGTCCCAGGCGGAGGGTGAGGAGCCCAGGATGAGGACTTCCGTCTTGTCCGAGTTCAGTTTCAGGCGGCTGTTCTTCATCCATTTGGCTACCTCTTTCATCCCTTCGTGTAGGTTGGCTCTGGCGGTGGCGGGGTCGTTGGTGAGGGAGAGGATCAGCTGGGTGTCGTCGGCGTAGGAGATGATGTTGAGGTTGTGCTGGCGTGCGATGGCTGCGAGGGGACTCATGTAGACGTTGAAGAGGGTTGGGCTGAGCGAGGAGCCTTGAGGAACGCCCCAGATGACTTTGGTGGCTTCTGATCTGAACGGGGGGAGGCGGACTCTCTGTGTCCTTCCGGCGAGGAAGGCGGTGATCCACTCCAGTGCCTTCTCCTGGATTCCGACGTTGCTGAGGCGCTGTACTAGGGTACGGTGGCAGACCGTGTCGAAGGCCGCGGAGAGGTCTAGGAGGATGAGGGCCGCTGTTTCTCCGTTGTCGAGCAGGGCTCGGATGTCATCGGTTGCTGCGATCAGGGCGGTCTCGGTGCTGTGGTTGGCCCGGAAGCCGGATTGCGAGAGGTCGAGGGATCCGTTCGTCTCGAGGAAGGCGGCCAGCTGCTTGTTGACGGTCTTCTCGATGACTTTTGCGGGAAACGGGAGCAGTGAGATGGGTCGGTAGTTCTTGAGGTCGGTGGGGTCGGCTGATGGCTTCTTTAGTAGGGCGCTGAGTTCGGCGTGCTTCCAGCTCTCCGGGAAGGTAGCGGTGTTGATGGTGTCCCGCAGGTGGGGTGCGATGACAGCGTCGGCCTTGTTGAAGACGTGGTGAGGGCAGGGGTCGGTCGGAGATCCGGAGTGGATGGAATTCATCGTGCGGATGGTGTCTTCGGTGCTGATCGGGGTCCAGGCGCGGAGGGTGGTGGTGGGGGCGGTGGTTCGTTCGTGGCGTGCGTCGGTTGAGTGCTGAAGCCGTTGTGTATGTCCGCGATCTTGTTGTGGAAGTAGGAGGCGAGGGAGTTGCAGAGGTCTTGCGAAGGGGTGATGTCGTTGTTTCCGGCGTTGGGGTTGGAAAGCTCTTTAACGATGTTGAAGAGTTCCTTGCTGTTGTGTGCGTTGTTGTCCAGTCGTTCCTTGAATGCAGTTTTCTTGGTGGTGTGGATCAGTTGGTGGTGTTTTCGGGTGGCGAGCTTGAGGGCAGTCATGTTGTCCTGTCGTGTATTTCTATAGGTTCTGAATCGATCCCCCTATTCCTGACCCTATTCTGGTTAAACTACCTAGCTAGTTAACTAACAGTCAGCCCATGAGGCAAGAAATCCCCCATGATGCAGATACCGTTATCTGACGCAGTCACACTACGGCACAGGAACGTGTTATCTGATTAGGTCATAACGCTTGAGATCTAATTAGACAAGCGACATTCCTCCAGCCCCTGATAAGGCATACGACGTTCTCATAACAAATCAAACCTATGACAACCTGGATAATCCGTGCGGCCATTGTTTTGATTTCACAGAGAACTTTAGTAAAGAATGTGCTAACGAGCAAGTCGTATGACATCTTTATTGACGTACCTATGTCCATCCTTACGTCAATCTCGGCACCTTTAAGGTATAAATATTGCCGACCTTGCCCTATGCAAACACACGCGTGGTGACAAGACGGAGCAGCCATACTTGCCGAAGCCGAGAGCAGAAGCAGACCCCGCAGGCAGCAGCCCCGCCTTCCTGACGCGCTGAGAGACGCGCTGCTATCTCAAACCGAGAGACCCAGCACCGGCGCTTCTGGGCAGCCCTCGCAGGCAGCCTGGAATATCGAGAGCAGAGAAAGAGATACCATTCCTCATTTCATCCTAACTTCCAGGTACAGAACTGAATAACCCCTCCTAGAGAATTCTTTAGTTATTCACTTGGCAAAAACAAACTTAACTTAAACTGTAACTTTCTATTCCCGCCCACGCATTAGACTTAGGTCAGGTACACGGGGTAGGCGTATTTAGAAACACCAGTTGAGTACGTTTAGTCAAATGTATATGTGTATGTAAATATATTTTAATCATTTTAAACATCATATGGCTCAGAAACCATATCAATGTTTTTACAGTATTATTTTATACTATTGCTTCTAATGTATGCACTTTACTTAACTATAAGTATTGCAATAATATCGATCCATTTCTCTTGTACGAGAAAAGAGACTGATCAATAAATAACATCTTTTATTGAACACGCCCGTCTCTTCCTTTTCTCTACATTCTGATGAGACTAAGAATGCACGTACTGACTGAGTAAAATAATTGCCTTGTGCTCACACGACTCTTGAGATTGACTCTTGATTAGGGGAGAGCAAAGTTGTCATGTTCTATGGTTGTCAGAAACTAAATCCCTTCTTGTCTAATCAGGGGAGTTAATTCCTTCCTTGAACATTCGAGAAAGTTTCTAGCGAACTCTGAGCTTAGCTGGCAAACCCAAAAATTAAGTCTAGTATCGACAGTAGTAGACCTAGTTAACGTCTGGCCTAGGCCTTTACTGCTGTAGGTACTATTCCAATGCGCAGAGCCTATTGGGAAAATAGGAGCTACACTACATGGCGCCCAACGCGTTTGGAAAGGGCAATAAAACTAACGTAAGACATTTAGAGTAACTCAGTCGTGCTTTCTCACTCAGACCCCTTTTCCCAAATACTCCAAAGACGTCTGGAGTGGGTGAAAGGTTATAATATCCTCCAAAACCTCGCAGGAGGGAACTCCTATGTATGGTTCTTGGTCTAGTCAACGTTGAAGGATAAAACAGTTCCAAAATATTGTGCATCTAATCTCTGTTTCCATAAAGAAACCTGATCTGCAAATAAACATAATACCATCCTGTCAGCAAAATGGACAGCGATGAAGAACGAGAGGTTACTAGATTAGCTACTGAAATAGCAGATGCTGATGCTACCATGCAAGCAGCAGACGCGGATATAATACTCATTCCGGTCGCCAAAAGGAGATCTATAACCTTAAAACTTATAGAAAATGGACTGACACCTAGAGGTGGCACAGTCATATTCGTAATCGAGGCACACGAATATCGGCAGACAGAGGTATACTATACATGGATACATTTTCCAGCAGCTAATACTATAACAAAGTACTTCCACTATTACAAAGTAGAGGAACCTCCTAATGAGTACACTCCTTTCGAGGAAGTGGAAGTACCACTCAAATTCCAAGAGCATTTGCTCTTATTTGATGGCGCCCTAAAACATAATAATCACATTACAAGGCTCGGTCCTTTAGGAAGACCAGGAGCAACGTGGCCGGTCCTAGCCGGATACACACCATATCCAGACATCGAAAGAATGCCTGCAGCAGAGCTGTTAATACAGCTAAAACAACTACTAAAAATTCACAGACAATTAGTTCAGTATGTAATGCGGACTTCAACAATTCAGCCAGCGATTAAACTTCCACAGCTGACCCCTCACCAGGGGAACACAAATAAAATTACACCACAGAACATCCAATCCTGCCTAGGTAAAGTTCCAGCTAAACGGGAACAGATACCATTCTGGTTGGCACAGAAAATTACCCAAATAGAGGCGGTGTTTCCTGACACCACCCCATTAGAAAAACACAGAATTCTGACTATATGTCTCCCAATGGGAATCGCACCACACATTGAAGACTGTGACACTTGGGGTACAGTCTTTGCTTCCATCTACACAAAAACGCACGGTGTTCCATCCATTTCGGTAATACCAGATGTGCTAAAACAAATTCAAGATGAATACGGTCCAGAACCTGCTTTAACTCTTGGTATGAAATTACTAAAAGACTTCAAGCAGGTCTCGGCTATATTACTAGCCAACATAAAGGGTGAAGCAGCAAACGTGGCGATCCGCCAGAGGTTAAAAGAGACAGATATAGCAGACCAACCAGCTGAAATTGCCAGAATCATAGAAAAATCCTATGAAGAACTAGGCAGAGATAGTCTAGGTGGAATACCAGTAAAACCGCAACTGACTACAAATCCAGAAAAAATATTTTTTAATAATAATAATTCACCAAAAAAGAACTGGGATGGAAACAAACAATCCAATCCTAAAGAAAAGAAATTCCAGTCCAGAGGAAGGTCTCCTAGGCGAAGAGAGAAATCTCCAAACCAAAGACAGAGGTCACCGCAGAGTGACCCCTCTGGGAATAGATATAACCTTAGAAATAGGGATAATATTAAAAAACCTGATAGATATCAAGACATTGATACACGTCCCTCTCAATCTTTTCAGACTTCCTCGCAGAAATCGGAAAGAAGAGGACGATCAGAAGAGCACGCCAAGTCCAAAGACAAGGAACCTGCTCAACAAAAAAAAGAAATTACAATTTCCAAAAAAGAAGGTAGCCAGTATCAAGGTAGTTAACAATGCCGAGAATACTGAGGACACAACTGAAAAACGGAGAATGGGCTCAGACAATGCTAGACAGCGCAGCAGAGGTGAGCATAGCTCGCAAAGTCCTGATGGATCATCTGGAGACAGTGGACACGAATGAATATCTTCAAGTGGAAACTGCAGATACCAGAGTTAGCAAGCCCCACAAAATATACGAGATAACATTACGTATAGAGGGAGATAAGACTAGGAAAATAAGGGGACTATTTTGGGATAACCTCTCAAAGGGTTATGACATACTTCTAGCTGAAAAAGACTGGCCACCAGAGTTTGTCAGGGAGTGCCCTCATGGCGAAGAAGTAATTATGCCTGCCTTCTCGAATCAAATACCGATTCATAAAAAATATACACTTGCTAGAAAGTGGGCAGTGGCCTTAGCACCTGCTTTATATAAAAATCATGTAGGATGGGATGAGGATTCTCCTCCTCACAAAATCCAGTTAAAATCACAACCTACTGCACAAAGGCAGTACCCAATTAAGCAAGAAGCTAAAAAACAAGTAAATGAAATACTAGATCAGCTAGAATACCAGGGGGTGATTGAAACTTGCACCTCACAAATGAACAATCCTTTGTTTCCGGTCTCCAAACCAGACAATTCGTACCGTCTAGTTTTGGATTACCGACACCTTAACACATGTTGCAAAACTTTTGCAGTGCAAAACTCACACAGTGCTGCACTAATGAATAACATAGTGCGCAAAAAATACAAAACAACCTTGGACATCTCCAACGGATTCTTTTGTCAAAACATAGCACCAGAGAGCAGATATTTAACTGCATTCTCAGTAAATGGCACTCAAAAACAATTCTGTCGGTTAGCCCAGGGGTACAAGAACAGCCCGGGGGTATTCTCAGCAAGAGTAACAGAATTACTACAACTATATGATGATGAAGCATTATCTTATGTCGATGACATTTACTTAACAGATGATGACTTGGAGACTCACTTGAAAAGAGTGAACACCATAATACTTGGTTTCGCTGCAGAGGGTTACAAATTCAACTTCAAAAAGTCCAGAATTGCCCATCTGACGGTCCTATTCTTAGGATATGAGTTATCAAGTGAAGGCAAAAGCCTGGCAGACAATTTCCTAGAGAAATGTGCCGTAATCCAAGCTCCTAAAACACTAAAAAACCTACAGTCAATTCTAGGCTTCCTAAATTTCGGAACAACATATATTGCAAATTACGCAGAAAGGGTCAAACCCCTTTATGATCTAATTAAACCAGACTTTAAAAGATCCAGTTGGACTCAAGCACACACAGAAATTTTGAGATCCTTACAAACAGACATGCTAATTAAAACAAAATTAGAAACCCGTGATAATACACGCAACCTTGTGATCCGAGTCATCCCAGGGAGATGCGGATTCACATACCTAACCTCTAATGAGGGAGATAAGGTACCAATTGCATTCAAATCACATTTGTACACAAAAGCTGAACAGAGATTCAACAACAAAGGAAAAATTGTTCAAGCAGTTCAAACCGCAATAGCTAGAGAAAAAGACATAGCTGACGGTAGACATATCACAGTCAGAACAGCTGAATCAGCCTTTGAGGCATTAACAACACCGTGTAATTTACCAACAACAACATTGGATCCAGAATGGTTACAATGGGTAAATTCAATCACAACGGACAAAGTATATTACTTCTTTGATCCAGAACTAGAAGAATTGAAAAATCTAAAATATGAAAAGACGTATCCTCTGCCAATCGACATTCTGCCTCTACGACATTACGCCTGTGTAATATATACAGACGGACATGCTCAACCCTCAGTTTGGGGAGAACATGCATACAATCCCACATGTGAGATTACAAAAGAAGTGTGGCACGGAGGTAAACTAAGACCTCTATTAACAAAATCACACTCAGTAGAAACTAATTCAGAACTACAAACTGAAATATTAGCTTTGAAAATGGCGCTAGATAATGCGGATCGCGAATTCCCGACACTTATAGTGTCAGATTCATATTTCTGCGTCAAAGCATATAACAAGGATTTGCAGACCTGGATTCAGAACGGTTACAAAGATGAGACGGATGCACGAATAAAGCAGAGACTGCTCTGGGAACAGGTAGCTCTTTTGAAAAAAGAACTACCAAAGACTCACGTGACACACTCACTGAGTCACCAGCGTGATGGCGTTCACGTTGTAGGGAATTCATTGGCTGAAACAGCCGCAGCGGCAGCCAGTAAACCGGCTCCCGTAGATCGAAAAAAGCGTACATTAAAATACATTGACGGCGAAACATTGCTGGCGGTGAAAACGTCATCAAAAGGCGACTGCTCAGCGTTACCGATCAACTATCCACTCAATTACACATACATCATAGATGCAAACTCCATTCCTTTTGCTCGAATCCCTGGAGTGGGGGATAGAGTGATTCCAAACATGGACAGGAGAAACTTGTTAATCGCAGACGCACACATGGGCGAGGGTCTCAGACACCATAAATTAAAAGATTCTCTGGAAGAATTACAATCACGGTACTGGTGGCCAGGCATGGGCCTGCACTACACCATGTTTGTAAAAAACTGCCCAAACTGCAACAGAGATCGCAGTGGGGAGAGAAGCAGTTTAATACCTCGTCGTAGCAAGGCGGATAATATTACCAACAAAAAGAATGGCTTGCGATTAACATATACAGGCTAGTTTCCACTTATAATGTAGATCAACAGCACTCGGCTGACGTCTGGACTGTTATACAAGATTTGCGAGTCTAAATGGCATATACGCTAAGAGCATGCTACGTTCGACCATTTTTTTCTTTTTCTCAGGCAATCCAGCCTGGGGGGGGAAAGAATGGCCAAATGAGCACAGCCCAGCGGGAATCTTCTCACTTCCTTCCTGAGGGTATGGGATGGTGTAAAGAAAAAACCAAGACAGAAAGCAATCTATAATAGAAAGGATATTAGGTTCGGGAGCTGGGTGGGTCAAACATCTAATAAGTGTCCAACGTAGTCTAAATAACTTGCCAAGAAATTCTCTGAAGGGATTCAGTCCGTACGAATTATTATTCGGAACTAGGATGTTGATCTCTGACCTTGATAGTCAGACTTCAGTGGTAACAGAAAAAAGCTTTGATGTCAAAGACCGTTTGGCTATTTTGCAGGACTTAAACAAAACAAGAAAAGACCTGAGCAACATACAGTTGAAACAACAGCCAACAACCACTGAAGAATCACCACCTGTCCCAGCAAGACCTGTCTGGATTCCAAAAGTCGGGGATCTAGTCAGGGAGAAGATCGCGGTAAAGAAGGAATTTGGGCCTTCTTACAGAAAAGCAGTTCCTGTATTGTCTGTCAACGGGACAAGATCAGTTGTACTACCGCCACTTGCTGGAAAAAAGGAGAACCGAGTTGTATCCATCGACCTGGTAAAACCACAATATGTGGCCAATAACAAACAGTAGGCCAAGTGGACTCCCAAAAAGTAGCAGAACACCAAGGTTTGCTACCAGTACAGAGGTCCTAACAAAGAGGCTCATCACTTTCGAAACGCCAACAGAAGAACAACAAGGACTATGCAACAATGCAATAGAACTTAGACCTCTGAAAACCCAAATAAAGACATTTAGCAGAGACACACCAATCTATACTGAAGTACCAAGTGAAAATGCAAGAAACAAAAATCCTGAACCAATTGGAACAATTGATAGAACTGCATCTGGTTACTTCATCAACTTCGATGATTCCTCTGACGGCTTCAGTGAACAAAAGACACAGCCATCACCAAAATCCTTTAAAGACAAAGCAAAGGAACTTTTGAAACAACTAAAAGAAACATATCTGATTTCTCCATGGATTGAATTTTGGGTGGGTTTTGGTGCATTTATCCTCATACTTTGGCTCATCATGGTATTTACCTTGGGACGCTTCATTGAGGGAAAATATGCTAAAATGGACACAGCAAGTCAGAACATCAACTTGGTCCTCAAACCACACACATCTTCACACGTCGAGAAACGAGAACTTTCTTCAGAACTTTCTTCAGCCAATTTTACAGCAATTCCAATACCTGGTGGGGTAGCCTGGGACAACACTGACTATGAAATTTATGGTCCGGTCGAGATCCTGAAATATCCACACCAAATTAAGATCTCTTTGAGTGACTTTGCAAAACCAAACTCATTTGCTGATGATTGGGACTTTGAAAGTATTAACAATATGATGTCTGACTTAGTAATGTCTGCTAAATTTACAAAACATGATTATTTGCAGGGTTCTACAAATTATGACAGCATGTACTGCTATAACCATTATGGTAACCATTTCTTGCATAAATCTGCACAACCTAGAAATGTTTTAAATTTTAATCAATGGGAACATTGTGCTACACCTCCAAAAGGGAGCTCAAGAACCGTGTATGGCAAATATTCATATTTTTCAGGTTTTAACACAAGTAATGCGGAAACATTTTATTTTAAATTGTCAAACAAGACAGGGACCAAAACCATGATAACCAACACAAAATTGATTTATTCTGACTTATTCTTTGAACAAATGAATACTTTTGAATTTAATTATTGGGACAAAAATGTTGATTTGAAAAGTGTTTGGGGTACAAAAGAATGGCAAGTACAGGGTATAGAAGCTTTGTTTAGAGCCTGCATGATCCCAGAACAAATGATATTTTTAAATGACACTGTTCAACAAACCACCTGTCTTGGCTTAGCCAAAATCAAAGATTTAAATAACCTGTCTATTCCAAAGCCAACAATGTTTAGCAATAACTCTGATACAGATGAAGAAATAGACATAAACCATATACTTAACCAAAACAGAACACATCCTGATTGGAAACAATGGTTGATCTGGCCCACAGATACAAATAACTGTCAAGATAGATTCCTGAATAAAACACAGGGTTTCAAAATGACCAGGCCAGACCCTAGATATCCCCAAAGACATCACCCAGGGATAATAACAACCTACAGTGTGGGCAAATTATGCCTTCAATGGCTACAAACTTCCACACTGCCTGAAATTAAGCAACACCTAACTTTACTTACTGATGGTGCTGACTTGCGTGATTTCATAATGGGACCACGCAAACAGCGTCAAAAGCGTTTCATAGCAGCCTCTGTATATGCAGCATACAATGAGGCCTGGAAGGTTACTCAAATTGAGACAGCAGAAAGAATACGGGAAATTGACCGTATTAATTTGGAAAAATCACTTTCTGTAGTGGACAATGGGTTAATGACTCTGTCCTCCAGAATTTTTTCATTGGACAGCATTGTGTCTTCAGCAATCGATATATTATCGCAAGACTTACTGTTATTACAACATGGTCAGTCACAATTGCGTTCTATTGTACAGCTTGGCTGGACGTTACAAAATCTGCGTTCAGGCTACGTGCCTTGGCGTTTAATCAACACAACGTCACTATTCCAAATCTTTAACCTTACTGATAGACAAATCGGTATGGCGCAGAAGGGTGCTGATTATACAATCTTGAGCATTGAAAAACTAGAAAGATTACCAATGACAATGTCAGAACGACCTGTCAGTGAATGGATAATCCACGGAATCATAAATATTCCAATCTCAACCTTCAGGTTTCAATACTGCCAAAAATATATACAGGCTGGCATGTACGAGAAATTGGGAAAGGGGTACCTTAAAACAACTTGGAACCTGCCCTATTCACATGCATGTGTCAGTAACAAAGGACAGAAAGTGTTTCTTAGTGGCAACAATTGTGCTATGTCACTAAGCGGCACGCTTCTATGTAACGGTATTAGTTTGCACGGAGCCTGTGAAGGGAATTCATACAACCTTTCATGTCACCAGCAAGGCGCACCTGCAACTGAAATAGAACCATTCTTTCAAAGACTCTGTAATGGGAGTTACATTCTTATTGTAGACCGCAGATGTTGCAGTCTTATGCCCGGGACTCCTTATCTAGTAACTACAACAGCGAAGGTCAAGTGCTGTGGACGTTCTTTGTTCCCCAGCTCCTTTCCAGACAGGGAGGCGAGGGCATGGCCCAGTTTGAAAATTACTTCTATTCGAATAGACACTTTAAGCAGAATGAAAACAGTGCTTCTTCAGACACCTACAAGGCTCACGTCATCAAAAGAAACGTATGATCTACAAGTCGCAAGGACGACTGCAGAGATACATACATTATTATCAACCAATTCCCCCGTACATTTCGCGGAAATCCTGAGCGAAATCTTAAATATTTCTGATACCACTGGGGTCTCAAAGGTATTTAAGACAGTATTTTCGATGGCATTAACACCATTCAAAGCCATACTGGGTATTTTTCCAGATTTCGTCCATTCGATTTTTGGCGGACTTCCCCTGATCCTGGGACTAATTGCAGGAATCCTATTCCTAGTCCTTATTTTTCGTTATGGCAACCCATGTCACAGACCAAACTCTGACGACAATGGAAGAAACGATCCTAGCCATTGGATACCGGGACCGGATATCAAAAATCCTGGGACTCTCCCGGCTTAGAGACCTGAACATGACTTGGTTTCTATCATTTCGACCAATGTGGCAAAGGTGTGGTTTACCTGTACTAAGGTGTCTGCTATGCGGAGAAGAATGCGTGTTAGACACCTGTCTGACGCTACAATCGGATGCGCCGGTGGATGCAGATACACTGTTGGTTCCTACCAAGGTTCACGCACTGTGCTGCCCTCAAAGGCTGCCAATTCTGATGACGGCATTCCTGGAATCTTCACCACTGCGATTGAAGAGTAGTGAAGTTCAAGATGAAAGCAGCATCGAACAGGTACGACCTTCTGTCAGCAATGCAAATCAGAATGTCAATGGAGACAATCATGCGCATGAATGCATGGTTACCCCTATTTCCGACTTAGAGGAACTTTCCCATGAAGCTGTTGACAGTTTTTTCGAAAGCCTGAATGATATGATGTTCTCTCCGGAACAGAAATAGAGACTTTTGAGTAAACTCGCACACGGCGTTCCCTGAATTCGGCCTTCAACTTTAACAATAAAGTCACATGAACAATTACAATCCAGTTCACGGACAGCAACTTTTTTCAGCAAGCCCCTAAAATATTTTTCTATATATTTTTTCCCGGGACACTGATCTTCTGCTTAAAGTAAGAAACTATTCCTAGAGAACTAAGATTTCTATTTTTTTAGATACTTTATAGACTTTATATAGACTTTAGCTGCCCGCTGGTATGTTCACAATATATTTTATGTGATGAAATGGTTTCGACTTTTTTTCTGTATAGCCATATTAAGAGCCATTTCATGTGTATTTCTCATATACCAACAAGCAATAATGCATAACAATGCGTGTTTACTTTTGCATTTAATTCATAGCTTAAGTGCATACAATATATATGACTGCAATTTTTCAGTATATTTGAAAATTTCAAAATGCATTTATGTATTTTGGGGTGGTAAGGTATACACTATACTCTATAGTATGTTGTACTATGTTATACTATGCTTAGATTAGTAGATATGACCATAGTTAGCGTGGAGTGGGTGTCGTGTATTTCTATAGGTTCTGAATCGATCCCCCTATTCCTGACCCTATTCTGGTTAAACTACCTAGCTAGTTAACTAACAGTCAGCCCATGAGGCAAGAAATCCCCCATGATGCAGATACCGTTATCTGACGCAGTCACACTACGGCACAGGAACGTGTTATCTGATTAGGTCATAACGCTTGAGATCTAATTAGACAAGCGACATTCCTCCAGCCCCTGATAAGGCATACGACGTTCTCATAACAAATCAAACCTATGACAACCTGGATAATCCGTGCGGCCATTGTTTTGATTTCACAGAGAACTTTAGTAAAGAATGTGCTAACGAGCAAGTCGTATGACATCTTTATTGACGTACCTATGTCCATCCTTACGTCAATCTCGGCACCTTTAAGGTATAAATATTGCCGACCTTGCCCTATGCAAACACACGCGTGGTGACAAGACGGAGCAGCCATACTTGCCGAAGCCGAGAGCAGAAGCAGACCCCGCAGGCAGCAGCCCCGCCTTCCTGACGCGCTGAGAGACGCGCTGCTATCTCAAACCGAGAGACCCAGCACCGGCGCTTCTGGGCAGCCCTCGCAGGCAGCCTGGAATATCGAGAGCAGAGAAAGAGATACCATTCCTCATTTCATCCTAACTTCCAGGTACAGAACTGAATAACCCCTCCTAGAGAATTCTTTAGTTATTCACTTGGCAAAAACAAACTTAACTTAAACTGTAACTTTCTATTCCCGCCCACGCATTAGACTTAGGTCAGGTACACGGGGTAGGCGTATTTAGAAACACCAGTTGAGTACGTTTAGTCAAATGTATATGTGTATGTAAATATATTTTAATCATTTTAAACATCATATGGCTCAGAAACCATATCAATGTTTTTACAGTATTATTTTATACTATTGCTTCTAATGTATGCACTTTACTTAACTATAAGTATTGCAATAATATCGATCCATTTCTCTTGTACGAGAAAAGAGACTGATCAATAAATAACATCTTTTATTGAACACGCCCGTCTCTTCCTTTTCTCTACATTCTGATGAGACTAAGAATGCACGTACTGACTGAGTAAAATAATTGCCTTGTGCTCACACGACTCTTGAGATTGACTCTTGATTAGGGGAGAGCAAAGTTGTCATGTTCTATGGTTGTCAGAAACTAAATCCCTTCTTGTCTAATCAGGGGAGTTAATTCCTTCCTTGAACATTCGAGAAAGTTTCTAGCGAACTCTGAGCTTAGCTGGCAAACCCAAAAATTAAGTCTAGTATCGACAGTAGTAGACCTAGTTAACGTCTGGCCTAGGCCTTTACTGCTGTAGGTACTATTCCAATGCGCAGAGCCTATTGGGAAAATAGGAGCTACACTACAGTCCGGTGTTGGGTCTCTGCGCCAGGCTTTCTCAAGGGCTCTGCAGTCCTTCTTGGAGCTCTTGAGTTCGTCGGTGAACCATGGGGCTTTCTTGCTGCCGGGTCTGCTAGGCGGGGTCCTCAGCGGGGCGAGGTAGTCTGCGCAGTCGCTGATCCACTTCGTGAGGTTGGTGGCCGCTTGGCTGGGGTTCGTTGCGCTGGTGGGTGGGTTCTTGCTCCGGGAAGTCGCGAGCTGGTCGGCTGTGATCTTGTTCCAGTTTCTGCGTGCAACCTGTTGCTGTTGGTGGTGGATCGTGGTCCTTTTGAAGCTGAAGGTGACGCAGCTGTGGTCCGTCCAGTGGAGTCCGGTGGCGTGGCTGAAGGCGATGTCCTTGCTGGATGAGAAGACGGGGTCGACTGTGTGTCCGGCATAGTGGGTGGGGGTGGTCACCAGTTGCTTGAGTCCGAGGTTAGCGAGGTTGTCCAGAAGGGTGGTGGTGTTGCGGTCGTTGTTGTTCTCCAGGTGGAAGTTGAGGTCCCCGAGGAGGATGTAGTCAGCGAAGGGGAGGGCATGCGGGCTGACGAAGTCGGCGATGTCCTCGCTGAATTGTGTGCGTGGTCCCGGGGGTCTGTAGACGAGGATGCCTCTGAGGGTGGTCTTGGGGTTGATGTGGATCTGGAAGTGCAGGTGCTCGGCGGGTGCGAGGGTGTCGTCGGTGTTGGTCGTGATGCGGATGGAGTTCCTGTGGATGATGGCGATGCCTCCTCCTGTCTGGTTGACGCGGTCCCTCCGGATGATCTTGAAGCCGTCTGGGATGGCGATGTCGGGTGCTGAGGAGGCGTTCATCCAGGTTTCCGTGAGGAAGGCGACGTCCAGGGCTGTGGTGTCGAGCAGGTTCCAGAGCTCGACGGCGTGTCTGTGGACGGAGCGGGTGTTGAGCAGGATGCACTTCAGGTGGCTGCTGCTGTTGCTCGTCGAGGTTTTGGGCACTGCTGGAGTGGTGCAGGTCCGGGTGCAGGTGAATTTGCAGGAGTTGCAGCAGAAGGGTCCGTGGGTGCGTCTCGGGGTGGCTCGGTAGCAGCCCGGAAGTCGGCTGGCGTTGAGTTCGGTGGCGGCGTAGGTCCGGCGAGTGGGCTGGTGACTGCGGGAGACAGGGGTCCGGGCGCTGGGCGCGGGCCAGGCGCGGACGGGCGCAGACGGGCTTACCTTTGGCGCACCTTCGGCGCTCATTCGGTGCTCCCGCTGCGCGCGTCCGCTGCGCGGTACTAAACACACTCCCCTCTCCTACTGAATACACTCCCCTCTTCTACTGGACACGCTCCCCCCTCTTACTGGACACGCTCCCCCCTCTTACTGGACACGCTCCCCTCCTTCTTACTGGACACGCTCCCCCCCTCTTACTGGACACGCTCCCCCCCTCTTACTGGACACGCTCCCCCCCCTTACTGGACACGCTTCCCTCCTTGCTGGACACGCTCCCCCCCTCTTACTGGACACGCTCCCCCCCCCCATTACTGGACACGCTCCCCTCCTTCTTACTGGACACGCTCCCCCCCTCTCTTACTGGACACGCTCCCCCCCTTACTGGACACGCTCCCCATCTTCTTACTGGACACGCTCCCCCCTCTTACTGGACACGCTCCCGTCCTTCTTACTGGACACGCTCCCCTCTCTTACTGGACACGCTCCCCTCTCTTACTGGACACGCTCCCCCCTCATACGGGACACGCTCCCCCCTCGTACGGGACACGCTCCCCCCTCGTACGGGACACGCTCCCCCCTCGTACGGGACACGCTCCCCCCTCGTACGGGACACGCTCCCCCCTCGTACGGGACACGCTCCCCCTCTTACTGGACACGCTCCCCCCTCTTACTGGACACGCTCCCCCCTTTTACTGGACACGCTCCCCCCTCTTACTGGACACGCTCCCCCCTCTTACTGGACACGCTCCCCCTCTTACTGGACACGCTCCCCCTCTTACTGGACATGCTCCCCCTCTTACTGGACATGCTCCCCCTCTTACTGGACATGCTCCCCCCTCTTACTGGACACGCTCCCCCTCCTACTAAACACACTCCCCTCTCCTACTGAACACACTCCCTACTTTTGCTGCCCCAATCCTCCTTTTTTTGCTGACCCCCCTAAATCAACGTCCTGCCTTTCTTCTTTGGCCCTTTTATTCCCTATACGTATCCCTACTCCCCTTTTCTCCCTGTACTTCCCTCTTTTTTTTACCCTACTTCCCTCTTTAATTGCCCTACTCACCTCTTTCATTGCTCTACTCCCCTCTTTTGTTCACCCACTCTTATTTAATTATCCTCTCCCATCTTTTTATCCTCTCACTCTGCTTTCTCTGCCCTGACTCATCTCATTTGTCTCACTCCTAGATTTTTATTTGACCTTGCACCGCTTACCGCTTGAATTGTTTTGACTGTCTCCTTGTTTTGCTTCACTTCATGTATTTATCCTCTGTACTACGCGCCAAGACACCTTAGGGCTTTTAAGCGCTTTATGAATATATCAATATCTTAACTCATTGCCCTTTATTGTACTTCTCATACATGGGGTGGGGCATTCAAGGAAAGAAAATGATAGTCTGGAGTGGAAACAGTAGAATGAAAGACAGAAGGTCAACATTTACCGCATACTGGAAAGTAAAACCTGGTTTTGTCATACACCAATAAAGGTGGAAATAAACAATTTAACACTTCAATTCCCGAAATGGATGAAGCCATATGTAAGACTTGCGTCAACGTTGCACGTCCTGAGGTTGTATGTTATTTAAAAATGCCTCATCCACTAAATTCCTAAAACTCTGCATGAAAAATTAACTTTGACTTAAAACTTTATAACAAATGGCCCTCCCTTTACTCCCACCCTCTGCATGCTTTACTATCTGAGTGTAGCCTAGTAAGTCACATCTGTCTCTTACTATCTTTTAATGTAATTCTGCATTTTGCCCCCCACCTCATTTTGTTTCAAAGATCACAACATCTCCTTATTTAAAACCTTGTCCTTGCAGTCCCTCAATGCCGGATATCCTCTCCCTAGCTTTACATCCCACCTACCACTTGCATTCACTCAATCAGCCCCCGCTCATCAGCACACCTATCTTCTATTACCTCAGTCTGCCACAAAAAACTGGACAAAACGTATGGAATAGTTTCCTTGAGAACAGTAACCAACAATAACCACTGGATGTACCACTAACCTTGAGATTTGGGAGAAGCATGTTGCCTGTCATAAAGCGCTTCAATGCCTTAATTGGCGGGGTAGTAAGCGCTATATTAATGCAATTAAAATCCACCTTTTATCGTTGACTCTTTAAGTTGCAGATGTTTTCTCTGTTACTTTTCCACTGGGTTCCACCTGTCACTACCTTTTACTGTCGAGGGTGATATTTAACGAGTTTCTGACTTTCCCCACATTGCTGATGGCTTGCTGCGGGCAGAGCTTTATTTGTGCCGGTGCTTTCTGGTGCTCAGCACTGGCACTTAATTGCCAGCACCGGGGGTTATGACTGTCTGCCACATGGTAGTGGTGTCTACCAATTTAGGTACGAGCACAACAACTTCTGTTTTTTTTTTATTTTTTTTTAACTTTTTATTTAAGTTGCAGGTACATATCATATGCACAAGGTTGCCTTCAAGTTGACAAGTCCTGTTCTTACATTCTCACAGCTTTGACTCATATTTGTTATCGTTTAATCATACAAACATCATGTAAGTTTTGTACAGGTGTGCCAAGTCTCACGTCCATATAGTCACATAGTCATCCCTTGAGCATACTCTAAAGGACCTTTAGCTTTCAACGTGTGTTAAAATAATCAACAATATAGAAACATGTAACATTAGAAAAAGTCATCACAAGGAGGTATACTTTTACATTTACACCGATCTATAGCCATCCCTCACGTTCCCCATAGCGCCGCAGCAGAATCTGCAAGTGAACGGTACATTGTCTGATAGTTCAACTTTAGCAGTCACCCCCCAGTCATCTATTCGTCCTCCCCTTCGGAGTCCAGGTCTTCGTCTTCCGGCAATGGTTCACAAAGGTCCCCTCTATAAATGTTCCATGCTGTCCATATCTTATTCCATTTGCGGGGGCAGGCCCTTAGCACATAGACCGCTCTTTCCGTAATCATCAGCTTGTCCATATTGTTACCCCACCTATTAGCTGTAGGCAAATCTGGTGTTCCCCACTTTTGCGCAACGTCTCGTTTGGCCACCATCATGGCCAGGGTAGCCCATATCAGTTCATGTCTATTCAGATCAGTAGGGTCCCAGATGTTCAATAAGCATTTTCGAGGTTCTGGCAAAATGGAGATCTTAAGCGTTTGCGAGACAGTACGCATAATCTGCCTCCAGAATTCTTGTATGTGCGCGCACTCCCAGATTGTATGATACAGTGTCCCCTCCTCCCCGCATCCACGAAGACAAAAGGGATGTGGTGCCCGGTGTATTCTGTGAAGCAGGGTCCTAGTGTAATAAATGCGATGTAAGATTTTCAGTTGCACCAATCTGAATTTTGCTGAGATGCCCACTTCCTTCGGGGAGGCCAGTGCCTCATTCCATTCAGAGTCAATCTTCTGTTTTTTTATTTCTATTTCAATTTCCAATTATGTGTATTTGCCTCCAAAGCCATTCTTATAGCTTTGGGGGCCTGTAATAGTATGAATGGTCACACTTTTATTTTGTATTTATTTATTTATTTAATTAATGCATTTTTATAAGGCGCAGGCTTTACTCGAAGGTGTCAAAGCACTGTACAATAGAAGCAGTTACGTTACATGAGAGAACTGTTACTGGAATGGAACAAACAAAAATAGCATGCCATAGAATCAAAGCGACGCAGGCAAAAGGCACACAATCTCAAGCACAGCAAGCACAGACTGTACGAGCAAAAATATGAATATATATGACAAATTTTACAATGACTAAAGAACTTCCTGGCGAAAAATAGCAGGCCATAGAATCAAAACAACGTAGGTAAAAGGATCACAATATCAAACGCAGCAAGCACAGAATGTACAAACAAAAATATAAATATATGTGACAAATTTACAATGACTAAAGAACTTCCTGGCGGGGTCTGAGAAGGAGGGAATTAGTTCTGAAAGTGTCTTTGGAATAAAAGAGATTTGAGGTCCGCTTTGAAGATCTGGATGGAGGTGATGGCACGGAGCGAAGGAGGAAGCGAGTGCCAGATTCTCACCGCATTACCTGAGAACGATTGTGCCATCAATGTTTCCCTTTTGAAGGATGGGGGCTCAAGAAGGAACTTTTCCGCATTCCGAGAAGGTCTTGAGCCTCCAGACAATTTCAGTTTATTCGCCAGATAGCGAGGGGAGGAAGAGTGCAAAGCTTTGTGGGTGATGTATGCCGTTTTGTAGATAGCTCTTGCCTCGATGGGAAGCCATCGGAGAGAAGACAGGAAAGGAGTGATGTGGCCACTTCGTTTAGACCCTGAAATTAAGCGAGCTGCTGAATGTAGGACAGATTTGAGGGGGGAGAGGTGGGATTTGGGAACGCCAGTCAGAAGAGAATTACAATAATCGAGTCTAGAGAGAACTAGCGATTGGACCAAGGTTTTTAGGTCATTCTCCGGAAAGAACCGATGAATCCCCCATAAAAGGCGGAGCTGATAACGTGCATTCTTGGCCATAAAATTGAAGTGTGGGATTAGGTTGAGTCTTTTGTCAAGGATGAAACCTAAGGATTTAGTGCAGTCCACAATGACGGGTTTACTGTTGAGTAGATTTAACTGATCCATCCAGGATTGAACAGGAGGCGGGGGGAGAGAGCTAGATAAGAGGAGGAATTCCGTTTTGGAGGGATTGAGAATGAGTTGGTGAACTAACATCCAGTTGTGAATAGCGTTGAGAGTAGAGCTGAGTAGTGAGAGATCATGAGGGGAAGACACCTTGAGGTAGATTTGGGTGTCATCCGCATAGAGATGGTAGAGGATTCCAGATTTGCTTAGGAGGTTCCCTAATGGTTCCAGCGAGAGATTAAACAGAGTGGGAGCAAGGATAGAACCTTGGGGGACGCCTTGACCAACCACTAGTGGAGACGAGAGACTGTTCGCAATCTTGATCATTTGGGATCTGTCCGAGAGGAAAGAGGCAAACCATTTGAGTACTGTGCCTTCCACACCCATTCTCTGTTGAAGAATGTTAAGGAGGGTGTTGTGATTAACAGTGTCAAAAGCTGCAGAAAAATCAGAAGGCACGATTCCCCCGAATCGAGAATATGCAGCGCATCATCGATCACTTGCAGCAGGGCTGTTTCAGTGCTGCAATTTTGAATAAAGCCCGACTTGAACATGTCGAGGAGATTATTGTCCATAATGTGTTTGGATAGTTGTTTTGCAACGCATTTTTCTGTGATCTTTGAAAGAAAAGGGAGATTGGTGATGGGGCAGAAGTTATTGAGGTCATTTGCATCTGCAGAGGTTTTTTTTTTTAGAAGGGGGGGGTAACCTGTCCTGTTTTGAGGACAACTGGGAGGTATCTTTGACTGAGGAAGAGATTGACTAGCGTGGTCCTGTAGGAGAGAGTGTTAGTATAGAAATCAATGGCGATTCCACTAGGTATGTGATCAGAAGAATGGTTGGAGGGTTTGGTTTCGCGAATGCATTTGAGGAGATCATCCTCCGAGATGGCGGCAAAGTTCTGCCAAGTAACTAAGGATTTTCGCTCCTCGATGGGGGTGGGGTGGGAGACCTGTTCCACCAGAGATTTTACCTTATGATCGAAGAATATAGCGAACTCAGTTGCTTTCTTTGAAGCATCCTTAGGCTTGATGGTTTGGGGAGAACAATTTAGGTTTTGGTGAGGTCGAAAAGTTTTTTGGGTCTGTAGCTGAATCGAGGAGGGATCTGAAAAGTGATGTTTTTCCTGGAAGTTGTGCTTGTGGTATTTGGATCTTGCTGAACGTAAAAGGGAGAGGTTGGGGGTGGATGGAGATTGTCTCCAGTGCTTCTCCAAGATTCTAAGGTTTTTCCTTTCGTCATAGAGAGCTTTGTTGAACCAAGGAGCTGATGGGGTGGGTCTTTTCCTTTTGCTTTGGAGTGGAGCAATTTTGTCGATTTCGAGTGCAAGCATTGAGAGGCAAAGGGGGGTGAGATCGTTGACATTCGTATTGGGGTTTAGATTAGGAAGTGAACGCATAGCAGAATCACATAGAGTCTCACGATCAATGTTTTTTGTGTGCGGAACCACGTAGAGACTCTTTTAGGTTGGCCGAGAGTTAGAATGTGAGAGAGGTGAAAACAGAAGGGAATGAGGAAATGGTCAGACCAGTCAACACGGATGGGTGAAGCCGTGGTAATCCGGTCTGATTTGGATAACACAAGGTCCAAAATTGAGCCCTTGGCGTGTGTACTTTCCGAGCAGTGTTGGGCAAGATCGTTAGCTGAGACAAAGGTTGCAAGCTTGTTGTTAGCCGAGTCTTCCACGAGCCCCAGTGGAGATTGAAATCACCTAGGAAGATCTGCTTGTTGCTTTGTGAATATTGGTCACTAATGAAGTCGATGAGTTCCTCCATGAAGGAAGAGCAATTACCAAGCGGGTGATAGATGGTATGGAATCTGAAGGGTGAGCCATGATGAACTTGGAGTTCTAGGGAAAGGCATTCAAAGGTGCGAAAGAGGGTGGAGGGAAAGGCTTTGATTTGGAGGGCGTTTCTGAAGATAATCGCAACACCTCCTCCGATATTGCCTGTTCTTTCGTTTCTGAGGATAGAGTAGTCAGTAGGTATCAAAAGATCGAACGAAGTG
Organism: Lissotriton helveticus; assembly: GCF_964261635.1. NCBI lineage: Eukaryota > Metazoa > Chordata > Amphibia > Caudata > Salamandridae > Lissotriton > Lissotriton helveticus. The sequence goes on from NC_136069.1 coordinate 1,525,863,635, forward strand.
TGAGAGGAGTCATTAAACCAGGTCTCAGTGAGAAAGAGCATGTCGAGATTGTGGTGGTGATAGTGTTAGAGATTTCCAGTTTGTGTTTGGTTGCAGATCAGCAGTTATGGAGCATACAGTGTAGCTCTGACGCAACTGTTTTGGTGAGGTGAGTGTCTGGACTGATGAGGGGGATAGGGATTGTATTGTAAAGGAGTGTATGGAGTTACTGTGATATTTTTACTGGTGTTGGGCAGAGGTGAAGAATAGAGAACATACATAGGAGGAGAAAGTTGTGTGATGATTAGTAGTGTGTTGGTGCTGTCATTGGCAGTGCTGCCAGGGGCAACGGATGGTGCAGGCTCTACTGACCTCCTGTCGAGAGCCCAGCACTATTTTATTTTTTACAAACTAAGCACTGCCGGGTCACTCTAAGATGGCGGCCGCCGGTGGCCTCAATGAGCTCTGGGGCTCTCGCGCTCCTCTCATTTCACCCTTGCTCCTTTGGTTGCATTCCAAGCAGTGTAGCAGCGGCAGGTCTATTCCTGGCCCAGCACCATCACGAATTCTCTCTGTGCAGGGATGCAGCAGGCTGCTTGTAAACACAGGCCCGCAGCGGGGCATTCCGTGACTGAATCCAGTGTTTAATTCTCAACGTCTGCGCTTTATAATTAAAAATATAAACTAAGGCGCCTTGGTGTCTTTTAATAGTTTCCAATTGGTAGTTTCCAAGCTCCTCGTGGTAGAAGCTGTGGCGGGTCGTGTGTGTGTTTTCCCACCTTTCTGTGAAGAATGAATGGTATGTGCGTGTTGACTGTCCACATGGTAGGACACAGATGCGTTCATGGCGGCACACCCTATGGCGCGAGTTTGCTGTCTGGACTCTGCGTGATATGTCACTCCTGTGCTATAACTGGCTGCATATTTTCGGCTTGTGGGAGTGCGGGCGTCGTGCACTTAGCTAAAGTTTAGTTAGCAAGTTTAACAAGCAATGACAATTAAAGGCAACAGGAGGCGGCAAGATAGCGCAGTGGGCTAAGGCATCCATTGTAGAGATCCGCGTGTAACCTTCAGGTCACCAGTTCTAATGCAGCCTTCCATCTTTCAGAGGTCGATAAAATTAGCACTTGTGCACTGGGTTATGACGAACTCCTGCGCTCCCTGTCTAAAAACCATGAAAATGATGTAAGTGCACTGAGTAAGTGTAGCTATTCGTTTTGTAGGTGACTGCCGAAGAGTGTATGTGAGAAAGGTGGATTCAGGTACTTTCTATTTTGTCTATCTTATATTTTATGAGCCCATTCACATACATTTCAAGTAGGCATTCCAAAAGTAAAGATGACAGGGTGGGAATAGATTTTATGTACGCTTGGTTAGGTATTTCTTCCTGACACACTGCAGTGACGTGCAAACTCCAGTGCAAATATTTGAAAAGGATGTGGAGCGCATGCATTTTGTATGAGTTATAGGTAGGTTGAAGTAGGTAAAGGGAAGTGCACAGTAACAATTCTGAGCTTGTCAGTGTTTCGGGCATCCCCTGGAGCATTCTCCATACAATGGGGTTAAAGGTAGTTTTTTTCGGCCTCTTGCTGTAATTGGACACCACCCTGGCCCATCCTAAGGTTGATACCACACCTCATGGAAGTGCCATCTTCGTTCCTGTATACGGGCTGAACTGTTTCTATTTTAGCAGGACCAAGGCTGATTTGTATATGGATGGTCTCCGTCTACAGTGGTAAAGTGTGTGAAAAAACGATGGACAGGAATGCAGCCCCGATGGCTGAGATTAAGTTAAGCATGCCTTTATTCACTTGGTTGGTTGTTGCAGTAGACGCGCTAGGTCCGACGGGTATGCCTAGACGTGGGTCCCACTCTTGCTGTGCCACAGGCCGATGCCCAAGTGAGCTGAAACTGGACTGCGGTTGCTTGTATTCCTGCCTGGATGGTGTCTGGCTTGGCAATTCAGCCTGGACTCTTCCTACTGAAGTAGGACCAAGACTGATTTGCATATGGCTGGTCTCTGTAGTGTGATACATCAGGCAGAAAACGATGAGCTGGAGTGCATCACTCAGCGATGGCCAGTGGCTGTGATGAACCCAAGTGATACTTCCTTTACTTTGTTGTTTATTGCTCTAGGCGTGAACGGCAATGAATATCACCGAATAAGTTTCAACCGGCAAACTGAAAACCATCAGTTTTTTAGCAGAGCTTTGAAACCGCTTTATTTTGTTACATTTGGTTGTCTCATAAACATATAGTTTCTATTCGGTCAATTCCATTCTCTTAGCCCATTGAGGTCTTACAGCGGTTTCTCTCATTCGGTACATAATGAGCATAGTATTATAGAATAAAGTCACTTTCATATTTCATCGTTTGGCAAGGGTCTCGAAATGAGGGTTAAAAGGAAGTCCGAAAACCCCTGCAGTACACCCCACTTTAGCTCTTTTCAATCTAAGCCAACATAAGTAGACGAGATCGCTGAGCACATCTGACAGCAAAGGACTTGAACCTGTTCCACGGGAGCCTTGAATCCAGTCTTTTTGCAAACTCTCTGGGAAGAACGTTTGGTTGATGGTGTCGAAGGACGCAAAATCAGTGACCAAAATGCACCACCATCGACCTTCCTCCTGAGATGGTCCACAAGAGAGGACCACCAATGTGTTACTCAATTCAATTCAATAAGCTTTATTCGGTTTCAGTGTAGCAACCATAAAAGCAAATGTACATACACAAATCCTAAAATCCAATTTCATTAAAAGCAGCAAAAATTCAATCACAGTTCATAATTACATTAAAACATCATACTTTTTCTAGCAATGTGTTACTCCTCCCCAGCTTAAATTCAGCGTGATGAATTCCCAACAAATTATTGGTTTCCATGCAGTGTTGGGTGTGGGTTATGACCACTATTTCAAATAATTTGAACGTGTAGGAGAGCATACACATTGGTATGAAGATCTTTAAATATTTTGAATGAAGATTTTTTTTGTTTTTGTTTTAAAACTGGTTCAACCTGAGCAATTGTCCAACAATTGTGGTACAATTCCACAAGAAAAGGAACTGTTGTAGATGACAATATGTAATATGGATGATGAGCTCTTTCCATGGATATCATCATGGTACACCTCGAATAATTGTGGTAATTCTAGAGATAATGTAGATAGGGTGTGGTGGTGACAGCCTGCATTTAGTGCTTGTCTTGGCATTATGATAGCAATTCTTAACACTGCGGCATTGTTGCACAGTGGTGCTAACACATTGTGTAATGCTTGCATTGTGGCGGTAAATTGTGGCGCATCATGGGCTTTGTGGGCAGGATTAATCCCACTCTTTCTACGGTGCTTGCACTAGATTAATGATGATAACTCTTAGCAAGATGCTGTCCAGCCCAGTAATAATTCTGGCCTTGGCACTAGTGAACTCCGCTTTGACATACTATGGGTTATTTTGGCACACAGATGGAAATCTCTGAGATGTGATGTTATAGGTAAAATAGAATCTGCTGTTGTGTCCAAGTAGGATATGAGAGTATTCTTTTAAAATTCTTTTTATTTAGAACAAAAATGAAAATAAGAAAAAATGGTCAGCAGTACGGTCAAAGCAAGGGTTAGCTTACATGTGCAATGCAGGAGATCACTATACATACAGAATATCAATATTGCAGAAAGCATTAAGGGCATTTGTACGCAGTTCGGTCAGGTTACAAGAGTTTCATCTGTAAGGACAACCTGAGGGGGTTCACAAATATTGCCTCTGTAGTCGTTCCAGTTGGACCAAATTTCAATCCACTTACGCGGGCATCCCCGCGCTATATACACTGTTTTTTCTTGGAGCATGCACCAGTCCATGTCGGTTTTCCAGAGGCCCACCTTAGCGGCTCCAACAGCCCCCCACAACCTTGCAATGTTCCTCTTGGCTACAGCGTAACCCAGGGTGACCCACAATCTCCCACGGGGTGGCAAGTCCGTGGGTTCCCAAATGTTTAACAGGCACCTCTTCGCCTCCGGTCTAAGGACCACTCCCCACACCTCCTGCATACATCGTGTCACCCGGACCCAATAGTTCCTGAGCATAGGACATTCCCACAAAATATGAAAGTAGGTCCCCAATTCTCCACATCCCCGCCTACAGCAACCATCTTCACTTCGACCCATTCGTTGCAGTCTGGTTCCTGATAGATAGGTTCGGTGGAGGATTTTAAGCTGAATGAGCCTGAGTCTGGCCGAAATGGCCACCTCCTTAGGGGAGGCGAGTGCTATTCTCCACTCCTCCTCATCTATCTCTAGACCGTCGGCCTCCCATTTCCCCTTAAGGGGATGCAACAGGTCCGGGGAGCTGTTGATGATCTTTTTATATGTGAGTGATATAGCATGTTCAGCAAGGTGGCCATCAAGGAGCCTATCCTCAAGTGGGGAGGAATCAGGGGGTTTTGTTCCAGCGGGGATGTTAGCCTGAAGGGAGTGTCTAACCTGCATGCATCTAAAGTGTTCCGAGGCTGCAAGTTCATAGGTGTGCTGGAGCGTGGCAAAGGGGACTACCCCTGATATGAGAGTATTTGATGTGAATAAAATGCTATTTGGGGGCCAAATTTGTATTTGCCAAAATAAAAAAAAAAAATTTGAACTGTTAATAATAGTGCTTTTTATTCAAGTGGAGATCTATTGTTTGGGAAAGTTCAGTTTATTCATCTCAAAGGCAAGCTTCTATTTAATAGCAAAACATGGGAATATTCAGAATTTGATAAAAATGATTGCATTTCCGAAATATGCTTAAATGTGATAGTTAAGTGATGCTTTGGGGAACATTTCAGACACTTATCACTGATTTTGTTTGCTCGGTCCAGGAGGGTACTGCTGCTTTGGACAGTTAAAGAAATACTCAACCAGTGGCCTCTCTTCGTATAGAAGCTGCATAGGGGTTTGGGCCGTGCCCTTCTGCCGGAGCCATGGTGTAAGAAAAGGCGGAGGGAGGGAACTGCTGGAGCCGATGTGGGTGGCTGTCGGCAGCGGATAACGCTTGATGAAAATGCTCCCTTAACCGGAATGAAATTACAATCATAATAAAAGGGACATTGTATCATAACAGTCCTATGCTGGTTCTTGAGCTTCAGGAAATTGACCCCTAATTGGTGTCAAAATGTTTGAACAAAATAGTCCAGCAATGCCTGGTTGCATTACATTCAAAGAACCTGGTACATTTGCCATGATCTTCCTAGTTGCTGCCACATCGGTGGGATGACCTACACTACCATGGAAATGGGGCCTGTGACTGTCTTGGTCTTGCACAAAACCATTGGATTTTTAGGCTGTTTAGGCAGTCTCCTCAGAAGCAGCAAAAGAGAAAGAAGCTAGATTGTGTTTCCACTGGAGCCTATTGAGAATACGTTATCTTCTATCCTGCATGCTGTAAGGGTTGTTTATGTTGCATCCCACCTGGCACATTCAGGTTTCCCAATGAGTTCCTCCAGGTCTTACCAGGTTTCTGTTTGTGGAGATAAGAACTGTGAGGAGAAATTATTTTTTCTTCTAAGCACTGTTGAGAATTTGACGCCTGTGTTCCCTATGAGTTGATTTCTTCCCCTTTGGGTCTAATTAAGGCTTTTGATGACTTAAATTGCATTCTGGAATAGCGTTTGTATTCCACTAACAGAAAAAAAAACCTAGAGACTTTAGTTTTAATTACTATTTTTATCTGCAAATCTGTGCATTATGTTTTGTAAGGCCAAGGTTGTCCTCTGGACCCCAGTTAAATGTCTGCCCTTGATCTTTCAAGACTTTTAAATTAACCATAACATATCTCATTGTAATAAATGAATAAAAGAAGCAGATCTTGCAGAAGTTGGAACATTCATGAAAGTTTACGCCGTTTGAAGTAAACTTCTGACTTTCTGAGAATTCATAAATAGTCTGGGGGTGTGCTGTACTCCTAGAAAATTTGCATGACAGTTGTGCGCCCAAACATTGGGTGGATCGGGGATTGTGTTAACCTCAAAGTCTATCCGGCAAGGTCTCCCCAGAGCCAAGATTCAGAACAGTATTTCAAATTACTCTCAGTAAGAAAGGACCCACTCAAAAAAGAGAGTTTGACATAAAATGTAGAAAAACCGTGCAGGCTTATTAAAAGTTAAAGTGCAATACAGAAATTTGAAACCTGCAAATGCAGTATCAATCTCATTAAAATACATAGATATCATTTAACGCGAAGGCGCTCAGTAATATAAATAGTGCAAAATAATAGGCAAAAAGTAAATCTAGACAAAGTCTCAAACGCGTGGCAAAATCAGTAGGAAATCGGACAGCATCCCTAATGGGGACTAAAATCAACTGTTCACCCTCATATTCCAGGGTTTATATACAGTGTTCTTGCATAGCACATGACAAAAACTTCAAAGTCAGCATGGTGCTACCAGTATCCCTGCAAATCTTAATTCATTATTCTCAGGAGTCGCATAACCCTACAATTATAGCATAACCCATAAATGAATATAGATTACCCTTTCTGACCTAATGTCGTCTGGGTGTGTTAGAATAAACTGGCTACAGAATCAGAAGAAAGCCATTGTGAACGACTCACCCTACCTAAAAAAAAAACAAGACTTTTGTTGACCTATAGGAGGGCACAAGCGTGGTGCGAGCGCTTACAAAATTACGTGGATGCCATTTTTTAAGTAAAAAAAACACTTTAGGTACGGTGCATCGACGAAGCAGTTAAGAATGATGGTGACAATAAAATGAATTTAGTTAAAAACAAGTTTGATAATAAAATGAAAAATGTAAAGCATTTATGTGTGCATATATTGTGTTTATAGGATAAAAAGAGCGAGATTAGGTAATCCACACTCGTGCAATATCCGAAGATAGGGAAGCACTGATAGAGACAGGCAGTGTGTAGTAGTGTCAAGTACGTACAATTGCAGAGGCATGACATCCACCATAGAAACTTTTTCTGGATGCTGCCAAAGGGTGGAGCTGTGAAAGCAGGTGACCTGCCTCACTACACTATATGCAGTGAATGCAGTCATTCCCAAAGGGTTGTGAGTGCCAGATGCACTTCAGTGTGACTCTGAAGCGCATGCGCAAAGTGATTGGAGCATAAAAGATGTAACAAGTTGGAGATTCTTACACAGCCCCACCACTCCTTCTAGGATGCCATGCCTCTTCCACTCTGCATACTTGACACTGCTACACACTACTCCTCTCAGTCAGTGCGTCCTTGTCTTCGTATATTGGATGAGTGTGGGTCACCTCATTTCAGCCTTGTTATGCTATGTCTATACCTCAGGTATATGTTATGGATTGGAAACAACAGGTCTGCCAACATGTAAAACAGTAGCTGAAACCTAAAAATGGCAAGCCAGTGAGTGGTGCACGAAGGAACAAGGAGAGAGCTGAATTAAAGGATAAGTTACTTTTATGCAGAGTGGGTGTGGTCTCATTTGAGGAGGTATTGGAGGCAGCAGTCCTCTGTGTGTCTGGGAGGTATTTGGCCCGGATCAGTGAAAAATTGGGTACCTGCTTTTGGGAAAATAGGAAGCTTTTTAAGTTATTTTTTTTTTGCTGTTTTGTTTTCTAAAAAAAATGCTCTTCTTGAACAACATGCGCTTCATTCGCTAGGTTCAGTTGGTCATGCGCCTTGTGGTTGCGGCGTGAGGGTGCAGGCGCACTGTCCCCTGGAGGGCTGTGGCTTCTGTTGGTAGACACAGGCCTCACTGTAGCTCTTGAGACTCCTGCCAAGCCAGCAGGGCTGGCATCTCTGAGGGAAGGAGTCATCCGAGTGTGTCATGCCCGCATTCCTTGGTCAAATGAAAAGCTGGCATCTGGCTTGTGGTTTTCCTCTTCTCTTGCACCTCAGCAATAACAACATGGATATTAGGAACACAAGATGTTTTGCTGAATTTGGATGTGAGCAATCCCAGTTAGTGGCTGGCAGTGCCCTGGCACAGTGTGAGGTGCTGCTCCTTGTTATGAGGTAGGTAGACTGTACTGGTACAGGGTGGCCATCTGGAGGCTTTTATGTATGTCATGCTAACAACTTGTTGCTGGACTGCAGAATGCACACGAGTATGAATGAATGAATGAACTGTGCTTCTATAGCACAAGAGTGCCCTTGTTGAGGTATCCCAGTGCTAACAGAGTATAGAAAACAGATCTGTCGAAGCCCGAGAATTAGGAAAAAAACTGCAGGTTTTAAGAGCCCTATGGAAATGAAAACTTTTGATTTAAGTTGAGAAATTTACAATAGGTAGTTCTGGATATGGAATTCCACAATTCTCTAAAAGGCCCAATTTCTTTCTGAAAAAAATGATTTTGGGCTGGGTGGCCCAGACCAGGTTTCTGAAGTTTAGTGTTGCGGTGGTCCTACTTCATGGCATCAGTAATGGTAAAGATGGGGAGCTCTTGTGAGTGGGCTTTGGAGTTTAATGCCAAAATAAATGCCGTCATTTTTAGCGTAAGAGTTCCAGGATGCGTTGGTATTTTGGCAAGATGAGACCTAATGCTGTGTTTGGTACTCTTTTGTAACATGCTCACGTCACTTTTCTCTTGTAACACACTGTTTGCTACCTCTTACTTTTTGTTTGCTTTCGATACTTGCACAAGTGCCACCATTGCCTACGTAATGTTTGTTCTTGTGTTTGAGTGTCCTCCATTTATTGCAGTATTATACCTCTACTTGTACTTTGTACGCTTTTGTAACCTGCACACATGTCACTTTTTCCTCCTGTAATGCACCGTTTGCTACCTCTTGTATTTTGTTCGCTCAGGATTGTCACTTTTGCCTCATGTAATGTAACTTTTGCTTTTTGTAATTTGTTCACTTGTAATGTTCTCTTGTATCAGTTCTGTTCCTTTTGTGAAGCGCTCCGACACCTTCGGGCAAAGTCCGCGCTATATAAAAATGCATAAATAAATAAATAAATACCTAACTTGATTGTTTTTCCTTTTTGACAGACAGACAAGTTCCATTGCTGAAGGAGAAAAGACAACTCGCTGGTAGATGGACCCCCGAGTGTGAAAATCCTTGGGTGCTGCAACGGTAAGGCACTCCGAGGAGGAAGGGTTCCATGAAAGTCCAGCTATGTAGCAGGTTGAGGACTTGTTATTTTGTATATGATGTACGTTGTTTAGTGAATTATACAATCTGAGTTCTGATAGGAGCTTAATTTAATGTTAATGTCACTTAACTTGAAAACAACAATGAAACGTATGTATGGGGTATATGTTTGTGGCTATTTACTAATTACAATTTAAGCGTCAATTACAACCCTCACCCGCCACCTCCCCATCTTCCCCTGCAGTGTTGCTTCCTAAAGTCACTTTTGGTCTGCTTTGTGCCTGTGGAAATATCTACTCCATAGCCAAGAAATCCATAATCTCTAACCAGAATGTATTTTCTAAGGCGGTGTTTGGATCGGGAAGGGATGTTTTGGGGATTATGTCGGACATAATGAAAACAAGCATTTCGGTCTCGCCTTTGGGACCTTATATGTATTTAGCTATGCAGCACATTAGCCTGGGTGCTGAAACATCTACTGTTCCTTAATATGGAAGGAAAGTAAGCACCAAACAGCGTGACATGCCAGGTATGGGAACACATGGGGAGAAATATTGTCTTTCAGAGAGAAATGGTATAGTCCAAAGCTCTGTTTTTAATATAAAATCAGGGCCTTCGGTGGTCTTAGCACTGAAAATACAAGATTTGTAAAAAAATATTATTGTCTACGGGGTCTTGTGGAAGACAATTTCTATGGACTGGAATCCAGAGAAAGCTAAAGTGATTCTGGTATTTTACTGACCGTTGGAGGCCATGCCCTTGGATGACTGGCTTGAACTTCCATCAGATTGCCTGATATTTGTGCACTATGGAGATTGCTTGTGCTCCTATGGCTCCGGGCTGGCATAAGAAGTAATGCGATACTATCCCGGAGGATGGACCTGGCCTCTGTAAGTTGTGGGGTGTTGGGGGACTGGTGTCTGCTGACTGCTACATTGACCTTGTGGTGCTCTAGGTGCTGTTTCGGCCCTCCTCTCTCCACTCCCCTTCAGCATTAATAGTTGGCCACATTTTGGGTCTACTCATACCCCCCTGACTGATCCTAGTTATTATCAAGTGGGATCACTCTGGTTGCCTCTGTTGGCACCCGTTGCCACTGCTAGACTGATAAATACTGTGCCCCACCCATATGCTTCACTATAAACAAAGAAGATGGTAAACCGGCGAAGCTGGTATTTGACTTAAGAAAAAGAAACAATTGATGGATGGAGTGCTGGACTATACAAACATTCACCCCCAGTCTCAAGGATCTGGGTTAAATCCATCATTCTTTTGCTCAACACACCAACCCAGTTTGGACGCAGCCATATGCAAATCAGTCTTGACCCTTTTCCTTGTGGGAACAGTCCAGCCCAAACTGCCAAGCCAGGTCCTCCCTTCACCGGAAACAAGCCTCCTGGGACCGGTTTCAGGGCATCACCCTTCATCAGCCAGGCTAGCTTGAATCCAGTGGTGTAGTGAGCACGGGACCCACTTCTGGGCATACCCTTCCCAATTAGGGTTACATATGCAAAAGAAACAATTGATGGACGGAATGCTGGATAATGCAAACATTCACCGCCAGTCACAAGGATCTGAGTTAAATCCATCATTCTTTTGCTCACCACATCACCCCAGTTGATACCCCAAAACCTAGGTCCTAGTATGCTTTTTTCCAGTATCTGGGCTGGACTGTTCCTATTAGGCGGAGGGTCAAGACTGATTTGCATATGGCTGGGTTTAAACTGGAATGACATGGTGAGCAAAGAAATAATGGATTTAGACCCAGATCTCTGTATTGGGGTGGATGACATTGTTCTGCATTCCAACAATCAATTGTTCTTTTTGCATTTGTCACCCCGAGTGGGACGGGTATGCCCAGATGTGGGTCCCATACTCTCCATGCCACTGGAATCAAGCTATCCTGGCTGATGAGGGTTGCAACCCAGAAACCAGTCCTAGGATGCTTGTTTCCAGTCCAGGGAGGACCTGGCCTGGCAGTTCGGGCTGGGCTGTTCCCATTGGGCGCAGGGTCAAGACTGATTTGGATATGGATGGGTTCAAACTAGAATGGCATGGTGAGCAGAAAAACAATGGATTTAGGCCCAGATCTCTGTCGTGGGGTGAATGTATGACATTGTTCTGCATTCTGTCCATCAATTGTTCTTTTGGTATTTGACTTAAGGCACACAGTAGATCTGCTACATAAGATGCCCCACAGGAGCATATTGGAAAACAACACTGAGTGTGGGCTTCCCACAGTAAGGCCAAGCCACTGACTAACTAGAAAACTATACAAGTGCCAATACTGTTATCTTTAGTAAACCTCCTCAAGTTCTCTACTACAGGAATTCAACTTAATGTGAGTGCGAGACTTGAAAATCAGTCTGAATGAATCACTTTTTATTCATATTTTTACAACATTTGTTGGTTAAATTTCACCAAATTCTGCAATCGACATACAAAAACCAATTTCATAGTAAAAACAATTCAACTATCAGAAAAAACTTCATCCTCAACTTTCATACTTTGTTTATCAACAATACACATTCCATTCTTACACTCTCACACACACCCGACAACCATACTTTATTTACAAATCAATATACAATAGTACATCTAATTTTACCATAGACAACAATTTGTTCAGTTTAGAGCATTTTGATACTATTATATGTATTTGGAAGATCTTATGGTGTAGAGAAAGCGGTCTACGCGTTTCGAACCCCTATTTAGTGTGGAGTTCTCATCAGGACCTCACAGCTTAAAACTGGAATGTGCCCTAGTTCGTAAAGTGCCCGGCGTGTAACAATCTCATCGGGGTTTGCATCATATATCTCTAAGTGATATGTGAAACTTGTATGGAGTCTCCTCTCTGCTCTCTGTTGCGCATACTGTATCATCAACACGCCTTTGATTATACAGGCTGCGTGACAGAGAGCACACCAAGGAGCAAAGGTTCATGAGAGAGCCGCTTTTACATTCAACACTCGCAGAGAGGAGACTCCATACAAGTCTCGCACTCCCATTAAGTTAAATTCTTCTAGTAGAGAACTTGAGGAGGTTTACTAAAGATAACAGTATTGGCACTTGTATAGTTTTCTAACCACTGAAGCATATGTCATCCCAGTTACTTGCAGGGGTTGGGGGGGCAGGTGACAAGCTGGATCTCCCTTTACTCCTGATTGACATGAAGCGCAGCTTGGATGAAATCAATGATGTTAGTTAATAGTTAATATCCGATTATCATGTTTGCTGTATGAGCTGATGAGGGATTCTTCGTGGTTTTAATGATAATGGACCTTTTTCAGTTTTTGCACACCATTTCCTTTATCTTCACATTGTGTAGGAAGCACATGGTTTTCTGCTGTAGGGCCTACACTAAATAATATTCTTATTATGGTATGGGCACTTTTCAAACATGCTCGGTCCAAGAGCAAACCGATGCAGTCTATAACTAAGTTCAATCCCCTCAAACTCCCTGCCCCCAGGGCATGCCCGCCTACTACCTGACTGCTTTCCCCCTCACACCAAGGTCCCTGAGCCTGTATGTGTTGTCTTACGCTGTTGTAGACTCAAGGGGGAGGGGAGATGTGACATCTGTCCCCATGTCAAATGGGCCTTACGGCTTCCTGTGTCACTATCTAGTCTGGTGTTCCAAACGTAGGGACTGTCTATGATTGCTGTATCGACTGACTACCTGTACTCTTCTTTGAGAACATGCACTTCAAACAACTTCACCTTCGGCCACCAGCTCCCTCTTGAGTTGAGCGTTCACCTTGTTTTTTAATCCCCCTGCCCCTGTGGGTATGCCACTTTATTGACCCCACTGTTATGAGTATTCTTGCTTGGGGTATGTTGTTCCTAGTTTGCAAATGCTGTAGGCAGCCCAGTTCCATTTCATAGTAGTAATGTACAAGGTTTAGAGTGCCAGCCTAGATGGGAGGGAGGAGGGTGGTATTAGTTACTTCCTTTGGCAGTTTGTGGGAGAGGGGATATCTCAGAGTACACGTTTAACCTAGAGTTGCCCAGATGCGTGTTGGGCTCTGCATCGTTGCTGTGCAGCCCTGCCATTTTGTCACATCCTCCTGTGAGTGCAGGTCCATGCTTATAATTGCTGGTTGATTTAAAGAAATGTCCCAAAGTAGAAGATGCGTCTGAATAAACGGATGACCTGGAATATTAGGGGGCTAAATAATCCAACGATAACACACCAGGTGCTCTCCTACCTCCACAGACACAAGATAGACATAGGTCTATTGCAAAAAATGCACCTAACACATTACGTTTTTTGGGATACAGGCCAAATAGCTGAGTACAAACTACATGGCATCTCATACCTCCAACGCCTGGTGTGTGTCCTTTATAGTGCAGAATGAGCTCCACTGCACCCACTGTGGTTGGATACAGGTGATGAGGGGAAATATGTTATGCTCTAAGCGATGCTGGGGAACAGGACGAAGATGATAAGTCTGCATGAATGGTCCAAATGTTGACAGCCCAGACTACTTCTGAGAAGTCTGACTGAGAAGTCAGTCTGGATGCAGAGTTGAATCCACAAGCTTTAGGGGGGAGGTGGGGACAGGGGAGGTGTCTGACTTTAATGTTGTGGTTGAGCCAGCAGAAGACATATTTAGCATTACCTGGTATCCCCAACCCTTAGCTGCATGGCAGCTATCGAGGAACATGACTGATAATTGCCTAGTAATCATGTGACACATTAGACACTAGTGGGGGTAGGAAGGGACATGCTGTTCATCTGCACGTGCCTCATGGTGCAGATTAGACTAGTGGCTCATCACCAGAGACCTGGATCCATGGTTTATCAGGATGGGACACCTTCCTATAACCCTTATAAGATCACTCACCGGTGCTATTAGAACTAAACATTCCTGGCCTTCAACATACAGCATGTGCTTGGATACTTTTCGCTGAGGCATTGCAAAACCTTGACTCAGGGAGGACAGTACACAAGAGATATCCGATTATTTCTCTCTTGTCTGTAGTGTGAGCATGCTCTGGGGAGTCTTATAGGTAGTTATCCGGGGTACGTGCATAGCCAAGCAGTCCGGTATCTTTAAGGATATTCTTAACCAGCTGGTAAAGCTTGAGGAAAAACACAAAGATTTAGAATGACTTTATTATAATCCCTGGGATGAGAGAATATTCACAAACATACGAATCAAGGTAGATGAATTCAGCGAGACAGCTCAAAGTGAGATTAAATATCTTGGTAGGGAGGCTAGAGCTGGAACCCACGGAAAGGGCGATAGACCAGTTAAAACCCTGGCTAGTATGTTTGGCCAACTTAGACATAACTATATTCTGCTTTCAAGATGTGTCCAAGATCTTCAAAGTACCTGAGATCCTGGTAGAAATCCCTAGATTTTACTCATATTGGTATCTCTCTAATCCAATTCATCTGAAGATCAGTTTACCTATTATTTTGACAGGGTCTTTCTGGGCCTTGCTCACAATGTACACTGACAGTACCTGGACGTGCCAATAACCATTGAGGTAATCCTGAAAGTAATGCAAATAATTTGCCTAGCAGTAGAACCCAATAAGCAGATGGCTTAACAGTCCTATTTTACAAAGAATATGTTCTGTTCTTGGTTCCACAGCTCTTGACCATGTATGAAGAGTCATATGAGTCTGGGATTCTCCCTGCCATTCTTAGGGAATTGGTAATTATCACACTATCACAAACTGCCAACCTACCTGACAAATGTGATTCTTAACACCCATTGTCACTAATTAATATTGACAATAAAAACTTAGCAAAACTCCTGACTAATAGAATAAAAATACCTTCTCTCCCCAAATTGTTGGCCTGACCAATCAGGATTTTTTACCAGGATTCTCCACATCCCATAATAGCCAGACCATTTTCGCACTCCAGCATCAATTGGACCCTCTACTAAGTGCAGACTTCTTAGACACAACAAAAGCATTTGACTTACGGAGAAGTGTGGCTCAATGGTTAGAGCGGCAGACCCTGATTCAGAGGTCTAGCCCGGTACCAGGGTTCAATTCCCCGCCTCGGCGGGTCTTGGGCTCAAAATTCCACTGACCTGATAATTCTCGCCTCGGTGCCTATTCCAATCATGGAGTCCAACTCTGGGCAATAGCTTGCTTAATCTCCACAACGGCACCCACAACGCTAAGGATGCCTGGCCTCCACCTTGGGGGTGCCCAGGAGTGGACACCTCACAGGGAAAGCCAGGATGGGTTCCACAGCGGTATTCGTACAAGCGCCTTGAGACCCTTGCGGGTGAGTAGTGCGCTATACAAGTATCAATTTACATTTACATTACATTACTCTTCAAAGTGAATGTACCTTTTCAGATTGCTATCCATGCTGAGCCTTAATGTCAGTTTCATGAGATGGGTGAAACTTCTGTATTGTGATCCTGTGCCTGCATTCAACAAAATAGGCTGATATCTATGCCTTTCGCCATCTTTCCTCCGCAGTTTTATAAAGCGTCACATCACACAAGGACACATTTCTTTTTGTAGGTTTGGGGAGATTAAGTGATTTGCTGAGAATCACAGGCTGTTTGTTGAGTCGATGCTGAGACTCTTAGAAGGGGCACCACCACCCCAGCTGCCCCTTTTCGCATATTTTCCTTGTGGAAGCCAGGGAACCATTAATAACCAGGCTCTGTCAACATTACGCTGACAGGGGTCTTAACTTTACATCTAGATGCCCTATTGTCTCGCTGTACGCAGATGACGTTCCTCTTATATGAGGGACCCCACTGTGAACGTATGGCCTCTAGTCAGAGAATTTCTTAGATTTGATTTACTCCCTGCTATTACCATTAACTGGCAAAGTTGATAATATTCCTCTTGATCTCTTCGTTGTCTAAATGCGCTCTAGATTACCCACCGGAGTGACACAAAACTTCAGTGACATATCTTGGCATATAGATAAGCAGAGACGTTGAGGTAGTACTACAAGAAAACTATGGACTGGGATGGCAAGATTGGAAGATCAAATGTCCATATGGATAAAATTACCATTCTCGCTTACCTACAGAGTGGGACTAGTAAAAATGGTAATCCTGACCAAGATTTTTTGTCTATTTAACAACACTCCTATTCTCCTCACTAAAGTTTTTTTCCAGAGTTTGAGGTTGAGCGTGGTTCGTTTGGCCTCGGCCGCAAAGGCTGAAGTGGGAGATTTTGACACTCTCCGTTAAACAGGGTGAATTATCAGTACCGGGTTCTGAGCTATTCTATCATTATTGGTATTTTGCTATGTGATGTCAACCATATGTAGCCATACAATCTGATGACGTATACCAGCTGCACGTTAATACAGTTATTTGCTCCACAGTTAAGTGCCCTGATATGAAATTGACTCTGCAAAAGGCACAGCATGGGCATGGGATAGGCTTAGGCAAAGAACTAAATTAAGCAAAATATTTACTCCAAATATACCGCTTGCTTTTAACCCTGGCCTTCTTCCAACATGTGATAATAAAGCATGCAAACAGCTGGAAATCTTGAAATTAAAGTCTTTAGGTGACTTATACCCAATCAATCCATTTATTCCTCTTGAAACACTAAGAGGAATGTTTGGTCATAAACGGCCTAAGACATCTTTCTATACTTAAGAATCTGTGAAGCATGCAAGACCATTAATGACCATTTCCCAGCTCCATGGAAGACATTGGACTGCTGGAAAGGAGTTATTTGATCTTTATCATCTAGGAGGCTAGTGTCCAGAATATATCAAGCAATGCCATGGGAAACCCCTTTGTGCTCCTCCTCGTCGAAATTCAAATAGTCGGCCGAAACCAACCCTAAGTTCTACTACTGCGCATAAAATTTATCCATAGTGTATACCACACTCCTGTGTCTTTAGTCAAATTGGGCCTTATTAGGATGCAAAATCTGCTTGCTTTGGGAAATTGAGTGCGGTCTACCTCCATTTAGCATGGTACTGTCCAGTGATATATGATACTTGGTTGCAAACTTTGAATGGAATTTCCAAAATGACTGGTTGCATCATTCCAGTGACATCATTGGTAACTTTACTGGAAGAAGTGAGAAACTTTCCTCCTACCTCTTGGAAGTTCATTGCCCTTTCATTACTGCTTGTGAAAAGAATAATAGCAATTAAAAATGGCCCTCTTCCAAAGACAATGGATTGGCGCATCAATATGGCCGCACTGCCAGGAGCAACTGAACGCGTATTGGGAACCGATGCCTCTCCAGTTAAACCCCAAACACATTTGGACCCTGTTAGGGCCCTACCTCCTTCAAAATCCAGAAGAGTCGCCCACATCGGCTCCTGAAAGCATCAAAGAGCCCTGAAATGTCTTCGAATTGGCAGCCTGATGCATTTGCTTTGTTTCGTTTGTAATGACTATATAATAATATCTTCGCGGCGTCCTCCGGTATGCAGGCACGATTTGTGCTGGAGCGGTCCTGCAGAACAGTTGTGTTCTTTGGCGCTCCTCCTGCTGACGCCATTTCGAGCCCTAAGAATCAGTAGACTCGTAATAATGATCCACGGGTGTGGAAGTACCCTCTACGTGGTTTCCTCTACCAATCACTGCATTGAGGTAAGAGGTGTAGAAGGACTGGGACAGTTAGACTGTCCTGACGAAGACCGGTGTGACCCACATAATCGAGGGCACGGAGTAACGGTCGAAACATGTTGACCACCGCAGTATAAGGAGTAGTGTTTATGGATCTTGACTTTCTGCCTAAACACTTATACATCCTTCACTTGAATTTTAATCCTGACCTAGGGACCCATGAACGAAGTACCAGTGGGTACCCATGAGCCAGTTTTAACAAGCACTTTCTAACTGCACTTTAAGTCTATCACTTACCCAGTCCGGAAGGACAACACTAATTGTTGTGATCACTGTATGTCACTTATATGTTGTTCGTATAATCAAATTTCTTGTTTTGAGTAGTGTGTATTTGTGTTCCCCCTCCCTATGCTCCGCCCCCTGCGTGGCTACGCGGGGGCGTATTGTAAGCAGACCCGATGATGAAGCATGTCACACACATTGTGTGTGAGTGAGGGCAGTATTTTTTAATTACATCTATTTTTCCTTAATCCTGTCCCTGTGTCGCAGTGTTTGTAGTTCCCCACCCCCTTTGGTGTGTGTATACTGAACTTGGGGGTTTGGGGTGGTGGAACTCACTTTTGAACCCTCTCCCCTTCTTTGTGATGGATATATAATAATTGGCCAGGTCAGTGGGGCACTGTTGCTTTGTGACGATGAGCTGCATTGTAAGCTATATTGACTCCCTGGGTTGCTGGGGGTGGGGGTGGGGGTGGGGTGAGGTTTAGGGGACTTCTGTTACTCAATTCTCCTATAACAAATGCAATTAAAACAAATTATAAAAGGAAATTGAGTGCCATCTAATGTGAAAGCAGAATGTTCGACAATGTTTCTATTTTTCACATTTCACGTTCTATTTTGCTGGTACCCACATGCTCCCCCCTTCTTGCCACATCAGTTATCCCATGCTAGGTATCCTAATCCACACATTCCTAACCCGCCCCATCACACCTTCTAACCCTAACAGCATCACGTGCCTCACCCCACTGGTGTCTTTGATCCTATCCCTATCCCTTATTCGATTCCTACCACACATCCTTACCCTGACCTTTACCCTAAAATTAGCCCTAATTGTTACTCAACAATAACTCTTTCTTTTACCAGTATCCTTATCCTAAAATTCACCCTAACCGTGACCATTTCCCTAATAGCCTTAGTGACACGAATAGAAAAAAAAAACAGGTGAAATTTGCTAACTTTTTATCAGACGTTTTTTCCAAACATTTGTATTCACTATTAGTTTTCAAACAATAAATACAGCATTTTTGATCTTTCAAACTATTTGGATAAAATGTTTAGTTCTGAAACCCCTCAGTCATATTAGTGGACAATTATGGCTAAAAAAAGAATTATGTTGGGCACCAAAGTAATGCTTCCAAAATGTTGCTTCCATTGATCCTGGGTAGAAACGATTGTATATGTTTGTGTTCTAGTCACTGCCGCTATTGTTGAAGATGTCCGACAATGGTGTGGACATGGAAGACAAACCTCCAGCTCCTCCAATGAGAAACACGAGCACTTTAATAGGAGGAAGCATGAAAGACCCCGCTGGCGCCTTGATCCATGGCTCCAAACCACTCCCGCCTAACCCAGAGGAGAAAAAGAAAAAGGATCGATCCAAGCGATCCATCTTTCTAGGAACAGGGGACAAAAGTAAGTACATTCAATTCTGTAAAAATCAGATATTGTTAGCGCCCTTTCAGTGTCTCCTAATGATGTTACTAGAAAAAAGGATCCTCCTGGTCATTGGTGACCAAGCAGCACATTTTATCCTTGAACACATTAATGGTTTTTCATTTGCTCCATACATTGGTTGCAGTAGCACTGGCCCATGATATAGTTGTGTGTGTAGCAGGCTGTGGTACTGTTTTGTCACAATTTGTTTTAAATTTCAGAAGCATTATATGGAAAGCAATGACCACAAACACCGCTCCATGACAACAAACACCGCTCCATGACAACAAACACCGCTCCATGACAACAAACACCGCTCTATGACTTGTGAAAATGCCAGAGATTTTCTTTTATTTAGCTTAATATCTTTTGAATACCCACAACCAACAATCTCCCAAATAACACAAGTCTCTCCTTCACATTTATCACCAACCCACTAAGTCACTCTCTTGTTTTTTGCACTTCTCACCTCCAAGTTGAGATACCGTGACCAAAGGTGGGCAAGGTAATACAGAAAATATATTGTTTTATACTGTAACAAAGCCAGAGCCCTGCAGCTTACCTCTGAAGAGAAAAGCTAATGTGTCCCTGCAAATCTGTACAAACTACTTTGTGTGAGTAATGAGGTGTACAGACTTTATGTTAAACAGTCCTTGAAACCAGTGATCCCTTGAGAAGGGAAAGACGTTTCTTCTAATGGTTAGCCCATGTGCCGCAGCTGTGATCAGCAGTTTTTTAAAAACCTATTTCTGTACAAAACAAGTATCAAAATATCTGGTAAGCATAAACAAGAGCTTGAGGCACATCGGTCTAAGCATTGACGCATCACGTTCTGACCATAGGGACAGTAGAGACGCAGTTAGGCGGACGCTCACCCCTGCATATCCAGCAGTATAGAAATCCACTCCCTATCACTCCCTTTGATCAACAGTTTTGTGATCAGTGTCTGTATGTCAGTTAATATTCTCATGTTCGAGGCATATGGGCTGCAGATGGTACATTTATGAATAGATCGCCATCTGGTGTTGGGCTCGGATGATTGCACTTTGTTTTTCTTCTGGAGAAGTCTTTGTCGTCATAGGTGACTCCTCCTCTCGGTGTTAGTGCGCATGGGCATCGGCTCCATCCTTAGATTGTTTTTTTCCGCCATCGGGTTCGGATGAGGATCGAAGCGCTCCGGACCGACTTCAACAAAGAAGGTTATAACCGGCGCGTATTCCTTTCCAAATCGACGGTATCGTTATCGAACGCGACTGCACCCCATACCGACGCGATTCGAAGGACGACGACTACGAGAAACTCGACGTAGTCCAGCCCGGGGTCCATGGAAAGGACTCCATTCAAAAAATGTCCAACGTGTGGTGCTAAGTTCCCACACAAGGACCTACACGAAGTGTGCAACCTCTGCTTGTCCCCTGAACACGAATCCAGGGACTGTGAGGCCTGTGCAGCGTTCTCGTCAAAGTCGACGATTAGAAACCATCGAGCCAGAAGACACGAGGTATCGAGAATGCAGTCACAAGCAATCCCGGAGCTGTTCGAGGACCAGCAACCAGAAGAGGAGGAAGAAGAGGCCGACGAGGCGGGGTCAGAAGCGGACGAGTCCGACGTCGAGGAATTCGACGTCCAACAAACCGTGAGTGACGACGTCCCTTTACCGAAAAACAGACCCCGCACGGTGTCGACCCCGCCCTCGAGCCCGGTCAGACAACCGAAAAAAGTTTCCAACGCCCCGCCTTCGAGCCCGGCAACGAAACAGAAACCGAAACACTCGGTCCCCCATCATAGTGGTTCCGGTTCCGATAAACCAACCACATCGACACCGAAGCACCAAGTAAAGGAAAGCTCGAAGTCGAAGCAGTCCATGTCGACACCGAAGCACGCTTCGGCGCCGAAAACACCCTCGACACCGGGGACATCTTCGATACCGAAGAAGTCGGATCCGAACAAAACTTCGGCACCGAAAATACAAATGGACATTTCAAAGAAAAGACACCTTTCGGAACCGAAAACTGCGGTACCGACACAGGAACACGGAACGGATCCTAAACAAAAGACTTTGTTTATTGACCCAAAGACTGGCAAGGTAGTCACAGAGCTACCTAAAAAGAGGAAACATGAACATTTGGACGACAAGGCTCATCCAAAGAAGAGAACAATGGGGACGAATACAACTCCTCCCCCTTCTCCCAAACCTCACACACCATCTCCGCCTATTCCTCACAATAGGCCACATATTCCTCCCACACGTCCATCTACACCTACAACAGATGGAGAAAGTGACACAGGGGAGGGGGGACACCCTGGGGATGATGAGGACACAATCCCAGAGGAGGCAGACCCATGGGAGGAGTATAATGTGGGATCAGGTAATGATACCGACCTTGAGTCATATCCCTCAAAACCTTCACCTCCTGATGACAATACTGGGTTTGCACAACTCATTACTAGAGCAGCAACATTTCATAAGGTAGACCTACATACAGAACCTCTAGTACAAGACTTCTTATTAGAGACACTACCTACTGCACAAAGAACATCAGGAACACTACCAATGCTAAAAGGCCTTCTCAGTCATACATCAGAGATATTCAAAGACCCAGTGAGGGCTAGGGTATTGAACCCAAGAATTGATAAAAAATATAGGGCAGCTCCAAAAGACCCAATATACATTAAGGGACAAATTCCTCTAGACTCACTAGTGGTCACAAACGCTCGCAAGAGAGCAAACTCTTTATCTACGGGAGAAGCGCCACCTCCTGACAAGGAGTCTAAACTAATAGATGCCTCTGGCAAGAGAGTAGCATCTCAAGCGGCAAACAGTTGGCGCATAGCTAATACGCAAGCACTACTTGCAAGGTATGACAGAGCGCATTATGATGAGTTAGAAACACTCATCAAACATCTCCCTAAAGAACATCAAAAGAGAGCTAATCAACTTATACAAGAAGGGAAGTTAATTACTAACACTTCAATAAAGTGCGCCCTAGACGCGGCAGAAACTGCGGCAAGGTCGACAAATACAAGCATCATGCTAAGGAGACATGCATGGCTCAGAGTGTCAGGATTCAAACAAGAGGTACAAACCTCGTTACTTAATCAACCTTTTGATGGGAAAACACTTTTTGGCACAGGGACAGATGAGGCCCTAGAAAAAATGAAAAAAGATACAGAAACGGCTAAATCAATGGGAGCATTGCAGCAGCCGACACAAAGAGGTTCCTTTCGTAGATCCACCTATAGAGGAGGATCCAAAAGTACAGGTACAAACCAACAGCAAACCTCTTTTACACCTACATCACCCAGAGGTAATTCTAGAGGTGGATACAGGGGTAACAACAACAAGGGTAGAGGTCGCGGAAACAACAACAACCGCAACTCTCCAACCCCAAAACAGTGACTTCATAGAGCTTCCCCCAGACCATATAACACCGGTAGGGGGACGCCTATCACAGTTCCTACCTGTCTGGGAAAACATCACATCAGACAAGTGGGTAAGACAAATTATCCAACATGGTTATTGCCTAGAACTCACAGCTACCCCACCAAACATCCCCCCCAAACAGCGTCCAATGAAACAAGATCACCTGACACTGTTAAAACAGGAAGTAATATCACTGCTAGAAAAGCATGCCATAGAGAAGGTTCCACAGCACCAACAGGGAACAGGAGTATACTCACTATACTTCCTAATCCCCAAAAAGGATGGGTCTCTAAGGCCAATACTGGACCTAAGACCTCTCAACGCATACATAAATTCGGAACATTTCCACATGGTCACGCTCCAACAAGTACTTCCTTTACTGAAGAAAGGGGACTTTCTTTCTACACTGGATCTAAAAGACGCTTACTTTCATATCCCTATTCACAAAGCCCACAGGAAATACCTCAGGTTTGTGGTAGAAGGACAACATTATCAGTTCAAAGTCCTCCCATTTGGTGTCACGACGGCACCAAGAGTGTTCACAAAATGCCTGGCAGTGGTAGCAGCTCACCTAAGAAGACAACAAATTCATGTCTTCCCATACTTGGACGACTGGCTAATAAAAGCCAGGTCGCAAGAGGAGTGTCTGCAACACACACAAAAGACAATTCAGCTACTACACCAGCTAGGGTTCACGGTGAACTACACAAAGTCACACCTACAACCAAACAAAGTTCAACAATATCTGGGGGCTACCATAGACACAGAAAAAGCCAAAGTGTACCCCAACGCAATAAGAGTCCAAGCAATGCTTACAATCATTCAGAGATTTCAGCCACAACACTCACTAACAGCAAGAGTGTTCATGCAGCTACTAGGCATGATGTCATCCTGCATACTGCTAATACCATATGCAAAACTACAAATGCGTCCGCTACAAGAATGCTTAGCGACACAGTGGAATCAGGCTCAAGGACAGATTACGGATCTGGTGTTGGTAGACGACCGCACACACCGCTCTCTGAAGTGGTGGAACAGAACAAACATTACCAAGGGGCGGTCGTTCCTAGAGCCAATTCCACAGGTGACAATAACAGCAGACGCATCGCTCACCGGATGGGGAGCACATATGGACAAATACACAGTACAAGGAAGGTGGAGTGTGCAGGAAAAAACACTGCACATCAACTATCTAGAACTACTGGCAGTGTTTCTAGCATTGAAAGCCTTTCAGATACATGTTATCCACAAAGCAGTCCTGATCAGAACAGACAACATGACAGCAATGTATTATATTCAAAAACAGGGGGGGACGCACTCTCTCCAATTATCCAGACTGGCACAGGAGATTTGGAGATGGGCCATTCCTCAAAACATCTATCTGTTAGCCGAACACCTACCAGGAGTTCAAAACCAGATAGCAGACATCTTAAGCAGACAGTCGGAACAAATACACGAATGGGAACTGCACCAACAAATACTGCAGCCATTCTTCCAAAGATGGGGACAACCAGAGATAGACCTATTTGCCACTCATCAGAACGCAAAATGCCAAAGCTTCGCGTCCAGGTACCCACATCACCTGTCGCAGGGCAATGCGTTATGGATAAATTGGTCCAACAAATTTGCATACGCTTTTCCCCCTCTCCCACTAATCCCATTAGTGGTCAGGAAACTGCAACAACATTCAATGACCATGATACTAGTAGCACCCACGTGGGCAAGACAGCCGTGGTTCACCACGCTCCTGCAACTCTCACAAGTGCCACATCAAAAGCTACGAATTCTACCCATGCACCTTACACAGAACCATGGAGAGATAATGCACCCAGATCCAACTCAATTGAACTTAGCGATCTGGCTCCTGAAATCCTAGAATTTGGGTACTTAGATCTCCCCCCAAATTGCATGGAAATAATTAAACAAGCGAGACGTCCAACCACCAGAGCATGCTATGCAGCTAAGTGGAAGAGGTTTGCTATACACTGCACTAATAACAATATCAACCCTCTAGACGTATCAACAAGGGAGATTATTTGCTACTTGTTACAATTACAGCAATGTAATCTAGCGTACACATCCATCAGAGTACATCTAGCAGCTATAGCAGCATACCTACAAAACAGGCAGCGCATATCACTGTTCAGAGTACCAGCGATAAAAGCATTCATGGAAGGTCTTAAAAGAGTAATTCCACCAAGATTACCACCTACCCCAGTCTGGAACCTCAACGTAGTACTCACCAGACTAATGGGGCCACCCTTCGAACCTATGCATAGGTGCGAAATACAATTCCTTACATGGAAGGTGGCATTCCTTATAGCCATTACCTCACTCAGAAGAGTAAGCGAGTTACAGGCATTAACAATACAAGAACCATTCCTACAGATACACCAGAATAAAGTGGTTCTTAGAACAAACCCAAAGTTCTTGCCTAAAGTAATTTCAGCATTCCACATCAATCAGCCAGTGGAATTACCAGTCTTCTTTCCAAAGCCACAGACGGTGGCAGAAAGGGCTCTACATACACTAGATGTTAAAAGAGCCATTTCATACTACATAGAAAGAACACAAGGTTTCAGGAAAACTAAACAACTACTTGTAGCATTTTCCCCAACACATAAGGGCAATCCTATCTCTAAAGCAGGCATCGCAAGATGGATTGTAAGATGCATACAAATATGTTACATTAAAGCAAAGAGAACATTAACTGTTCCTCCTAGAGCTCATTCCACAAGAAAACTAGGAGCATCTATGGCATTCTTAGGGAACATTCCCCTAGATGACATATGTAGAGCAGCAACTTGGTCTACACCACATACATTCACAAAGCACTACTGTGTTGATGTACAGGCTGCACAACAAGCCAGAGTGGGCCAAGCTGTATTAAAAACTCTATTTCAGACAGTTGCGACAGACACTGGTGACCACCGCTAGGGAGGTAACTGCTGTACAATCTATTCATAAATGTACCATCTGCAGCCCATATGCCTCGAACGGAATATGCTACTTACCAGTATGCATCTGTTCTTGGCATAGAGGGCTGCAGAGTGGTACATGCCCTCCCTGCCTCCCCGGAAACCTGTGTCTGTCCCAACATTATCTTATTTAGATACATTTACATGGGCATATCTTTATGTACTACACTACACTACTCCATCTAACCCTACTATGGCAAAACAATCTAAGGATGGAGCCGATGCCCATGCGCACTAACACCGAGAGGAGGAGTCACCTATGACGACAAAGACTTCTCCAGAAGAAAAACAAAGTGCAATCATCCGAGCCCAACACCAGATGGCGATCTATTCATAAATGTACCACTCTGCAGCCCTCTATGCCAAGAACAGATGCATACTGGTAAGTAGCATATTCCTTACTAATGCAAGTAACAAGGCTTAGTAGTTAATATTCTTAGCTACTGATACAAGTAACAAAGCTCAAGTAGTTAATATTCTTAGTTACTGAAACAGGTAGCAAGGCTCAAGTATTTAGTAGTCTCCGTTATTGATACAGGTAATAAGGTTCAAGTATTTTTACCAGAGCAGCTTAGATCAGAAAGCATATTTCTCTGGAAAAATACCCAGTTGTATGTTCAAGCAGCCGCCTCTCTCCAGGATTCTCCAGCATCTCTCTGTGGCCCCTTTTCTTACACTGTCCTAAAGTATCCTCAAATAATAATCTTATGATAGACTGCTTTATTGAGCGCACACAAGAAAGACTTGGCTGCACTACACCAAGCCTTGCCTCCTAGTCTTTAGCACCTCCTCTCCAGTAACTAGATCCTACAGTGTGTGTGTGTGTGTGTGTGTGTGTGTGTGTGTGTGTGTACCGGCTTTGGTTTTTTAAGGCCTGCAACCTCTCCACTGTTGAAGGTTTGGTTTGCTTCTATGGCACCTTTGACCTCATATGAGAGTAGCTGAGTCACAGTGGCTTTATCAAAGATGACTACTTCTTGTCTACATTGAGCTTGAGGCAGTTGTTTTTCATCCATATTGGAACATTGGATGTGCAGGTGGCACAACTGGTTTGGGTGTTTGATGGTTTGTTGGAGAGGGTAAGCTGGGTTTAGTCTGCGTAGGACATGAAGTTAATTCTGTCCGTGTGAATGATGCTGGTGAGTGGGGCCATATTAGCGTATCGTGTCCGCTCCTGGACCGCGTCAAGTACCAGGAATCCTGGATCTCCGCCCACCCACAGATTCACCAGCGCCGAGCTGATAGTCCTGAACACTGAACCCCACAAAAAAACCTGCATTCTTGCAACCCCTCACTCAATGGCAGGGCTGTTTTTTTGCCAGCACTGCCTCTTCTCTTGTGACATCGGAACCCCGCGCCCAAACCCCCTCCAACCACCACTTAGAGGGGACAGCTCCACTGCCTCCTGATGAACACCTGATCGCTCCACAAACACCAGTAGCAAAGAGAAGTATAAAGTTCCCCGATATGACTAGGTTGAAGACGTGTGTGCATGTATAGTGTGGAGAGAGAGATATCCAAGAGGGAAGAAAGGAGAGGGGAATTTCCCTCTTGGGAACTAGAACCCTCACACACCCAGCAAGCTAGGTGTCATGCTTCATCATATGGGTCCTGCTCCTCGTCAGACTGGCGCTGCAATGGCTGACGGGCACCCGCGAAGGGGCTCTTTAGCGGAGATCTTTTGTTCCAGCTATATGATGCATGCGTGTGAGAGGGCAGGTGAATGTGTAGTCGTGAAATAGTGAATTAAAAAAGGTGGGTTAGTCCACAAGGAACTTTAATAGTGTGGCTAGCTCCCTTGTTTAAAATGGTGGGAGGGGAGATAGATGCCACGTGTATTTGTGGCGAAATACCTACAACCCTCTATTCAGGTCGACATTTCTTGCTATTCTAGCAATTCCTCAGGACCTCAGTGCTCAGTACTACACAGTGGATTAAAAAAATAAAATTAATAATACAACCTTGAATCTTAAGGTCTGTAGTGGAGCAGGCCAACTGGTCCTGCTTTGAATGGCGCAACCTAGGGAGAAAAGGAGAACATATGCGAAGGATGATCAGAATAGGTCTCCTGTGAATACTAGGTGAGCTCTTCCACACATAACAAAAACACACACTGAAAGATATAAAAGGCCCAAAGGGTCTATTCGAAGGAGGATGGTAAAAACGCTTACCCTAAGTAATTCCCTAAGGTGCCCCGCAGTCTGCTCCTGTGGGACCTGCACAGAAGAGTCAGGCACCTAAGAGAAGAAGGGGGGAGGAGAGGGAGGGGAAAGGAGAAATGGGAAAGGACACGCTCCACAAACACGCCACCAAGGTCTGGGACAACATCACCTCCATCACCCCTTCATCATCTTCCTCATCGAGACCTGGCTCAACCCGGGATCCGCATCCAACATCGCCACCGCCACACTCCATGGATACAAGATAATTCATCAGGACTGAATCAACAAACCCAGTGGAGGTATAACCATCATCCACAAAGAATCCCTCCACTCCACAGTTGCCAATGACTGCACCACGCCTATTATGGAACACCTCAACTTCCAACTCAACAAAGATGGCAAAACAATATCACAGGCTCCCTCACCTACAGACCACCAGGACCATGCCATGCCTTCTGCGAGGCCATTCCTGACTTCATCGCCCCACTGGGCATTAACTCTGAGAACTTCATCTTCCTTGGAGACTTTCACTTCAATGAACCAAACTACGCCAACAAAGCCAGCATCCTCGAGACCAAGAACAACCTCGGCCTTTCCCGGCTAGTAACGACCCCACCCACACCGCCGGGCGCACACTCTACCCCATCTTCACAGCCAGCAACAGAGTCCGATAGAGCCATATGAACAAACTCACCTGGTCGGACCACTCAATCGTCCACTTCACCATCATAGCAGCCCCCACCACCACCACAAACTAGCCCAGCATCACCCACAGGAGTTGAAGCAAGATACCCGAAAACTAATGGGACAACACCAGACTTGGCTCCTCCATTATGGGGGAGGAGCGTTGCCCCACTGCTGAGAGGCAAATGCGAAAAATAAAATGATAGTAAAATTATTTTAGAATAATTTTATCATTTCATACCTAGCTAGACGGAGCGTCACGTCAGCAGTAGGGAGGAGTGGTGGCCACTGTAAGTACACATGCCGGTTTGGCCTGCTGTCTTAGGACGGCCAAACCGACATGCGCACTTATATTTCTCCAACCCATCTATGTTGCACAGCTGGGTGGAGAACAGGCACAGGCTCCCTTTGCCTAAGTGAATGTCAAGTGTAACTGCAACAAATGATGGACGGAATGCTGACTGATTCAAACATTCTCCCCCAGTCAAGAGATCTGGGTTAAATCCATCGTTCTTTTGCCCACTACGCCACCCCAGTTTGTACCCAGCCATATGCAAATCAGTCTTGGCCCTGTGCCTCATGGGAACAGTCCAGACCGAACTGCCAAGCCAGGTCCTCCCTGGACCAGAAACAAGCATCCTGGTACCGGTTTCAGGGTATGTCAACCTTCATCAGCCAGGGTAGCTTGAATCCAGTGACACAGTGAGCACAGGACCCACGTCTGGGCATACCCATCCCACTTAGGGCGAAAAGTGTGACTGCAACAAATGATGGACGGAATGCTGAATGATTCAAACCTTCTTCCTCAGTCAAGAGACTTGGGTTAAAGCCATCGTTCTGTTGCCCACTACACCACG
Organism: Lissotriton helveticus; assembly: GCF_964261635.1. Lineage (NCBI taxonomy): Eukaryota > Metazoa > Chordata > Amphibia > Caudata > Salamandridae > Lissotriton > Lissotriton helveticus. The sequence continues at coordinate 1,525,893,014 of NC_136069.1, forward strand.
CCAGTTTGTAGCCAGCCATATGCAAATCAGTCTTGACCCTGTGCCTCATGGGAATAGTCCAGACCGAACTGCCAAGCCAGGTCCTCCCCGGACCGGAAACACGCATCCTGGGACCGGTTTCAGGGTATGTCACCCTTCATCAGCCAGGATTGCTTGAATCCAGTGGCACAGTGAGCACGGGACCCACGTCTGGGCAAACCCATCCCACTTAGGGCGAAAAGTGTAAGTGCAACAAGTGATGGACGGAATGCTGAATGATTCAAACATTCTTCCCCAGTCAAGTCAAGTATGCCCAGACGTGGGTCCCGTGCTCTCCACAGAGACCCGGGCATGTTGAATGGAAAAGGTAGAAGCAAGCCACAGAGCAGAGATTACGTTCTAAGAAGTATCCACATCCGTTTTTATAACTATGGACAAGGCACTAGTGTGATACAATCTTTGAAGCAATTAGCAACAGGAGGACTATCTACGGAGTATATATTAGCTACAACGACTATTGGCATAATGGCACATATGGTTTAAAGCCAGTCTTAAACAAAAATAATCTAACTGGCCAAAGAAAGGATACCTCAATCAAAGGACAACAGTAGTGCTCTAAGGGCTAGGACAATCGTAACAAGCCAGCCTTGGCCATAAGGGAGATCATAGACAAAGAAGATCATCTGAGTGCCCGTACGAACCGCTGAAATAAATAAAGGAGGACTAGAACCAAAGGATCCCCTACCATACCTCCGCGGCACTTAAATTCACAATAGTAAAGCGGTCCTGAAGAAGGTGGCTCTAATCATTTTACCACCGAAACGTGCATTGGCCTGGTAGGTACAGCAGGCTGCATAACCATGGACCTTTAAGAAGATTTAATCACCATGATTTTGTGATCTGCAAGCCAATATACTGCTGCAAACAATGGAATGTAGTGGGATGTATGTATGAGTTTGTGTGGTATGTTTTGACTGTATGTGAGGTAGGTACGATGCTGTTTCTGGTAGGTTGATGTTCATACATTGTTTTATTCATTTGATAATATTTACTGTATTTATTATCATTTTTTGTTCTATTAATTGTTCATAAATTTCATCATGCCTTTCTAAAAATTGTCTGTACACATAGACTGTTTAAAAAAAAGAAAAACATGTTTGTCTCATTATCTATGAAATGGTATTATAAGAATAAATGAAAAAAAGAGATAAAAGAAATATAACAAAAATATATTTTTTAAGAAAGCTTATAATCTCTTCTTGTATAATTGTTGTATCTTGTATATCCGAGGGAGAGCCCAACTGAGCTAGTCTTGGCCAAAGTGAATAACTGGCTGGTCGAGTGGGAGGTCCATATATTTGCAGTCCCGTGCTCTCCATGCCACTGGAGTCAAGCTATCATGGCTGATGAGGGCGGAAAGCCCGAAACCGGTCCTAGGATGCTTGTCTCCAGTCCAGGGAGGACCTGACCTGGCAGTTCGGGCTGGACTGTTCCCATTGGGCGCAGGCTCAAGACTGATTTGCACATGGCTGAGTCCAAACTGGAATGGCATGGTGAGCAAAGAAACAATGGATTCAGGCCCAGATTTCTGTACTGGGGTGAATGTATGACATTGTTCTGCATTCTGTCCATCAATTGTTCTTTTTGCATAAGTGAGTGTCAAGTCAGCCTTCTCAGGTCAGTCACACCGCTTCTCTCATACTGATACCAGCATGAGAGCAGCAGCGTGATTGGTCGCTGGGAGCCTGTGCAGTGTGCACCATTTCTGGAGAGGAGCACTGAGGCAGGGGCCGCATTGACAGGTAAGTGCGTTAATTTATTATCCCTCCCCCCCAGCTCCCCGTTGCCCCACCACTTCTATTTATTTATTTATTTTATTTATTGCACTTGTATGGCGCGACAGCTACCCTGAGGGTTTCCCGGCGCCTTGGATCTGTGTTACTGAAAAGTAAGCAGGGGGGCAATTATTGATCGAACAGCCATGATTTCACTCCCTTACGGAAGCGTGGATAGCAGGGTTCTAACCGTAGTTGGAGAGGGAGTGAGTTCCACAGTACAGGTGCCATGTAGGCAAAAGAACGACCGCCCAGTCGAGCTCTTTTTACCCTGGGAACGATGAATTTCGCCTGGTTCATTGAGCGTAAGTTGCGAGATGGTAGGTATTTCTGTGCCATCTTACATAGGGGCTGCCCCTGAGCTGATCTTATACATGTAACAGAGTGCCTTGAACTTTACTCTACTTGCCACTCTCAACCAGTGCAGTTTTTTAAGATGTTCTGTCATACTCGTGCGACCTGGGAGATTGAGGAGCATTCTGGCCGCAGAGTTCTGAACGACTTGAAGTCGATTCAGAGTACTATTCGTGACTCCTAAGAAAAGGACGTTACCATAGTCTAATGTCGAAGTAATTAAGGCCTGTAGGACCGTCCTCTGCGCTCCATCTGGCAATTGCCACAGTATTTTTCTCAACCATTTGAGGATCAGAAAACATGTGGAGGCAGTTTTGGCTGTGTGCGTGCGCATGGACAGCTTATCATCAATTTTTACCCCTAAGTTTCGTGCGGATTGTACCGCAGTCTGGGTAGCGCCCATTAAAAAATTAGAGCAGCGGCCACTGACCAACACCCTCAGCTCCTCCATTCCGCACACTAACCTTCAACCTCACGGAGGCTGTCAACAATTTCAACACATGGATCACCAACTGTGCCAACAAAGTCACCCCCCTCAAACCCACAAACTAGGCAGACCCACCAAGCACACCAACTGGAACACCACAGAATCAAAAATCTCCAAACGAAACTGCAAGCGTCTTGAAAGGATCTGGTGCACTAGCAAACGGCCAACCGACTGCACCTCCTTCAAGCTAGCACTCAACAACTACCACCAGCACCTGAAAGACACAAAAAAGAATGCCTAGGCCGCCCCCTCAAAGCCAGCTCCAAAACCACAGCAAAGAACTCTTCCACACTGTTGAAGAGTTCTCCAACCCCTCAGCATCAGAAAACATTGTCCCACCCTCCCAACTTCTCTTCGATACCATAGCATATGTCTTTCACACCAAGATCGCCACCATCTATGAACACTCCAACCCTCAACCCCACAACACCAATATCCTCAGCCTCCTCAACCTTACCGACTCCCACCTGGATATAAGGATCGCAATTTGGAACCTGCTCACGACGCAGACCACTTATGACGTCATATGCTTTACCTACTCAAGAGTACCCACGGACTCCTGTCCCCACCACATATTCAGCGAAGGAAACAATACCATCAGCTAAGCACTTAGCACCATCCTCAACACTTCCATTGCCTCAGCTACCTTCCCAGAGAAATGGAAACACGCTTAAGTCATTCCTCAAAAAACCTTTTACAGACCCAATGGACCGCAAGAACTACAGGCCCATCCCCCTGCTTCCCTTCCCGGCCAAAGTCCTGGAAAGGCCATCAACAGTCCACTCACAAACTACCTAGAGACCTCCTGGACTCATGCCAATCTGGTTTCCACTCCAACCACAGCACAGAAACCACCCTAATAGCAGCCACTGATGACTTCGAAACTCCTAGACATGGGAGAAATGGTTGATCCTCCTCAACCTCTCCGGAGCCTTCGACACAGTGTCCCACCAAACACTCCTTAAAAGGCTACAGCAGAATGTATTTTTTTTACAGAGTTTTATATTGCAAGAATTTGACCTGAAGTAATTGGGTATCAGAGCGCTTTTCAAGAGCACCAGTTGCGATACATGAGGACACATTCATTTTTGTTAGGCACCGGGAGATCACGTGATTTGCCCAAAATCACAGGATGTTGCGCGTCCTTGCTGAGCCTGGAACCCAGTTCCCCAGAATTGAGGTCGACCCCCCTAGCCGTTAGGCCAACTCCTCTCCTCATATAGGGATCCAAGGTGACGCCCTCCAGTGGATCGCATCCCCCAAGCCATTTTTTATGAAAGGGGAGGGAGGCTGCATACCCCCCTCCCCGAGCCTTATTAGACCTTGGGGACCCCATCCTCTATTTAAAATAAAGGGTGGAAGGGGCTTCATGGACTTTTTTTTTTAATTAAAGGGGAGGCCAACCCTCGCGCCATGCGGGACAGAAGGCCACATAGATTCGTCAGTTATAGTTATTTCAAGTAACTATGACTTGTACCCTAAGGTAACCATTACTCGTATCCCTGCCATGCACTGCTAATTACCCCATATATTACATCACTCATCACATCTTATATGATATTATTGATATTATCACTGCAACATTTGCATTGAAAATATTGATGAGAAAACGGAGCATGGCGGGGCGCAAACCATAGTTACCTTAGGGCAGGAGTCATAGTTACTTAAGATATCTATAACTGGTGAATTTCTGTGTTTTTTAGACTTTAACATTTAACTTTGTTACTGAACATTTCGCCTAACTATAACGTTACTTTAATATATATATATTTTTTAAATATATGTATGTGTGTGTGTATGTGTGTATATGTATATATATATAATATATAATATTCAAACCCAATCCTGGCGGCGGCGAACAGTCAGGCACCGACTCCGTGAGGTGATGGCACAAAGGTATTTATTAATCCAACAACCGCTTAAACGCGTTTTGGCGGTGTACTGCCTTGGTCACGGTGATGTCTGAGTGCTCTCCTAATGAACGACGTAACCAAGCCTGAGCCTTGTATTGACGGCGGTCGTGCCGTCTCAGAGCACCATCCCGGGAACCTGGGGGCCCCAGAGGTCGACATCTGCTGGCCTCTATATGGGGGATATCAGTGAGGATATTCATCTTGCCGAAGCCCATCTGGGGGCTCTGTAAACAGCGGGACATTTGGCACGCTTTATTCAAAACCCGCAATACGATTCCCATAGTGCCTTATTGAATGCACACACGGCAACCACTCAGCAGGTGTGCCGCGGTGAGCGCTTATAGAGGGGAGTGACCGGAGGTGCTTTTTTCCACCATTTGCCCATGAAGAAAAGGATTATCTCAAAACACTCCGGCGTTTTGGTGGGGACTGCGAAAGGAGCAGGCTGGTGTTTTCCTTTCCGTATTAATAGTGTTTTGCTTGGAACACACGGTGATGTCTGAGTGCTCTCCTAATGAACGACGTAACCAAGCCTAAGTTATACAACCTACTGGCGATATAGTTAGGACCTATTTTCCATAGGAAATCCGCTAAATTCTATTCCCAATAACTTTGGCGCCGGTTGACGAATCTTCGCGACATTTTCAAAACTAATGGCCAGCTCCGGTCCGCTCCTATCCCGAAAGTCTCGGGTGATTTGTCAGACGGAGAAAAAAGGGGGGTCCCAAAACGAGTTTTCCCCATGCAATTTTCCATAGGAACAGTTCATCGCGGATACAGCCCAAACTGCTGAACAGAATTACACCAAATTTGGCAAAGAGGTAGTCCCAGACTCGTGCCTTTTGCTTAAATGGTGTAAATCCGTTCAGTAGTTCCTGAGAAAATGACATTAAAAAGTACATATATATCTATGGCCACGCAGGATCCGCGCACCCTAAGCGCACCCTGCCGTGCACGAGCTGTATTCTAATTGGCTGTCAACACTTCAAATCGGTAGAGACACAAGAAACCTATAAAAGAAACGCGCAGAATGCGAAAAGGGGGAAGGGTAGAAACACCCTGGCCCCTAGGCCTGTTCAGGGGGTCCCACAAGGACCCCCAAGGACAAATAAAATATTTTTTATTAAAAAAAAATCGACAAAATCCGCCGAGGATGCGCGGATCCTGCCGATTTAAAAAACAAAAAAAAACCCCAAAAAAAAAACCAACGAAGAGCGGCCTCCCGCGCTTCTATGATAATTAGCCCCTGGGGGGCCAAATCCCGGGGGCATGTTTATAAAAATAAAGTGTCGGGGGGGCCCAATCCCCCCCCACACTACCCCGGGGACCGCCACCCCCGAGGCAAAAGCATGTGTAATTGCAATTGCGGGGGCACACGGCCCCCCCGCAGCCCCGGGGACCGCCACCCCCCGGGGCTTAAAAGTATAATTTTGGGGGGCCTCTAAGGTCTCCCCGATCCCCGGGACCGCCACCCCCGGGGCTCCACTTGATTGATATTGCGGGGGGCCTCGCAGCCCCGGGGACCGCCACCCCCTGGGGCTTAAAAGTTTAATTATGGGGGCTTCTAAGGCCCCCCCCGAGCCCAGGGGACCGCCACCGCCCGGGGCTCGACTACATTGAAATTGCGGGGCACACTGCCCCCCACAGCCCCAGGGACCGCCACCCCTGGGGTTTATTTTTAATTTAATTGAAGAAAAAAACCTGTGTGGGGGGGGGATTGTACCACACGCCCAGGGGCTCTAAATATGCAAATTGGGGGGTCCGTAACGGACCCCCCAGCCCCGGTGACTACCACCCCCCGGGGCTTTAAAAAAGGTGGGAGGGGGACCGTGCGGCCCCCCTCCTGGAGCTCTCGAGGGCCCTGGGGACCGCCACCCCCCAGGGCTGGCTCCTACAGTGTCCCGGGGTGCCCACCCAGGGACACTGCGGTTTGCAATGACAGGGCGAGAGCTTCGCGGGTCCCACCCTGCCATAGCAAACTGCTTTCTCTTTCAAATAGTAAAGCAGATCGCTTTTCCACATGGGGAGCAGCATGTTAGCTGCTCCCCGTGTAGAAAAGCAATGCCGGCTCCCGCAGGAGACGGTGAGCCGGCGGGACCGTGGGGGGATTGGGGACACCCTCCGCGGTCCCCAACAAAGAGGGCCAGCCCCGGGGATGGGGTCCCCGGGGCGATTAAGGCCTCTGTAAGGGGGCCACGTGGCCCCCTTCCACGTGGCCCCCTTCCTCATTTTTATATATTAAAAAAAGAAAATTAGGGGGCAGGCCCTGGGGGATGGGGTCCCCAGGGCCCAAAAAATTGAAAAAGGGGGGCTACACAGCCCCCCTTCTTAAAAAAATAAAATTAAAATAAAGACCGGCATTGTACCGGAGGCCACACCCCCTCCTTTCATCACGGCGCGTTTGCAGAGGGAGAACAAATTCCCCTTGCATACTGGGGGTCCCTGGGGGCCAACTAGCCCACCAGGAACCTCCAGGATGCGCCAGAGGGCTGCGTTGCAGAGAGGTGTTCTGAGGCGACGCCCCTTTTTACACCTCTGCCACGGGCGCCCGCGCTTCGTTGGTAATTAGCCCCCGGGGGGTCAAGTCCCGGGGGCAATATTCTTATGTGAATGGAGGGCCCAGTTGGACCGCCACCCCCCGGGGCTTCAATATTCATGGGTAGGGAGGCTCAAAGGCCCCCCAAGCCCTGGGGACCGCCACTTTAGAATATATGCAGGGGGGCTCACGGCCCCACCGAAGCCCCGGGGACCGCCACCTCCCCGGGGCACTAAGTATTCTAATTAGGGGACCCGTGACGGACCCCCAAGCCCTGGGGACCACCACCCCCGAGCTTTGTATGTGGTGGGAGGGGGCCCGCGCGGTCCCCCTCCTGGAGCCTGTCATGGCCCTGGGGACCACCACCCCCAAGGGCCGGCTCCTGCAGTGTCCCGGGGTGCCCACCCCCGGGACACTGTAGATTGCAATGACAGGGCGGGAGCCTCGCGGCTCCCACCCTGTCATTGCAAACTGCTTTGCTTCATTGAAGCGAGAGCAGGGAAACCTGCTCTCGCTTCAATGAAGCAAAGCAGATTGCTTTTCCACATGGGGAGCAGCATGTTAGCTGCTCCCCATGTGGAAAAGCAATGCCAGCTCCCGCAGGAGGCGGGGAGCCGGCTGGGACCGTGTGGGTATTGGGGACCCCCCATGGTCCCCAACGAGAAGCCAGGCCCCGGGGGATGTGGTCCCCAGGGCCAGAAGTGGCCCGGGAGGGTGGGCCGCGCGGCCCCCTCCCCCAAAAAAGTAGGGAAAAAATGAGGCAGAGCCCCGGGGACGGGGTCCCCGGGGCTAAAAGAAGCCTCAGGAGGGGGCCACGCAGCCCCCCTCCTTGGAAAAAAATATTAAAATTAAGTGGCCATGCCCCGGGGGATGGGGTTCCCGGGGCCGAAAATGGCTCCGGGAGGGGGGCTCACGCGCCCCCATTCCCGATTTAAAAAATTGAATAATTAGGCATCAGGCTCTGGGGGATGGGGTCCCAGGGCCCAAAAAAACAGTAAAGGAATGGGGGCCACAAAGCCCCCCTTCTAAAAGAGGAAAGAAAAAAAAACGGCATTGCGCTGGAGGCCCCGCCCAACACTATGCAAAAGTACCCTGTGGCGCATTTTGAGATGAGGAATTTTTTCCCCTACAATCCTGAGGGTCCCTGGAGGCTAACTAGCCACCCAGGTACCTCCAGTTAGCGCCACAGGGCTAAGTTGCAGAGAGGTGGTCTGAGGCCACGCCCCCTTTTACACCTCTCTGCAACGCAGCTCTGTGGCGCTTAATGGAGGTACATGGTGGACTAGTTGGCCCCAGGTACTCTCAAGATTAAAGAGGACTTAATTCCCCAACTTTAAACGCGCCACAGGGCATGTTTATACACGTCGCCTCAGGCCCAGTACATGTATGAGTGTCTGTATAGGACTGTTGGTGAATGAGTGGATGTGTGTGTAGATCTTGGAATTACTAAATAGGTGTGTTGTAAGTGGTATTGGCATGTCCATTGTTTGGAAAATGTTAGTTTCCATTTTTGAGTGTGTGTATCAAAGGTTATATTAGGCTGAGAGGAGGTCTGCCACTCTATCACAAGGATGATGTCATCAGTGATGTCATTTGAGATGTCATCAGTGATGTCATGAGTGATGTCACTGACCATGTCATCAGTGATGTAATATGTGATGTCCTCAGCAGTGCATTGCGGGCGAGCGAGTTATAGTTAGCTATAACGGTGGAATTTAATGGTTTTGTACAAGTGAAATGTTCAGCTAACTATAACCCCCCTGAAACCTATGTTTTTTTCAGTGAATTTCTAAGGTTTTTTAAATGCTAATTCCTAACTATAACGTGCCTGAAACCTATGTTTTTTTCAGTGAATTTCTGAGGTTTTTTAAATGCTAATTCCTAACTATAACGTGCCTGAAACCTATGGTTTTTTCAGTGAATATATAGATAAGTAGATATGTATAGATATATATAGATATTCTATCTCGGCGTGGATAGCACTGTGCTAATCCTATGCTTAAAAACTTTGATAGGAAAACAGACATTTGAGGTGAGCAGATCTAGAGTGTCGCTGGTGTTGAGAGTGCTCTAACAGGGGCTGCTTTCCACCTAAACTTGAGAACTACCCAGAGTTCTCCTTCTTTTTTGCATAATTTATGCGTCACTCTATGCCTGAAAGGGTTTTGTTTTGATATATAGTTATGTATGTATATATTTGTATGTGTATATATATATATATATATATATATATATATATATATATATATATATATATATATATATATATATATTGAACTTAATGATATTGTAAACTTTAAAGATGTTGGCATCTAGCTAAGGACCCAGGAGTTAGAATTTATGAAAACTGTTAGTAGAATTGTAGTTTCCTTTCAAAGTCTCGGATTGTCGAAGTAAACTAGTCGCATTTTGTGTAGGTCGGGCATTTATTGATTTCTTCAAACAAGCTTTGGCGATACCAGTAGGTCTGACTTTTAAATTGTGCCTCTTCGGTCAATGATCAGTTTAGGCACTTATTAATCATAATATGTGCAGTCTGTCATTCATTGTTTGACTCATGCATCCAGTCATCCACTGATTCATTTTTGAGATGTCATCAGTGATGTCATTGAGCAAGTCATGATGATATAAAATGGGAGATCATAAGCAGTGCATGGTGGGTTTTCAGTGAATTTCTAGTTTTTTTTTAAACACAAATTATGATCTTACTACCATGCCTAACTATAATGTCACTGGCCTGTGCAGATAAGTCCTGAAGCCAACCCCACCGGTGATGCCCAACCCCACCCAGCCCCCACTCACGGCTTGCATGGCCAGCAAGTGAGAGTGCTCATCCCAGTATAGAGGGGTTTCATTCTTAATTATGCAGGTCTGCTGGCTTACTCAAGGGATAACCACATCAATATACAAGGCATGCTTATCGGCTCTGTCAAGGGCAGGGCCGGGCTGGGAACCAAAACTGGTCCTGGCAAAGTGCACGTTCGGCCCCCCTGGGTGGTTGGGGGTGGGGCCGAGCTGTTTGCCACAGCTGATTTCGTCACAGCGGCTGAAATTGCAACTATGCTGAAAAAACGTCCCTGTAACAAAATCGTCCCCCACGGGCCCAAAACAGGCCCCCAACCCCGGGGGCCCACCGGGGAAATGCCCAGGGCCCTGGTCAAGGGGGTCCAAATTTGAAGTGGCATAGTGTGAAAATATTGATGCATTGGGAAGCGGCCCGAGTAATTACCAGGGGTCGAGATAATAATTCAAGCATTCCATCTATAACTTTCTTTTTATACTTTTAAGGTCCTAGTAGGCAGAAGGTTGTGCTGCATGCAGCTGGCAGGGTAGTGTCTCGTGGCAGTCCCACAGGTGTCTACCCAGACGTGGGATTCTTTCTGCTACTTGCCCAGCATTTGCCAGAGGCTCAAATTAATCCTGAAAATGGCATATCTAGCAGATAACGCGCTTTCATGATCTTCTCATTGGAAAATGTGGGTTCTGCCCACTGCAGAGACAACAGCCTACCTGCTGCAAGACCTGTGAGTTATAAGGAAACCATTTGAGGCACTCGTCATTTCACCAACATCATAGGGGTAACAAAAATAACTTTGTACACCATGTCCTGCTGATGGCATCAGAGGTTGAGAGGCAGCATGTCCTTTGACCTCAATGACATCACAGAAGGTGACGTTACACAGCCTATGACTCAACAAAAATTACTGGAAGTTGATATGAATGTACTACAGCAATGTAATCTAATGCATTATTGCAAACCTTCCAGATGTTGATAAATGCAGACATAGGAGCCACAAGTGGACGGTAGATGTTGCTATTATAATCGCGGGATAAAGCCCCTGCTGTCAATTACAGTGTCCTAGAGTCTGCCCTTTGGGCTGGTACAGACTGGGGGGAGTGGGAACATGTAAAAAGTGCTTAATAGGAGATGGTGCATCAGGGAACAGCACATTTAAAGGTTGGTATCCTAAGGAAGCTTTCAGCCCCTGCAGATCTACTAAATTGCATCCATGTAGAAAGGACACTCATTACAATTAGGAGCATAAATAATATTCACCCTCCTGTTACTGTGCACTAGTAGGTTGTGAGAAAATTGCTACATATACTGTCATTAAAAACAAGATTTGGCAGAGCCAGTAGGTCTGGCTTGTATTTTCAGATCCTCCTAAAACGTTACAAAACCTGCAACAATGACCAAATGAAGAATAAATGACTGCCTTGGACATACGATGTGTGTATGAGATACATACTTTAATGTGTGCTGACTCAATCTACTTTTGGAATGTCAATTTGTATTTCATGCATTCGAATACACGCACTCCATAGGAGGCGGAATGATGAATCAAACAGGCAATAGCATGAGGTGAGAGAGAATCCTATAGGTGAAGGCAAGCAATAGGTTGATTAAAGAGTTGCACAGTCAGGCCAGACCTAAAAATGGGCCTGATTTGTTTTCAATTACTCTCTATCGTTAAAATGACAGTGATTCGATTCTAATGAGAATAACAATAGTTTCATTCATAAAGGAAAATGGAACATTTTCTAAAGCTTTAGCTAAAGTCTTCTTCTTAGCCATCCACTTTTTCTCTAGTTATTTTAATTATTTTGATGCCTTTAATAAGAGGAACATTTGTTTCAGGTGGATAGTGCTAGAGAAAATCGTAGAATTTTGCTTAGAAACAAAAAATCGAAATGAGCTCTAGTAAAAGGAAACATGATTGGCAATGTGACCTTTCAGCAGTATGAGTAGGGTATTTTTAATTTTCAGTGGCTCACATATGGTTTCGTTTGTGCTCAACCGTATGAGCAAGGAGGAAGCTGAGTAAGCCAATTTTGGCCTCTTCTTAATCCTTAAATTGCTTTCCCGCTTAGTCATCCACGTTTGAATAATTTACCATTGACCTTACTGTACATCTGCGACCAAGTTCTTTCGACGACCTCGTTCTTTGGAAATATTGTCTTCCGTTTAGTTGTCTGGAGATTTGAAGGAAATGCCTGAAGATCAAAGACCAAGGAAGTTATATATGAACTGGTGGATGCCAAATGCCATTCCTTTGAGATTGGAAAAGTTTACATCCTCCAGGCCAAAGATCTGACTTTCACTAGATGTCGGTCTCCCCCCATCTGCATACTGTAATTGCGTCATTTCCATAATAATGCTGCAGTACCGGCCCTTCTAGAGTTAGTTTTTGACCACACATACAGCTTATCCCCATTAACTTCGTGAAACAGCCCTGGAGAGGAGAAAGACGACTTCAAAAAGTTCATGGCGGTCTGCCTAAAATCTTTGGTACTTGACTATAAGTGGCCTCTGTTGCAGCACTGTTCATCAGCATTTCCCCCACACTAATATTATGTAGGAGGGCAGATTCTGGGTTTGTGGGTTAGAACATGTAGCAGACCCCTCCTCGAGTGATGGGGACAAGCGACAAATTGATGTGGCCGTGCACTGGGCGGATTCTTCTGCTGATCCCAGAAGGAAAGGGCTTCTAAAAGAACTGAGATCAATATGTCCTCATGGGACCTAGATTTGTTTTTAGAAAGGTAGCATGGACCATGAAGAGTGTTATGGTACACAAAAAAAGTACAGTGAGACTGTCACTTCAAGCCTGTTTGCAGCGTCCAGAGCCAGTGATGTAACTCTAAATACAAACAACTATAGCAATGATTATTTTTTTTGTTCCATTTTTACACTTTTGTAGTTTTTATTAGGGTTCTTATGTATAGATCAATACAAAACCACACAAAATATAGACAATGAGGTTACCTTCCAAAAATAACAACACATGCAAAGGATCGAAACAATACTGGTATAGAAAGACTATAAGAAAAACGAGCATTGGCAATTCACATGAATTCTCTACACCAATGCGGTTTCACACATTAAAGACACGCCAGAGGGCTTTTTCACTGCCATAGGAAAAAGTTATAAAGAAAGATTGCTTTTTGGATGGAACACAAATAGGAGATACAGGATCAAATGTGATAAACAGTGATGATTCACTTTACTTTTCGGATCAAAATATTTCCCAATGGAAGCACCGCAGGAAAATACACCGACAGCCAATAGCATGAGGTGGCAGAGAAATACTCCTCTTGGTGGAACCAAAGCCCAAAGAATTGGTAAAAATCGGTCTTGTAGACCGTTGCATTATTAAGCCAGACCTAAAAGTTAATAACGCTTTTGAGTAGTAGAAGATGCCAAATGCACCATTCAGAGGAACATTGGGCAGATATCCTAAACATATAGTATGTGCAGGTCCGTTTAAAAAAAAAAAGGATTTTCAGTGAAACCTGAATAAGCACAATTGTAATGATTTGTTAGCATTTGTGTTTCAAACAGGAAATCTGCTTAAAAGGAGGCCTGTTGGTCGTTTGTTACGTGTAGCCTGATTTGTTGCTGATCTGCTTTGGTGACTTGAGTTGAAATTTGCAATGGACAATAATTAGCCTATGTTAAGGGTGTGCAGAGGTACCTTGCACATGGTTTATACATTGCATGTAGTACAGAGAAAGCCATCTAGCTCCAACAGTCGGCCTACTTTCACCATGATCTAAAATATATACGTGGTACAGACAAACCTGCTGATCCTGGAAAGCTGTCAAACTCCAGCAGTCTGCCTACTTCCATCATCTAAAGAATACACATGGTACAGACAAACCTACAGAACCTGGACAGCCATCAAACTCCAGCAGCCTGCTTACTTCCAGCTTGATCTAAAGATGCACGTGGACTGCTGAACCAGGAAGGCGTCCACTCTTCAATGAAGCTGCTCCCTTTCTGTGGACCTATTTCCCATCGGAACTAAGACCTCCTTGGGTGTCGCAAGAATTGGAGAACCTTCCTTTTCGGTTCTTACCTCCTGTCATAACATCCTTCTCCACAGACTTCACAACAATGCATAGGTAATACTTCCCCCAAAATAATGTCATAAGTACTATCTACATTTACTGCCGATTACTGATATCTAACCCCCCCCCCGATAACTTTTTTCCACATTAGGTATCCATGCCAAATTTGCATCCTTTTTTTCCAACATTCCGGGGATTCTAAAGGTACCCAGGGTTTGTGGATTTCCCTAGGGAGGACTAACAAAATGGGCAAATTATAGTTACATTATGAGTTTTGGGGAAAAAATGGGAAAAAAAGCTGCGGATATAAGTTTTAGTTTATGTCTGAAAATGGCATCAGAAATGGTTTGCTGTGCTAAACTCACCATCTACCCAGCTTCAAGGACCATGCACAGCTGTATAAAGAAAATGTTATATCACAGTTTTGCTATTTTTCTAAGAGGTAGTCCATTTTTTGTGCTCTTAACCGCATCGGTGCGGCGCATTTTTCCGCTGTGCGCTGACTTTTTGAAAAACCCGCGGTTCATGACGAGCTCAGCTCGTCATGAGCGTACAAGAGGTGTACCTCAGCTTGTCATCAGCGTCGAAGGGGTTAACCTACCTCCAGTTTGTGGTGAAAAATAGTGTGTAACCCATTGGTCAACCAGGAAAGCTATATATTTCTAAAAAGTAGACAAAAATCCGAATTTAGAATAGGGTCATGTATGTGGTGCAAATCCCTCAAGGTTTTCCCAAAGAAACTAACTGTTGAGATAAAGAAATATTTAAAATTAGTAGGAAAAACAGACATTTGTGACCATGTTTTCATCTGTAACTTTTTGTCATGATGCCTATTTACAAAAACAATATACCATTATGTCCACTAGACCCTTCTGGTTGTGTGGATATATAGGGTTTGTAGATTCTCCAAGTACCTACGGTTTCCAGAGCCAACAACTGAGCTGCACTGTACAATGATTTTTTTATTGTGCACTGTGCATAGACCAATTCATATGATGAAATATGTGGAGTAAAAAAGGGGTATCAAGGAAACCTGTATATTTCTGAAATGGGCACAAGACATAGAGTTTAATAGGAGTGGTTATTTGTACATCTTGCAAATTGTGGGCATCTATACCAGTATATGCTTTAGATAGTATTTTTCAAAACGTCTTCGTTCTTACACACTGGCTTACATTTGAAAGGTACAAATGCAACAAAATACAATTTGTAATAACAAATGTTCTACTATTCTATGCTCCCCTAGGTCTCCAGATAAAAATGGTACCTTACTTGTGTGGGTTGCCTAATGCCCGCAACAGGAAACAGCCCAAAACGCAACATGGCTACATCAAATTTTTATTTCACTCAAAACTGACCCTTTTTTTGTAAAGTGGGTCGCTGTGGATTTTGTGCCCTATCTCAGTCGGCACCTAGGGAAACCTAGCAACGTTGCACATTGTTCAAAACTAGACAAAAGGGGGAATCCAGGGTGGGGTGTCTTGTGTGGCTGTTACCAGGTCCTTTTACCCAGAATTCCTTGCAAACCCCAAACTTTGACTTAAAAAACATTTTCATCAGATTTCTGTGATGGAAAGTTCAGAATCTGCGAGGCGCCACAAACTTCCTTCCACTCAGCATTCCCCCAAGTCTCCTTATAAAAAAGCTATCTCACTTGTGTAGGTAGGCATGGTGCCCACAACAGGAAATGGCCAAAAACACAACATAGACATATCTCATATTTATACTGAAAACTGATCCTTTTTAGGTCTCGCCTGTCGATGCGCATGCGCATCGAGCTTGCGAGACTATTGCGGCTTAACCACTCTTTAACTAACAAGCAAGGAATCGTGGCGATTCCTTGCAGTGCCCGTGACTTTTAAGCTCAATGCGCATGTGCATTGAGCTTAAAAGCGCGTGCACATCAGTTCCCTCAGCCGCAATCGCCGTCTGTTCCCTCAGCCGCATTCCTCCGACACCTTTTGAAGTGAAGCGGGACCGCGTAATACCTATTGGCCGAAAAAACTCCACTTTAAATCGGCTAAAAAGATAATAAGGTCAGTAATTTGGGGCGCTACCCGTAAGGACTATTATCAATGGTGATTAAAGATCACAAAGCAAGTCTAACCATCAAATAATTGTGGAAAAGATCTCTCTAGCTTTGTTATTGATGCATTTCCAGGTGGTGTAACAAAAACCATATGAAGTTTTACTTTGATTGATGGTGGCTCCTCCGTACATATAGAACACAGAGATACTCAGATATAGAGGTAACATTGACAACTGTTGAGCAACGTATTATCATCTGTGGTTGCTGAATACCCATTACTAAATTGAACTTTTGTTATTTATTATCAGTTCAGCTCAAGGAAACTGAAAAAACCTGAGCGGCCTGCAGATTCATGTGGGATTTTTTTCGAAATGTTCCATTTTTTAATAAAACACAGGTATGACGAACATCTGTAATAATAGTTTAATAATAAACAATAATAAGACAATGCATCCTAATGCTAAAAACAGTGATGCAATAATTTGGACTCAGTATAAGTTCCAAAGATGCAAAGAGAATAAGTTCTCCGTTACGTGTAGAAAGTGGTCTGGCATGTTTAAGGGTACATTTAGTGGTAATTTAAAAAAATTAGAGATGACAATGATTAGGTGAAAATGATGAACTTATAAAAAAAGATAAATTCTTAAATGTTTTTATTTATTTTTAGAAACAATGGAGTCAAAATGTTGTAAAGTCCTGAAGAAGGTGTAAAAGAGAAAAAGCACCGAAACGCTGCGTCGACTGTTTTTTTGATTAAATTTTGACTTATTTTATGAATGTATAATCATGTATGAGTTTTTTTTTTAAATTCTTTTTAATTTTGTGATAACATGTTAGATTGTAACCCCAGTGGGAGGTAAATAAATCATTTATGAGCAATCTTTTTATAAGACACAAAACTCTTCTGCGTGATATATTTGAGTGTATTTACAAGTTCATCTAAATGGTGTAAAATTGTGTGACTTAGTAGGTGCATCTATAACATATAGTGACTGATGAATAGCAGACCCCCGTACCCAGACCACTTCCAGTAGTACTCATACCAGCCATTGGCTTTTTTGAAGACAGGGTATGTTTGATATTTCTACCCTCCCCCGTCTCCAGAACATTCGCCACCCAACCTTTCACATTAAGAATTTCCAGCCCCGTGCCTCGCTTGGATAGACCCGCTGTTTTTCACCTCGCAGAGGGATGATCCGTTCCTTGAGATGTTCGTTTCCCTTTCCCTTAGCGAGCATCCTAATCTCCAGCCCTACAGTGCCCCCTGTTATGCAGCTATCCACTCTCTCGCTGCAGCGCAACCTCCTGCACAAAGGGGGTCGCCCCCTGCAGAGCATCCTGCCTCCCTCTGCAGAACCTCCTGCCCCTGCAGTACCCCTTTCCTTCCCTGCAGCGGCTCGTTTACCCGTCCCCTTAACAACCTCATCACACAGTCCTCTGCATAGCTTCACTGCTGCCCCCTCTAGAGACGCTCTATTCCACTCGCACCCAGGGCCACGAGTCACCAAATCGCCGTCTGTTCCCTCAGCCGCATTCCTCCGACACCTTTTGAAGTGAAGCTTAGCTTCACTTCAAAGGCCCCGGCTTCTTCACACCCACATGCCGCTCTCCCCGCTCCGCCCCCTCCCCTGCCCGCCGTGTTCATTTCTCCTACACCCCCTCCCCACAGCAATGCCCTCCGTCTGTTTTACAATTTGTAGAGGGCAGGGGTAGTATTCGAACACCCGATAGTGATCAGCGGGCGGTGCATTTTCTCAGGCCCACAGGTTTGGGCACTCTTATTCAGAGGAATACTTATTTGAGATGTTAAAGGCATGCTATATTAATGTCAATCATATTAATATTAAGCTCTGATCAGACTCTGGGGTGAACTGAACTAGGGATGCAAGTGCCCCATCTTATACTTACTAAACA
The DNA here is from genome assembly GCF_964261635.1 of Lissotriton helveticus. Classification (NCBI taxonomy): domain Eukaryota; kingdom Metazoa; phylum Chordata; class Amphibia; order Caudata; family Salamandridae; genus Lissotriton; species Lissotriton helveticus. Next base: position 1,525,910,913 of record NC_136069.1, read on the forward strand.
ATCCCGGCTTTCCAGCAATTAGGCAGATGCATTTACGGGGTTCGAGAGGTGGATAGCATTGGATAGCATTGTTTGTTTGCTTGACGATTCATGGCTCTGAGGACATACGTAAATATCATGCCTCTTATCCCAATTTGAGTAATGCACTGATACTATCTGGCACAAAACTATATTCTCCACCTTGCACAGGAAAGAGGTAAACTCTATCTGGCACTCACCCTCACCCTCACCCTCCCTCAACCCCTCACCCTCACTCACCCTCACCCTCAACCCCTCACCCTCACTCACCCTCACCCTCACCCTCACCCTCACTCACCCTCACTCACCCTCACTCACCCTCACTCACCCTCACTCACCCTCACTCACCCTCACCCTCACTCACCCTCACCCTCACTCACCCTCACTCACCCTCACCCTCACTCACCCTCACTCACCCTCAACCCCTCACTCACCCTCACTCTCACTCACCCTCACTCACCCTCAACCCCTCACCCTCACTCACCCTCAACCCCTCACCCTCACCCTCACTCACCCTCAACCCATCACCCTCACCCTCCCTCAACCCCTCACCCTCACTCACCCTCACCCTCAACCCCTCACCCTCACTCACCCTCACTCACCCTCACTCACCCTCACTCACTCACCCTCACTCACCCTCACTCACCCTCACTCACCCTCACTCACCCTCACTCACCCTCAACCCCTCACCCTCACTCACCCTCACTCACCCTCACTCACCCTCACTCACCCTCACCCTCACTCACCCTCACCCACCCTCAACCCCTCACCCTCAACCCCTCACCCTCAACCCCTCACCCTCAACCCCTCACCCTCAACCCCTCACCCTCAACCCCTCACCCTCACTCACCCTCAACCCCTCACCCTCACTCACCCTCACCCTCACTCACCCTCACCCTCACTCACCCCCAACCCCTCACTCACCCTCACCCACCCTCAACCCCTCACCCTCACTCACCCTCACTCACCCTCACTTACCCTCAACCCCTCACCCTCACTCACCCTCAACCCCTCACCCTCAACCCCTCACACTCACTCACCCTCACCCTCACTCACCCTCACCCACCCTCAACCCCTCACCCTCAACCCCTCACCCACCCTCAACCCCTCACCCTCACTCACCCTCACTCACCCTCACTCACCCTCACTCACCCTCACTCACCCTCACTCACCCTCACTCACTCACCCTCACTCACCCTCACTCACCCTCACTCACCCTCACTCACCCTCACCCTCACCCACCCTCACTCACCCTCACTCACCCTCACTCACCCTCACTCACCCTCACTCACCCTCACCCACCCTCAACCCCTCACCCTCAACCCCTCACCCTCAACCCCTCACCCTCAACCCCTCACCCTCAACCCCTCACCCTCAACCCCTCACCCTCAACCCCTCACCCTCACTCACCCTCACCCTCACTCACCCTCACCCTCACTCACCCCCAACCCCTCACCCTCACTCACCCTCACCCACCCTCAACCCCTCACCCTCACTCACCCTCACTCACCCTCACTTACCCTCAACCCCTCACCCTCACTCACCCTCAACCCCTCACCCTCAAACCCTCACTCACCCTCACCCTCACTCACCCTCACCCTCACTCACCCTCAACCCCTCACCCTCAACCCCTCACCCACCCTCAACCCCTCACCCTCACTCACCCTCACTCACCCTCACTCACCCTCACTCACCCTCACTCACCCTCACTCACCCACCCTCACTCACCCTCACTCACCCTCACTCACCCTCACTCACCCTCACTCACCCACCCTCACCCACCCTCACTCACCCTCACTCACCCTCACTCACCCTCACTCACCCTCACTCACCCTCACCCTCACCCACCCTCACTCACCCTCACTCACCCTCACTCACCCTCACTCACCCTCACCCTCACTCACCCTCACCCACCCTCACCCACCCTCACCCACCCTCACCCTCACCCACCCTCACTCACCCTCACCCACCCTCACTCACCCTCACCCACCCTCACCCACCCTCACCCTCACTCACCCTCACCCTCACTCACCCTCACCCTCACTCACCCTCAACCCCTCACCCTCACTCACCCTCAACCCCTCACCCTCACTCACCCTCAACCCCTCACCCTCACTCACCCTCAACCCCTCACCCTCACTCACCCTCACTCACCCTCACTCACCCTCACTCACCCTCACTCACCCTCACTCACCCTCACTCACCCTCACTCACCCTCACTCACCCTCACTCACCCTCAACCCCTCACCCCCTCACCCTCACCCCCTCACCCTCAACCCCTCACCCTCACTCACCCTCACCCTCACTCACCTTCAACCCCTCACCCTCACTCACCCTCAACCCCTCACCCCCTCACCCTCACTCACCCTCACTCACCCTCGCTCACCCTCGCTCACCCTCGCTCACCCTCACTCACCCTCACTCACCCTCACTCACCCTCACTCACCCTCAACCCCTCACCCTCAACCCCTCACCCTCACTCACCCTCACCCTCACTCACCTTCAACCCCTCACCCTCACTCACCCTCACCCTCACTCACCTTCAACCCCTCACCCTCACTCACCCTCAACCCCTCACCCTCAACCCCTCACCCTCACTCACCCTCAACCCCTCACCCTCACTCACCCTCAACCCCTCACCCTCACTCACCCTCAACCCCTCACCCTCACTCACCCTCAACCCCTCACCCTCACTCACCCTCACAACATATATTGTGTTACAATAGGTGTCACATTTGCGAAAGATAAAACTATTGCCATTGTAAATAACAAAGCTATTAATTTCGCTATTTTCAAAACAAGCACATAAATAAAAAATGTGTCCTTTACAATACCAATAGCTCAAACTTTCCTAATGCGAGACCTATTGCATTGCTGTGCTTCTCTCCCCTGCTGCACTCTCCTGCTCTCTAGAGATGTGGCCTAACGACCAGAGCTGCCATCTAAGTGACGTAAATACAAAACATGTTGCATTCCAAATGCTATAGGTGTCACATTCGCGAAAGTTATAACTATTGGCATTGTAAATGACAAAGCCATCAATTTAGCAATTTTAAAAACCAACAAATAAAATATGTCATTTACAAGACCAATAACTACAACTTTTCTAATGCGAGACCTATTGCATTTCCAATGCTTGTTTGCAATGTGGGTAGCTGTGGATTTTGGGCCTTAGCTCACCCCTTACCTATGCAAACCTGAACATTTTTTAAAACTAGGCAAGCAGGGGAGTCCAGGGGTGCGTTACTTGCATGGCTCTCCACAGGTAATTTTACCCAGAAGCCTTTGTAAACATCAAAATTTGGTAAGAAGCACACATTTTCCTCACATTTCTGTGACTGAAAGTTCTGGAATCTTCGTGAAGCCACAAGTGTCCTAGCACCATGAGTTCCCATACCTCTCCTGATAAGAATGGTACCCCACTTGTGTGGGTGGGCCAAGAGACCACTACACAAAAGGCCCTTACGTACTACGTTGAGGGATGAGGAATAGGGGTAGCGGCTGTATTTGGGGCTGTGCTATGGCGCCACCCATGCAAACCTACGAACCATAGATATTTTTTAAAAGTAGACAAGCAGGGAAGTCCAGGTAGTGTGCCATGCGTGGATCCCACACATTTTTCTTGCCCACAGTGTCCTGTAAACCTCAAACTTTGCCTGAAATTTTGAATTTTCCTTACATTTCTGTGATAGAAACTACTGGAATCCGCAATAATCTACAAAATTCCTACCACTCAGCATTACCGCATGATCTGCAATCATGTTGGAGGCGTGACACAATGCAAAGGTGTGCTTTTCCCGAGTAATCATTTTACCTCTACGGGACCATCTAAGGATCCAAGAGGCCCATTTTGCGTTGTTGGCTTTGTCTAGTAGTACTACTTTATGTGTAGGTGTGACCACTTTCTCCACTCTATACAAAGGTGCTCTTCTCAATAATTTGTTTACCCCACCGGGACTGTCCTAATCACAGAGCGGCCTGATGTACATTGTAGCCTCTGTTTTGAAGTATTCTTGCATGTATTGCTTAAAAGATAACTTATTGAAGTTTCTAGGGAACTTTAGCCAGACTACTTTGGTCCTGAAGAGACCCGAAGACTAACTACTGGTCGAATTGTTGACATCCTATCCCTAAGTTGCTTTCAAAACAGGTTATGGTACACCAGTAGATACCATATATGAACATACAGGTTCTCCGCTTATGTTTGATATAAAATCATATGCAACCTCCGAATCTGTTCACTGTCTTGTTCTGTGTTGCTGTATAGACATTAGTTCACTGTCTGAGCACTGTGTTGTCTGTAATAATTTTGATACATGGTGACATCTATATTGTCCCGAAACTAAAAATGTGAAAATCATCCTCATGCAAGACATTATGTTCTGTATCCTTTTTCAATAACATTGATTATGGTGCAAGTTTCCGATTAAGTTTGCACACTTTAATAGCAATATAGATATGTTGGTGAATGAGTTACATGGGATATTTGTTTGACTTATTACACTTACTGTGGTTCTCATAGGCAATCAGGGTGGTTCTTATGTTGTATACATACTGTAGGAAGGTGGAGTATTATGTGGTGATGTTGGTGAGGCTTCACCATGCAATACTCTCACAATACCCCAAAGATGATCCTTGGATTTACAATAATAATTCCATAGCTCAGTCCTGGTAGAGTGGCAAAGAGCAGTCAGGGGTTACTTGAGGAACATGTGTTAAGCATTTCAGAGTACCAGCATGGACGATAAGTTATTGATACAACTCAAAAGAAATCCAACACCAATTTATAAAATTAAGCCTCTTTTTATATAAATTTAGACACCAAAATGAAGTCAATTGAATAAGTATAACTGGAGTTATGGATTTTAGAAGCAATATTAAATCAGTGCAAAACAGTACTGCAAAACTTCATCTTTGCTGTCAATGGTAAAAAGTACAAGTTACAGTCGGTCACTTGCAGGTTGAGTTACGAGGAACGCAAGAAGGGAAAAGGTGATGTGGGTTCCAGGACCAAGCTACGACAGGCAGTTTGATTTTCCTGGCTCGAGAAGCCAGGGTGCAAAGTTATTCACGCTGTCCTTGGTGCTGAAACTGCGGGGGAGTTGGTTTTACTGTTTACACAGTGCTGGTGGGGAACCGGGTGTAAAAAGTCAACAACAAAGCCACGGCTGATGTCGCATGAAGGTTTTGCTATGTTCCCTCGACGTGTAGTAAAGGTGGTGGTTCCTGGACTGGCGACTAACTTGCCTTGGCAGTGGTAAGCTCGGCAGAAAGCTATTTCGACATCTGGGAGAAAACAGCTGCTTGAAACTTGCTTGAGATCAGGACTGCGTTTCCCACAATGCCTGTTTTCGGGCAATCCCTTGGAGGGCTTGATGGCCAGCGATTCTTTGGTTCTGGTACGTGGTTTTTACCTGCGGTGTGCAGTGTACTAGCGCAACTAGTCTTTGGGAGTCTGGAGCTGCCTTTAGCTCTCACAGGGGTCCCTCTGTCTGGGGGAACCAAGCTTTGGTCCAGGTCGTGCAGTTCCAGGAAGGTTGTCAGAGAAGCAACCTTTGCTTTGTGAAGATCCTGTGGTCGCAGACACGGTTCTTCTCTTTGTCCTTTATCGCAAGTCACAGCAGAACTGAGGTTCAGGTGTTCATGGTAGCCCCTTAAATTCTAGATTTAGGTGTGTTAGGAGTGTGGCTGCTACTAGCCCCAGAGGCTAATCTGCCATTAAGGTGACCTCATCTTTGGTGGGTGTCACCTTTCCTACCCAGAACCCTCTATTCTACCTCTTTTAAAAATGGTAGAATACTCCTTCAGCTGTACAGACCAGGTAGCCCACCCTAGAGGTGTGGCTAGCCTTTTGGGGTTGTACAACTCCGGAATACCTCATTTTCCTGCCTGCCCGGGTGCAAATGTGCCTGGATGGCAAGGGGACGGCTGGTTCCTCTTTTGGGAAACAGCTGAGGTGCATATCATAGGCGGTGAAGGCTTTGAAGCTCACCGCCTTGATGTGCCACTTCACTAGCCATTCTGTTAGGGAGGAAGGTTTGACCTAGTTCCCGACCAGGCTATTGTTTCCGACTCATGGGAGAGTTCACACCTCCTGGCAGGTGGTCAGATTCATGTCTTGGCAGCAGCAGCTGTGGGTTGGCAGCCAGAGGACAGGAAAAGCTGGGGCAACCAGGTGGGCGACCTGTGAGGTAGCCACCTGGGTGCATACGACATCGTCCTTGACATGAGATTCGTGTTAGGGGTGAGGAGGCCACGCTGTTTGTTACCAAACATGCCATATTTTGACTGTCCCATAAAGCAGCTGACGACCTCGAGTTTGCCCGGGGTAGCAGCCTATTTTATCCTATGGACCGCCTATCACTTATAGAAGCCTTTAATGGTAAAGGCCACTAAAATGACATATAAGGTTGCACTTACATGTCCACACCTTTAATATAATGCACCCTGCCTCCTGGGCTCAGGATGCCTTAGGGGTGACTGGCATATATTATAAATAGCGCCTTCACTTTGCCTGTTATGGTGAGGGCAAAGTCGAGTTCGAGCAATTTGCACTGCTCCTGCAGGCTGCAGTGGCAGGCCTGCTGCTGTCAATAGTTAACTTGGGTCACTTAGGGTGGCACAAACAGTGTTTTAGGCCCCGTTGACCCCTTTAACACCTATGCCGCGGGTACCACTGGTACCATATACTAGGGACTTATAAAGGGACTAAAGTCCTTGCCAAATGGGGATACCAATTCTCATATACCAAGTTTATGGAGAGAGCACGGGGCCTGGTTAGCAGGCTTCCGTGCACTGTCGGAGTTGAAATCCAGCCTCTAGGAGTCCAAATGGGGGCAACAAGTAGGAGGATATCTGGAAAAGGGCCTGTTTTTGTACACTTATGTTCCATAAAAAGCCCTTCGGAATGTATTCAAGACTTTACATTTTTACCAAACAGGGTACTCCGTGACAACATGGCTTATGTTCCATCCACCATTACGTGCAGTGTGGGGACTATAATGCACTTGTCAATTGGCAAACAGAACACCTACCATGTTCTGTTGATGGATAAAGGCGTTGAGCAGGCCACTAGCAAGTCCATGATTTCCTCAAGTAGAGGAACAATAAATACAGGCTCCTTGCCTATTGAAGTAGTGGTCCATGGAAGGTCGGTATCCATACTCAGTCATTGAAATGTTTACCTTGCTGCAGCTCCACCTCAGTCAATTTCCCAGTGTTTCACTTTTGTATGGTACAACATAAAGCAAATAGGAAAACATAGGGCTCTCTGGCCCCAAACCACAATGGACGAAGTGCTCTCATCATGAATTGTAGTGAGCACATACACATCACTCCGATCAAAGAACTTGACTGCAAAAAGTTTGATGGAATGCAACGCTGTCCCCTGGTATTTCTGGAGCTTCTTACAAGCAAGCTGTTGTGGGAATCCTTTGAGGCAACAACGAACTCTTCCGCAAGCTACAGTGGCAGCTTTGTACAGCTCACTGAACAGCTTTATTCTGGTATAGAAGTTGTCCACATAAAGGTTATAAACTTTGTGAAGGATTGGCAGGACAAAGTCTCATACAATCTTTCCTGTGCGTGGGAGGACAACCTACACGGTTTAGAGTGGAGTCCTTCCCTGTGTGCACTCTTGAGCTGTACACATAGACAGTAGAGCTCTGACACAGCATGTACAGCTTGATACCATAGCTACCTCTTTTGCTCTCAACGTACTGCCTGAACAGCAGCCGCCCCTTGTACAGGATCAAGGACTCACCAATCGCTATATTCTTTTTAGGAATATAAATCTCGAGAAACCTAGCAGACAAATGTTCCACGACGGGCTGAATTTTGAACAACCTGTCATGGTCTGGATGGTCCCAGGGCAAGGTAGCAGAATTATCGTTGAAATGCAACATATGCTGCAACAATAAAACATGATCTCTGCTTATCTATGGTGGGAAAATGATGGTTACCTAAACCGTGCGAGTAGACCAGTAGGACTGCAGGCTTGGTTGCACACTAAATCCATTCTGAGCGTAAGGCCCAAAAATATCTTCAACTCCTCAAGTGAAGTTGGTGTGCTCTAGAAAGAGGCCCTAGGGAGCCTCCATGCTCCTCAGAAATTGTTTGGCACACAAATGTGTTTACTGTGCAATTTGCTCAAGGAAGTCAACATCCAAAAAGAAATGGATATAGTCAATTGGCAAAAGATTGGCTGTATCGACTTTACATCCAGTGTCGCCAGTAAAAGGCGTAATTTGGGGCTCGATTAAATTCAAAGGCTGCCAAGAGAGCACTTCGTCTGTGCTCGCATCCGCACGTGTCTGCTCTATGGGTTGGTCTATCCTGCTACGATCACGCCGCTACACAGACTGCTTGCTCAGAGATAGCACGACTGCCATCCTCTTGTCCCTCAGAATCGCTGCAAGATGAGTCGTCCGATGGAACTCCGCTGACTGCAAAATCACTTCCAGATTCTGCTCCATTTTCCTCTCACTCGGATGCTGTCTCAGTCTCTCATCCTGCCTCATAGCTGTCCTCCTTAATCCAAGTTGGGGCCTGGCAGCAGTCATGAACCAAAGTGCTACCTCTGCTGACTGGCTAAAACCGTCCTTCTAAAACACTGTCCTACATAGAAAGCAGAAGTATTGTTCTAAATGAGTTGGTGTGCAACAGTAAATAAACACAAAATTACTTATCTGGTTTTGTGAATCTGCAGGTTCTCCAAATATATTAAACAAAAGACAAAGTATTACCTCACCTTGCCACATACCCAGTACCACAGGGGTCAGCCTTTGTGGCAGTTCAATTTTTTTATGTAATCAGGTTTCTTTCCCCAGGGATGCCTCATGACAAAAACCACAAATGTTTTTAAACTTTTGTGCCCCCGGGTGGGGGAGTGGGGTCGGGCCGTGACCATGGGGCCAAACCCCAAATAAGGTCCTTGGTAGCCTAGTGGTTTACCTGGCTGTTGATCGCAGTTGCTTCGTGATCCACAATTAGAAAAACATGTGCGGTAGGCCTTTTTGGAGAGCAGAGACACTCCCCTTTCCACCAATGGTTCTTTGCAACCTGGGGAGACATCATGGTCCTCAAAACGGAATTCGGGTGTTTGGCCCCGCCTGTGGGAATCTGTGATGTCAGCGCAGAAGATGGGTTGGCTGACGTGGAAGTGATTCCGCGTTGCCCAGCCCTTTTAAATAAAAAAAAAAAAGTTTTCCTCCGGTGCTTGTTTGTAACCCTCCCCAGCGTCACACACAGAGGAGGTAGAGCGGTGTTGGCCATTGGCCGACACCCACATTAAAGGGGATATTGCTCTCTCCCTGTTCACCAGTTATGTGTCTCTTGTAATGTTGTTTTTATACTCATGAGTTCTGTTTTCACTGTTTGTTCTTTGTAAATTGGACTGAGACCTCTGTGCGAAAAAGCTATGCTATATAAATATGCGATCTACTTAGCTGTGCTAAATAAAAATCATAAATATCATGAAGAGAATTTATATCCTCTTCATGAAAAGAAAATAGCTGCATGGCACACTGCGCATCTCTCGGCTTGCTGGATCTTTGTTTTAACAAGACAGGAGACGAGGCTTGATCTGACTGTCAGTATACTCTAGGCACCTCCATAAAGAGCCTTGCATTTGCATTCACTTCTTATTCTGGACGTCTCTGTCATGAGCAGCTGTGTGTTTACAAGAACATTTCTTTTTTTCTCCGACAGCAAACAAAAAGAAAGAAAAAGACCGGCCAGAAATTTCTCTTCCTTCAGACTTTGAGCACACCATCCACGTCGGCTTTGATGCTGTGACGGGGGAGTTCACGGTAAGTCATATTGAGACCCGCTAAACATGCATTTAGTGTATTTTATTTCCTCATACCTGTCTTAGACTTGTCATATGGTAATTATGTTGCTGTTCTTCCACTGTACTATACACATATGTATGCCTAGAAGAGAATATCTTTCTCCGATTCTTGAATAATTAAAATGTTTACGGGTACATCTGTGCAATTGGTGTTACCTGAGGACATGTAGCCTGAAGCCTCCTGGCTAGACAGTCGAGGGGTAGGGACCTGCTGTGAGCCATTTTCAAGTGAGAGGCAGAATCTACAAATATGTTTTTGAAGTGTTCGCTTCTGGTGCTATGGTTGTTTGTGGATGAAAGTGTGTGGTGTGGCAGCCAAGGGAATAGCAGGAGGAGCAGGTCTTATGGATAGGTGAGGGGCAACCGCCATGCACACCTGTGCAGTACTGCTATCATTACAACTAGGTTGTGTGTAGCTAGGATTACCGACTCTGTCTGTATGGTGGAGGCCTAACAAACATTAGCTTTATGGATTGCGGGAACCATTATTCCAACATTTTCATCACAGCAGCCTTTTCAGGATTAGGAAATACATGGTTTTGGCATGCTTTTCCTTGGGTCTTCTGGGTCTTTTCCCCAAAAAAGAGTAAAAAAAGCAGAATGCTGGTGTCCACCCAGAACCAAATAATTGTTAGGAGGCATTGATGACGTGCAGGTATAGGCTTTAATAAGCCTTGAGCCCTGTCCCTGCATCACTGGTCACTCGGTGCTCTGGAAACTGGGATGAATGTGAGTCAACCCTCTTCTAGGACATGTTCCCTAGGGAGGCTGGCAGAAGGAAATGGTCCTCTTTTCGAAAATGTCATTGAAGAATTCAGACCAGACATTTTCTGCAGGCCAATGGGAAGAAAGGAGATCTTCCACCATCCAATAGATTATTTAGTCTGTATTTGAAAATACATGCTATAAATTGGGTAATGATATCATCTTTTACACCGCTCACAAACTGCAGGTTATTACTATTATTATTATTCTCATTATTATTGTACTATTAGTAGTATTATTGCTATTATTATTTTCTGTGTGATATTGAGTCAGATCTCTCACCTGAGTATTGATGCCCTAAACTAAATTTCTATCAGAAATAGTTCCCTGTTGTTAGAAATGGGGGTCTCTAGTTGGCAGAGGTAGGTACATTTGTCCAAATAGGGGCCCTTACTTCTAGTCATTAAAGGGGGATACACTTCTAAAATAACCCCTGCTCACTCCCCTGGTAGCTTGGCACGAGCAGACAGGCTCATCTCAGAGGGAGTGTATAAAGCATTTGTGAACACATACAGAAATACAGTGAAAACACTACAAATGAACACCACACCAGTTTAGAAAAATAAGTAATCTTTATCTCAACCAAAATAAGACCAAACGCCAAAACAAATCTACAATACAGTTATCAAGATATCATCAAAAATAGGTTATTTACCCTCAATTAACATTTGTAGCAACAAATAACTCCACCTGGCGGTTATTACGACATCGTTACAGATTAAAATCCTAAAGTATGGCGCCAAGCGTGAGGTGCCCATGCCGGGCACAGAGTCCAGCAGACCCACAAAGAAATGATGAAAGCAAAGACAGTGCACGGCGTCGGGGAGGTGCGTCACTGGCGCTGGATGTCGTCAGTTTCTCACGACCCCAGGGAGGTGAAGCCTCGGTTCCTTACTGCGGTGCAGGGGAGGTGAAATGTTGGTTCCTTATTGTGACGTCACAGTGGTGGCGAGGTGGTGGTTCCTTACGGCGGAGCAGTGTTGATGGATTCAGGAGTCACCCACATCGAGTATCGGCTCCGGGTTGATAAAGCACTGGTGTCGGTAAAGTCGAGGCTGAGGTGTGAGTCGGGACGGTGTGTCATGGACGTCACGAGCTGTGTCCTTGGCTCTGGTGCAGGCAGCGGCCTCAGTGACTGCTTCAGAGTCGATGCTTCACGGCGGCAGCAGGCGGCAGGCCTACGGTGCAAGTCGGACAATGCGTTGTGCTCTTCACAACCAGTGCCCACAACTTCGATGCAGGATACGGCATCGCTCGCCGGCGTCTGTATTACAGTTTCCTTCTGTGGGAGCTGAAACAGCAGTTCTAGATGCAGAGGGACAAAATAAATTAAGTCTTTGTGTCCCTGAGACTTCAGAACAGGAGGCAAGCTCAATTTCCCTTGGGGATCTTTTCCTCAAGCAGGTGAAAAAGCAAACATCAAAGTCCTTTTCTCCTTTCCTTGGCAGCAAGTAGCCACTGCAGGCCAACCCCAGACAGCAACCAGCACAGGGGCAGTATTCCTCCTCAGCTTCTCCGGCTCTTCTCCTTGGCAAAGGTTCCTCTTGATTCTCAGAAGTGATCTAAAAGTCTGTGACCCTCTTTTTTTTTTTTTTTAAATCCTTTGTTCTCGGAAGGCAGTGAGTGTTTGTACCCAGCCAGAACCAGTTCTGTCCTCACTGGTGCAGCTTCCTGACAGGAGGTGGAGACGCAATGTTGAAGGTAGACGAGGCCCATTCAGGTGAGAGAAAATCACCACCCCCTACTCTAAATGCAGCCCAGGTCTATTCAGCCCAGCTCTGACTCATCAGGCTCTCCGGATCCACTGCCCCTCTCCAGCCCCTATCATCCAAAAGCCAGACATGCAATACACAAACCTAGCATAGTCACACTGGATTGTTAGGCAAGAAAATACCTACTTTCTAAAAGTGATATTTTCAAATACAGAATGTAAAAATCACCCTCACTAAAAGATGCATTTTAACATTCTTGAGTTCAGGCATACTAAACCCTATTTTCCTACTGTGTTCCCAGGGGTAGTTATGTTTATAAGACAAACTCCCCATTCTGTCCTATGGTAACAGGTAGCCTTGCTGTAGAGGATAACAACATTGGCAGTAATTCTCTATCAGGACATGCCACACACACCAGGGCATGTCTTACCTTTCACATACACTGCACTCTGCCCACAGGGGTACATTGGCCCTACATTAGGGGTGACTGACATGTAGAAAAAGGAAGGTTAGGGCCTAGCAAGTGGGTGCACTTGCCAAGTCGACATGACAGTACTAGACTGCACACAGGCTCCTCAATGGTAGACCAGAGTTACATTTGTTTTCAGGCTGCTTCTGTGGTTGGCACAATCGGTCCTGCAGCCCACTAGCAGCATTTGATTTACAGGCCCTGGGCACACACAGTGCACTGTACCAGGGTCTGACTGGTAAATCAAATATGCCAATCATGCGATCACTAATCCATAACAACAATTTACAAAGTGAGCACTTGCACTCTGGCATGAAAAGCAGTTGCAAAGTGCCCAAAGCATCTAGACCAGCACACAGCAAAAACACTGGAGGCAAAGGTAAAACATGCAGGGGAGACCCACGCCAATGGTGCCAGGTCTAACACCTGTGTGGTCTAACTTAGTGTAATTAGGAGCATGCATCGATTAAAATCCTATACATGTCGGGTGGCGTGGCCAAGAGAGCCAGCATGGCGGACACAGCTTAACAGAGCTCTGTCCCGCCCGCTATTGATCCTGCAATTCTCCTGCCTTACCCCTGCTCCCGTGTGACCCAGAGGGGTGGATCCTGTACCGGAGCCTGGCGGCAAGCACCCGGTTGATTTTTATGTGATTTGGTGCGCCGGGGACCGGAGATCGCGGCCGTGCTGAGTGCGGCCTGGGCGGTGGGCAGTTTTCGCTGGTCCCGGCAGCCGGCGCGATGGTGGCGCCGCGGCCTACGGCATCCGGTGCGGGTCCCTGAATCGGCGGGACCCGCGACAGTGCCCAGAGGTGCCGGTCGGCCCCCCAGGAGTTCCCATTGGCAGTCGGCTCCGAGGGAGGGGGCCCTTTCTGGGTATATGTGGCATTGCGGCTCCAGCACGGCGAGGCCTGGGCCTGAGTGACGGAGCCGGGGGCTCAAGTTTGGTCTACCCCCGGTGGCGCATTTCAGCAGCCGGACCTGAGGTGGGCACCCGGGGGGCACATCTGCCCCCAGAAAGGAAGGAGGGGAGCGACGCCCGCCGCGGGGTGCGACACTGGGGCATTGCCAGACCACAAGGCTGGAGGGAGCCTGTTCAGTCTCGCACACACTTCTTCGATACTCCCGAGGAGGTATTTAAGTGGACTGATGAAACAGTGAAGGTGAGAGTACCCACACAGCCTGGATTGGAGTCGGACTCATCCTTGAGTGAGGGGCAGTCGCAGACCTCTCGGGTGCCCCGGAGGGGGGGAACCTGGAGATCCAGGTCCAGGCGGCGATCTGCATCCGGCGGTACCCCGGATAAAGGGAAGGACGCCTCTGAACAACTAACAGATGACCCTTGACTTTTCTAAATAGCGGGCGGTGGGATCTGGCTTCTATTACAATGCTGCATAGTACTGTGTTGTTGTATGCTGTTGATGATATTGCTTTGCGGGCTGGAGGTGACTGATGGGTTGCTAGGCGCAAAGTTCAGCGTGGTTGTGGGTTGGGGCAGGGTGGAGGGAGATACAAAGTGGGCGGGCGTTCATCCCCCCTAGTTTAAGGCTTGTTGGGGGTGGCCTAAGGTTTATGGGTTGTTGGGTGGGGATCCATTGGTGTAGACGGCCTCAGGTCCTGCGTTGGTGGCCGAGAGTCTCATATACCGCGACAGGTACTTCAATGTTCTTGAGGTATAGGGCGGGGGCGGGGTTTGTTGGGACATGGGGGGGTTCAGTTCTAGTTGGGTATGGGGCGCATGGTCCTATTGGGGTGTCACTGAAGGTTACGTGTGTATCTACGTGGTCTGGTAGTTGGACTCTTATAGGTGGGGCCACGGGGCCTAGAGGCTCATTGTGACTCCTTAGCTGGAATGTGCGGGGAGTACTTGACAAGATTAAGAGGGGGGCAGTGTTACGGCAGGCAAAGAGGGCTGGAGTGGATGTGTTGCTGCTGCAAGAACCTCACCTGTTAGGTACAAAGACCTTGTGCCTCCAGCGGTATGGCTACCACCAGGTTTATCATGCAGGTTTTACTAGAGGATCTAGGGGGGTGACCATTTTAATACATCGCAGGATTCCATATGTTCACTCGTCTCAATGGGTTGATACACAGGGACGCTACGTATTTATTAAGGGTATGTTAGGGGAGGAGCCTCTGGTGCTGGGATGTGTGTATGCCCCGCCCCCTCTGCAATGGTCACTGGTTGAGAAGTTGTTAGCGGTGTGGGCCGACATTCCTGATGCGCTAGCTGTGGTAGGTGGGGATTGGAACGACATTATGGATGCACACAGAGATAGGTATAGGCCGGGGGGGACAGATACGGTGCTACTCCACCAAACTGAGAGACATGGTTGGGGGCTTGGATTGGGTAGACACATGGTGGCATATGCATGGCACTAGGCGGGAATACACATATCTGTCAGCTGTCCATAAGTCCTTTTCCAGACTAGATTACATTTTTGTTCCCAGAGTGGTGGTTGGCAGGGTGGAATCGGCGGACATACTACCGCGTGGACTCTCTGACCATTCCCCCATTACAATAGACATTTGTTTAGATAGAGGGCGACAGCCATTTCGGTGGCGCATGTCCATGTGGCGTCTGCAGCACGCTGACTATCAGAAACATGTTCGCGAGGCCATAGCAGAGTATTTAGTCGAGAACGTAGGGTCCGTATCCAGTGCTGGGACAGTGTGGGAGGCCCTGAAACCCACGATACGGGGTGGAACATAGCCTGGTGTGCGGTTGCTAGGAAGAGGCGCAGGGCGGAATTGGTACAGGCCGAGGCTGACATCGAGGCGCTGGAGCGCCGGGGCAGTGCAGAGGGAGAGGGTCCTGTGGTGGGGCAATTGCTTCTAGCGCAACAGTCCTATGCCTCCCTGTTGCTAGATGAGGCACGGCAGATATGGCTTGCAATACGCAGTAGGATATATCAGTGGGGGGATAAGTCGGGAACGATGTTGCACCAGTTGTGTCAGGGCACCTTTCAGGCGCAGGCCCTACCAGGGATACTGGACGGAGCGGGTGCCTCGATTACGGATCCGAAAGAGTTAGCAGATGGCTTTGCTGCATATTATGCAGACTTGTTTGCCCCGAACGAATGCCTTAGTGAAGATGTGGTAGATACGTTTATTGCTGATCTGCCACCTGCGCGAGCGCCTTGAGCTTCTGCTGACGGAGGAGGAGCTGGGCACGGCCCTGGGCGAGCTTAACACAGGAAAAGCCCCTGGACCCAACGGGTTCCCTAGTGAATTTTTCAAGAAATATCACCTACTTCTGGGTAAATGCTATAGGGCGGCCCTGGAGGAGGCCAGGGAGAGGGGTAGCCTCCCCCCAGATTGGAGACACGCTGAAGTTGTGGTGTTCCATAAGCCAGGACGGCCCCCGGAGCAACACACGTCTTATCGCCCCATTTCCTTGCTAAATGTGGAGGCCAAAATTCTGGCCAAAGCATTAGCAAATCGGCTCTTGCCTTATATCACAGCGTTGGTTCACCTGGACCAGGCCGGCTTCATGCCTCGGAGAGCAACCAGACATAACATTAGGCGAGCACATGTAGCGGTGGCAGCGGTTCGGAATACGGGGGAGCAGGCGGCACTGTTACTAGCAGACATTGACAGGGCATTTGATTCGCTGAGTTGGGTCTACCTGTTTGCGCTCTTGCCTCGGCTTAATTTAGGGCCCCCACTTCCTCTCGTATCAGCGACTTCTATACACGGATTTGACAGCCTTGGTTTGAGTAGCGGGGGCTATATCCACCAGGTTCCCCATCGGGCGCGGCACCCCGCAGGGCTGCCCTCTTTCGCCGTACCTTTTTGCCCTAGCTATGAAGCCGCTGGCGGCATGGGTGCGCATTGATGCGCAACTGCGAGGGTCCGATAGGATTGCGCTCTATGCGGACGATGTCCTATTTTTCCTAACGAACTTAAATCGGTCAGGGCCACATATACTGGAAAGTATGCAAATCTTCGGGGAAACATCGGGGCTGTATTTGAACCCTCGCAAGTCCACCCTGTGGGTGTTGGGAAGGCGCGCAGAGGTGGGGGATTGGGCTTCCACACTCCAAGTAGCCGTGGGTGGCATTAAGTACCTGGGGGTCTTTATCTCTGAGGTCCCCATGGTCTCCTGGGAGCGGAATGTGGCGCCGGTGTGGGAACGGGTTCGAGCGGATATCAAGATATGGTTCCGCATGCCACTAACGATATATGGTAGGTCGGCCATTTTTAAGATGGTAGCCCTTCCTAGGCTGATATATCAGTTGCAGAACCACCCTTTCCCATTCCGCCTCAATGGTTCAGGCAGGTAAACTCCACACTAGGGCAGTTCCTCTGGGCGGGGGGCACAGTGCGAGTAGCGCTGCGTACCTGTTTTCTGTCTACTTATTGCGGGGGATTGGCAACTTCCGATATCCTGTCTTACTATCAGGCCTCGCGCCTCCTAGTTCTAAATGAGTGGTGGTATGGGGATAGGGGAGATCCGGCGTACGCCCTGGAGCGTAGCCTTATGGGGACATACACACTACACACTATTCTGTATAGGGGCAATTGCGGAAGACGCTACCACCGGTCACACAGGTGGTGTTTCAAATATGGAGACAGGCTCTGGGTCGCATGCGGTGGTGGAATACCCTGACAGGGGAAACCCACCGATGGCACAATGGGCGGTTATCGGGGCTAGCGGCATTGCAGGGCTTCAGGGGATGGGACAACATTGGAATTTCCACGTTGGGAGATGTGTTGGCTGGCAAGACGCTCAAGTCCTTTCAGGAGCTATGTAGGGAGTTTAGCATGCCTCGCTCGCAGTTTTTTAAATACCTTCAGTTCCGCCATGCCCTTGCCCCGAGCCTGGATGGCCTGGAGGCCCTCCCTGAATTTAGCCCTCTGGAGGCGAAGGTATTCATGGGGGATCTGGAGATGAAAAAAATAACATCCATCTACCGCTCACTTGTCACACATTCCTCCCCCACATTGCAGAAGCTCAGGGAGACTTGGGTAGAGGATGTGGGAGAATTGGAGGAGGAGGACCGGAAGGAGGTGTTAGCAGCCCCTAGGGAAGCGGCCATAGCAATGCGCCTACGGCTCATTCAATTTAAATATCTCCATAGAGTTTATTTTACTAGGGAGCGGTTATGGCGGGCGGCGCTGATTGCATCTCCAGACTGTCTTAGATGCGGCCAGGAAGTGGGGACATTCATACATATGGTGTGGAGTTGTGGCTCTCTGGATCGGTTCTGGAGAGGAGTGCTGGATTGCATGTCTGAGGTTTTGGGGTGGGAGCTCCCTCGTACGCCGCGGCTTGGTCTGCTGCATGTGATGGATGGGGTGGGCGGTAATGTTTATAAGAGACATCTATTGTTGTTGGGTCTTACATTGGCCAAAAGAGATGTGGCTAGGGCATGGAAAGATCCGCTAGCCCCTTCTGTGGTGCTGTGGAAGAGAGCGTTGGACTTTTGCATGGGAATGGAGCAGCCGATTTTTGTAGCCCGAGGATGTCCACGAAAGCACTATAAAATTTGGAAAGCGCTGGGCTGACTTTCGGGGCCTGATGCTTGAGCCCCCGGTGGACCGGGACGATTTGCCGGAGGGGATATGAGGGGACCTCGGTAGAGTGTATCTGGGTGCAGTCATTTGGATATATACTGGATAGGAGACACGGGATGGACCATATGCGACCTGGGTCGGTGGGATCCGGGAGGGGGGAGTTCGGGGTGGTGGGGGGAGAGGGGGGGATTTAGTTGTGCTTTGTTTATGTTAGTTCTTCACAGAAAAATGAAGCTGTTTGCATCTCGCTTGATGTGCTGTTTTGTCCTGCAGATATCTCTGGTGTGCAGAGCTCTGCGGAATATGTGCAACATTTCAATAAAATCTGTTTAAAAAAAAAAAATCCTATACATGTCAGGTATACCATACTGCAGGGACTTATCAGAATTCATGTCCTAATCCCTATTCATGCCCAAGTGTGAGAAAGAAAGATGTTCATCTTTTGGGACATGTCATGAGTGGAAAAAAAGAAAAAACATTTTCTGCATGCTTTTATGGTCAGACAGTGCAGATTAGAGACTTGTACCACACAGTTATAATTTTCTTATGATATGCGGAATTGAGATTCATTCTTTGCTTCTATCTTTATCTGCAGTTTTAGGTTGCTATGTCACCAAAGAAATTGTGAACCAACATCATTTTACTAGTTCCACATATGCGACAATCAACAGAGCTTATCAACAGGTTCGCCTGTTGGAGTGTTTTGTCAGAGAATTAAAAGGAATGAATAAGAAATTTTGAATAATGTAAATAATTGGTTTAATAGATGAGAGGCAGACAGCCCTACTCAAGTAATAAATACAATCCTTGTCAGGGTGAACCACAATAGTTGATAAATAAACAGTGCTTTTTTTACACTCTTTCTGGTAGCTTGGCACAAACACAGTTTGGCTTAACATAGAGGACATTGGGCAGAGGATGTGGCCTAATGGCAAGGGCTGTCGATCTCAAATCTGGGGAACCGGGTTCGAGTCTCTGCAATGATGCTCAACCTGTGATCTGGGCAAATCACTAAATCTCCTCATGCCTAACAAAAATTAATGTGTCCTTGTTTAACGCAACTGATGCTCATGTAAAGCGCTATGATACCCGATACCTTTGGGTCAAGTTCGCACCATATAAAACTCAACCAAAAAGAAATATGTAAAGTATTTATGCTGAGTTCAAACAATAATTAAGTAAACCACAACACAAGAAAGTTCCCAAACCAATCTGGAAAAATAGAGAATATTAAAATGATTAAAATCCAAAAAGTAGAACCGAAGCAAAGAATTTTTTAGGTTTTATGTAAAATTAGCACCAAGAAGCACAAATTGCCAATCATTGGTTATATGGTCACACTGGACCAGGTCAAAGTCAAAAGTTAAGGCTGCCTGCAAAGTAATGCAGGTTGGATACAGGGATCAGGTTTGTCCTGGTCAAAAGTTTACCCAGGTATGAAAAAGGAAGGTTTTCGAAATGGCAGTTTAGAACTACACTACATGCTGCAGTGGAGGCTTGAGACATGTTTTATACAATGCTACTTTAGTAAGAAGCTCAGTGAGTAGTGCAGCCCACTAGTAGTATTTATAGCAGGTACTGGGCACACGTGTATCAATACTGTGTTTTCTTGTACGTGTGCCCAGTACCTGCTATAAGTTTCTCCAGTGCCAAGGTTTCTCTTCGTTGGCTCTCTAAGAGGTTTAGGGTATTCCTCTATACTGGTTGCACCGTCTTAATGTGTACAAGCCTACTACTCCCCACTATTTGTTTGACTGCTAGAGCGCCTGAGTCCTGCTTTCTTCCAAACCCTATGCAGGCCTTCCACTAGTAGTATTTAATTTACAGGCCCTTGGTACACTTAGTACCATAGACTAGGGACGTATAAGTAAAGTAAATAGACCAATCTGGTGTACACCAATTTTACCATGTTTAGAAGGGAGAGCAAAAGCACTTTGCCACTGGTTAGCAGGAGTAAAATGTGCAGAGTCATAAAACAAACAAAAACAGTTTCAGCAAAAACCCGGGTAGTGAAGAAAAGGCCAGGTCCAACAATTAAAACTTGAGAAAAACTTCACATTTCTATATAGATCGTGAATGTCTAAAACGATACTGGTGTGTGGTGTGCACCAAATAGTAACCTGCTCTACCATGCCTTCGAGGTAATATGGGTGTATGAAATATATTTTAGTGTAGATTTTCAGAACCCTGACCCTGGGTTCACGAACACTCTGTCAATAAAATGGTTAAAACTGTTCCCCACATGTTCAGCAATTCATGCTATTATGGTGCTGGGCCACCATAACCCGAATATTGTATTAAAAGGTTGAGTTTCCCAGTTTATATAATAAGTGCATTTAAAAAAACAAATGTGTATTGTACTCGTTGGTTGATTTCAGTCTAAGACATCTAGCAGGGTGGCTGGGTGGGTTAATCGCTCGCTGCTGAACCATTCGGTGACCTGCAGGTCACGAGTTTGAACCCCAAGAGTTTGATTCAGCCTCCCCCTTTCGATGTGAGTAAATTTAGGGGCATTACGTTGGCTAATCATAACAATGGTTACCTTCTGGCGCTTCGAAATGACACAAGAGCGCTATGAAGTGCTAAATGAAAGCAAGTTATGTAGTAGAAGCAACCAACGAACCATGTCAATAGTTCAAGGCCGCTGCAGACAAACTGGCAGCCTGCTGCCTCTCCACCTCCAAGGCCAGGAGAAGTTCGGAAATACAAAAATCACTACTTCTGAAAACGCCTACACTTTGGCGGAATTTCTGCTGACCTACAAGCGCATCGACTTCAGATGCCATCTTGCGGGATTCTGGGACTTGCTCCAGAACCGGCGAGTGATTTTTCTTCTTCTTGTGCCTGTCATTGTATTGCTGTAAGCCCGGAGGTTTTGTTCTCTCTGGCGGCTCAAAGTGACAATCGAAAACTGCTTTGTCAGAGGAGAAAACTGCCAGGGCAGAACGAATGTGTAATCCATCAGCTCGAGATGCCTGCGGGATGACATCATCTGGCGTGAGCGTCCCGCCGCACAGGGGGAGGCTGCGTGCTCTTTGTAAGGCAGCAGCACCTGCAGAGTTTGTAAACATGAAATTGATGGGGTTTTGGTTGTATTGATTCACATAAAGAGTTCTGGGAAATCTTCCTTTAATTACAAAAACTGTCCTCTATTTGGTGCAAATTTATTCTTCGCTCGTAAACTAGCTGGAAACACTTTTTACTGTCTTGTTTGCTCCCTGCAGGCCCTCTTCAGGCGTCCTTGATTTCCCTTTGCATTCATCAGGAATGTGCAAACACCGTGGTCTCATCAGAAACAAATGCAGGCTCCTGCGCTCACAGCCAGCTCACGAAAAATAGCCCCCAGTGCCTTCATTAATTTAGCCTGTCGCCGCTTAGAGGCCATCACTATTGTCTTTTATACTGAAATGTCTAATTATTTTGCTTTGTTTAGGAGATGCGGCTGCTTTTGAAGTTTGGCCTGTAGAAGGCAACTTTCCAAAGTATTGTAATCGACATCCTTGGTACTGTTTATCTGGAGTCTGGTGCAGACATGTACTGCTGGTGTTGTCAGTGGCATAGGAGTGTTTGGACTGCTGAGGATTGAGGCTCACTTTAATTTCCTCTGAAGGGATGTTTTCAGATGCGTGCAAATGTCTGTACCCAGAAAAATAGTTTTAACCTGACTACTCTCAGCACACGTATAAACTCGCACAATAAGGCACAAGGAACTTCACCCACTATTTTTAGGCACTTCTTTCATGTTTTTTGTTTAATTTTTATTGACAAACAAGCCAAGGTGATTGACAAACTCATTTTGCAAAAATATAATCCAGATACATATCAATATACAAAAAGAAAACAAGCTATTAGCATTTCCTATAATCTTTGTTTAGCCACAAATAAGCCCCCAAATGACAAGAAAAAAAAACCCGTAACCCTAGCTGGTCGGTAAAATCATCGTCCCCCCAAAACATCCATAGTCTGTAGCACTTGCAAATTTTACAGAAAATTATCCCAAATCTTAAACTTCGCGATTGCTTTCGTTCCTCTAATCTTGGCAAGTGAGCCTTCCATAGTATGAATTTCATTAACAAGAGCCCACCACTCAGTCATATGAGGAGGATTCTGAGAGATCCAAGCTCTCGCTATAACCAATCTAGCACAGGACAGTAGAATATTTAACAAATCTTTGTTAGTACTGTTGGTGGAATGTATAGCCAATAGAACAGAAGCTGCAGATATTGCAGAGTTGATCACATGTTTTTGAAGTAAGATATTTTCTATTGCTGACCAATACTTAATTAATGATGGGCAAGAATACATTTAGGACATTTAGTGCGATCACTACCTAAGTTATTTTGTGACCATTTAGAAATTCTTAATGGAGTATAATATAGGTGACATATAGTCTTGTAAGATTGAAGCTTTAAGCTTGAAGAGTGAACCGCTTTGTTAATGTTCACTAAAGCAGCCGAAATATTCTGGGCTGTTACATTAAATCCTAATCTAGTAGTCCATTTTAAAGCAAGTTTTGGACATTCATCCGTTCTATTTTGGCTAAAACACTTGTATCCCAAACTAATTAGTGATTTCCTATTCACCGAGTAAAAACAGGTCCATATATCTGAACCGCTCACTTCTTTCAAACTCATTTTACGTATTAAATAATCCCTTATTTGAATGTATCTATATTGCATAGTTTCTGGTAGTTTATATAAGAGTTTCAGTGTTTCAAATTGTAGAAAGCCACCTGTGCCATATAAGTCTCCTAGTGTCTTAATACCGTAGTTAGCCCAGTCACGCCTGGATATATCACTAAAAATACCAGGAAGCCCTGGATTGTCCCAAAGTGGCAGATCAATATGAAAGAAAGAAGTACCGCAGTTGGCCAGTATCAAATTCCATATACCTACTGCATCCCTCGCAGTCGTAAATTTAACACGTTTAAAATAGTTCGGATCTTGCACTCTTGCCAAGAATTGTTTTGTATCTCTACCAAGCATAAATTGATGAAAAAAATATTGATAATTAACAGCATACAGACAACGGAGCCGACCTAAAAAAGAAGCAAAAAAATACGCTCTGAAATCCGGAAAGTTAAGACCGCCCTTATCGGGTGGAAGTTTTAATATTGACATTGATCTTCGGGATTTTCTATAGCCCCAAATGAAGCTGCTAAGAATGCCATCTAGTTTTAAAAAAAACAAATTATTAACACGGAAAGGAAAGACCGAAAAAGATATAAAAATTTCGGCAAGATGTTCATCTTAATTAGATTAATTCGCCCGAGAATATTAAGCGGGATCTTATGCCATTTTTTTAGAATACGGCCACTTCTTTTAATAGAGGATTGTTAGACCTGGCACCTTGGCGTGAGTTTCCCTTCCACTTTTTGCTGATGTGCCTCAGATATTTTTGCTGGTGTCCGCTGCTCAGGGCACTGCGCCACGGCCAACCCGTGCTGCAGTGCAAGTGCTCCCTATGAAAAATGTAACTGTGATTGGTATACCTGATTGGTTCATTGGATTTACTGTCAGTCCCCAGTAAAGTGCACCAGGAGTGCCAGGGCTTGTGAATGCAATACTGCAAGTGGGCCTGCAGCGCTGGTTGCGCCACCCACAGAAGCAGCCTTAAAATATGTCTAGGGTCTGCCATTGCAGAACCTGCGTGCAGTCTAGTACTGTCACGCTGGCTGGGCAAGTGCACACACTTGCCAGCCCCTAAACCTTCCCTTAACTTCATATTAGTCACCCCTATGGTAGGCCCAAGGGCAGGGTGCATTGTAAGTGTAAGGTAGGACATGCTCTGATGAGGGTGGCATGTCCTAATAGTGAATTACTGCCAAATTCGTTTTTCACTATTGTAAGGCTAGCTGTTCCCTTTAGGCCAGATGGGCTGCTGGAATTATTACACACTATAATCCCAGCAGGCTCAGGGAACATGGTAGAAAATAATGTTTAGTATGCCTGAACTCAGAATAATAAAATACTTCTTTTAGTAAAGTTTATTTTAATATCCTGTGTTTGCAAATGCTACTTATAGAAAGTTGCTTTGGAAAACAAGGGTCCTAAGCATAAATTGCTAAAGAAAAAGAATGAAATATAGGCCATAATAGGAAGCTATATTTATCCTCTGTCCAGCCGGACAGGGTATTTATTTTCGACACAATGAAAAACAGTTGTATGAATGGTTCGTAGGCACAGTCCTGTACCTTACTCAGAAAGGACAAACAACATACAGGGGAGGGGATTCCACAGGCAAAAAGGAGCAATACTGGCCACTTTTAGATCAGTGTTCAATTAAAGTTTTTGCCAGTCAGTACTAAACACAACTAGAATTTAACACAATGGCTAGGTTGTGGAAGCACTATTTAAAGTCGACGTTTCGATCCCTTTATGCTCCAATTACATGGGATCATCATCAGGACAACAATTGACAAACATTTGCCTGCCTATAATTATTAAGCAACCGCCTGTTATGGAGGAAGAAGGGGGGGGAAGAAGAAGAAAGTCATAGCCAAGGCTTAAGTTAGAAAGTGTACTTTCAACATATCAAACAGTCCATCTACTTTGTACATCTCACAGTTATTCGGAATCGGCTTAACGTGTAATAATTAGTGTATTTTCATAGTGTTAAGGTTTAAGGGGCTTTCATAACCGAGTGTGTTCGTGTCAAGGTGTTCAATCAATTTTAGCTGTTGCATTTAGTTAAATTTATGCGAGACGAAAATTCAACCCGTGAACAGGCATATGTGTCCATTCATACAGTGTCCTAAGGGAGGGTGGAGCTTTACACTTACTCGTCCGGGGAGGGTTTAACCGATCGTTAGCTCTCAATAGTAAGAGCATGTGGTTACCATCACGGTTTTCAGAGCCCTCGGTTTGGAGGTTCTGCCTGGGGGATTAAATATCACTCATTAGAAGAGGGTTACAACTTGCCGGGGGTGTTTGTGTGGCATGCTGGGATGGACAATTAATTAATACCTTTCCGTTCTAAGGATCTGGTTACAGTGCAGGTCTTCCGTAGTAAGGACGCTGCATCTAGGTTTGGGAATATTTAAGGAAATTTGATCATAATTATGGCAGGAGTAGCCCATTTGGGAATTAAAGCATTCTTTACGCAGTCTTTTCCTCTTACCGGCGTGGCGTACTAGCCACGAGAAGGAAGGGGTTCAAGGGCCGGGAGGAACAAGGTCCTGTATCCTCGTGCCGTTTGTGGTGTGTTTTTTTTTTACGCTGCACCTGTTGAGGGAAGGCGATAGAACGATTTAAACGAGCATGGTATTGCCCACGAGAGGTTTTACTGACGCCAAAGGAAAAAGATCAGAAAGAAAGGATAGCCTGCATCACAACTTTCTCGCCGGTCTCTAACCAAATAAGAAGGTCAATTATCAAACATTGGCCCACAGTTAATGCAGGCTCAGTACATATTGATAAACCTCTCTTCGCATTCCGCAAGAGTAAGAACTTAAAAGACCACCTTGTGAGAGCAGCATTACCTACTACACCACAGGGAGCCACACTTGATGTAGTTTGGGGGCTACCACCATTGATAGGCCATGCAAAATGTGGTTGTTGCAATGTCTGTGAATACACGGTGGAGGGAATCGAATTCACTCACAATGACACCACGTTTGAGAGACGCTCATTTTCTAATTGTAATTCCTCGAACGTGATTTATGCTATACAATGTCCCTGTCCAAAATTGTATATTGGCCAGACCACACAAAAGGCTACGACACGCATTGGCCAGCACAGGAGCCGTGTAAGATGTAAGACGACTAATGCTCCTTTGGTGGAGCATTTCGTGGAAGTGGGTCATATCGAAAATGACATAAAATGGACAATACTGAAAGTGATCAAGCTGCCGGCTAGAGGAGGAGACATTGTCCAAATACTGAACCGAGAGGAGCTAAAGACAATGATCCAATTCGATACGATAAGGACTGGCCTTAATCGAACAGAAGATTGGACCACCTTATTATAAACTCTATTTTTGTTCTGCCCTGGACTCAAGCAGACAAACAGACTTTTATTGATTGAAAATATGGTGCACTGCATCATATTATTCCGTAATCATGTTCCTTGATTCCCTGGCCGCACCCAGGTTGAATTTTTTTTTTTTTTTTTTTTTAAAGTGTATGTTTTATATAA
Source organism: Lissotriton helveticus (assembly GCF_964261635.1). NCBI lineage: Eukaryota > Metazoa > Chordata > Amphibia > Caudata > Salamandridae > Lissotriton > Lissotriton helveticus. Next base: position 1,525,937,381 of record NC_136069.1, read on the forward strand.
TCCTTGAATCAGTGTAAATTTTGTCACAGATTGCACTCTCACTTATGTATCACAACCCCCCAGCGAGCACCGTTCCGATTATCACCTTGATTCACCAATATCACCAGGGCTGCGTTTTTAACATCGGTTCCTCGCGTAAGCCACCTCGAATACCCACCCCAAAATGGCCGCCACTAAGGTAGAATCACAGCTCCACCATGGCCGCCGAGTATTGGCCTCTTTCTACTTCCATTAACATGCTGCCTTAAGTAACCTGAAGGCAACACAGTGCCAGACTGCAGTCACAGCAGCGGACCGATAGGATATCGTTCCTGCGTCCACCAGAAACCCCAACTACAACGGAGACATCGTACTTGGAAGGTAAACAAAGCTTACCAGAAACTACGCAGCACCGAAGAAAATGAGCGGCTTCACGAAGCTTAACTTCATAGCCAATCACTTACTCCTCTGTCGCCTTCCCTCAACAGGTGCAGCGTAAAAAAAAACAACACCACAAACGGCACGAGGATACAGGACCTTGTTCCTCCCGGCCCTTGAACCCCTTCCTTCTCGTGGTTAGTACGCCATGCCGGTAAGAGGAAAAAACTGCGTAAAGAATGCTTTAATTCCCAAATGGGCTACTCCTGCCATAATTATGATCAAATTTCCTCAAATATTCCCAAACCTAGATGCAGCGTCCTTACCACGGAAGACCTGCACTGTAACCAGATCCTTAGAACGGAAAGGTATTAATTAATTGTCCATCCCAGCATGCCACACAAACACCCCCGGCAAGTTGTAACCCTCTTCTAATGAGTGATATTTAATCCCCCAGGCAGAACCTCCAAACCGAGGGCTCTGAAAACCGTGATGGTAACCACATGCTCTTACTATTGAGAGCTAACGATCGGTTAAACCCTCCCCGGACGAGTAAGTGTAAAGCTCCACCCTCCCTTAGGACACTGTATGAATGGACACATATGCCTGTTCACGGGTTGAATTTTCGTCTCGCATAAATTTAACTAAATGCAACAGCTAAAATTGATCGAACACCTTGACACGAACACACTCGGTTATGAAAGCCCCTTAAACCTTCACGCTATGAAAATACACTAATTATTACACGTTAAGCCGATTCCGAATAACTGTGAGATGTACAAAGTAGATGGACTGTTTGATATGTTGAAAGTACACTTTCTAACTTAAGCCTTGGCTATGACTTTCTTCTTCTTCCCCCCTTCTTCCTCCATAACAGGCGATTGTTTAATAATTATAGGCAGGCAAATGTTTGTCAATTGTAGTCCTGATGATGATCCCATGTAATTGGAGCATAAAGGGATCGAAACGTCGACTTTAAATAGTGCTTCCACAACCTAGCCATTGTGTTAAATTCTAGTTGTGTTTAGTACTGACTGGCAAAATCTTTAATTGAACACTGATCTAAAAGTGGCCAGTATTGCTCCTTTTTGCCTGTGGAATCCCCTCCCCTGTATGTTGTTTGTCCTTTCTGAGTAAGGTACAGGACTGTGCCTACGAACCATTCATACAACGGTTTTTCATTGTGTCGAAAATAAATACCCTGTCCGGCTGGACAGAGGATAAATATAGCTTCCTATTATGGCCTATATTTCATTCTTTTTCTTTATCAATTTAAGCTTAGGACCCTTGTTTTCCAAAGCATAATTCCCCAAGGTCCTCAGCCAACTGTTTGGGTTCCCTTGTTACTTTTAAGAAACTTATAGAAAGTTAGCATTTGCTTGCCTAACCATTTCAGCCCGCCTCTGCAGTATGTGTATCTGACTGTCTGGGTTGTGTGAGTGACAGGGCTGGGGGATGACAGGTGGTGAATGCAAGGATTACACCTTAGTGGGAGGTAGGAGTGCCCCTGGACTCTTAATCAGGCTGTGCTCTGCCACCACAATGCTGGCTCCGCCCCTCTGGGGAGCGACTGATGACTCAGCCGGCACCTGGCCCAGGAAGGGCGAAGCACTGTCATCAAGGTACTCCTGGCTGCTCCTGTCCCCACAATGCTGGCCTCACCTCCCTGTGGAGCGTCTGATGTGCCTGCCCTCACACTGGAAGCAGAAGCCAGAAATACACCCAACAAGTGCTCAGATACTGAAAGCAGTTATGCAAAGGCCCCCCTGGCCTGGGAGAACAAAGGAAATACAGTATAAAAGTAGGAGCCCTGCTCCTTGTAATTCAGAATCCTGTTTCCCACAAAGAACCTCTGCCCGACTAGAAGGAGAAGAAGACACTGGAAGGACTGGCCTGCTGCTTGCCTTGCTGAGAAAGGAGAGGAGAAGACTTTACAAAGACTTTGCTGACTTGTGCTTGAAACATTCTCCAAGGGCTTGTTGGAGCTTGCCCCCTGATCTGAACCCCAGGACTAGTGGGTTCTTGGTGCTTTTGCTCGTCCTGACATTCGAGCCATGTGTGCATCCCACCGGAACCAGACTGCGCCCCTCATCGCCCCCTCCTAGGGCTGTGGTACTCGGGAGCTTGCCTGCCTTTGTCCCTGTGAGAGCCTCGCTCCGATTGGAGTCGCTCTCTGCCCCCGGGCTAGGCTTCCTGCTCCTCTGCCCCTTGCCTGCTACTGGAGCGCGCTGAAGCGCTCTCACCCCTCCCGCCGGAATTCCTCTCTGACGAGTGATCCACGCCGGGTCAACAGCTGCACGGGTCGTGCCCTGTGACCCCGCTTCGCTGTCTCAGAGACTGATCAGGCCGCGCCGCCCCCGCTATGGAGACCCCCGCACCGCCGTGCTGAGGGTCGTGGGCCGGGCCTGCCTGATTGCATCCACCGCTGACGTCAGGATCCAGAAGTGCCCCCAATCGCCTGAGTCGCACTAACCTGTGCCGACTCTCACCAAGCAACCGCAACGTTCATCGGAAGATTCCTGCAACGGGCTCGGGGCCCGCAACTTGTTCTTTCCCCGTCATCGAGGCTGTGTGCATCAAGAGCACTGGAGGAGAAAGTCTACGCCCCCACGAGAGTCCTTGCGGGCGAGTGGGAGCGAGCGTAGCACTGCCGTCCTCGTATCTCTGCCCCCTAGCCCCCCTGACTGGAGCCCAGCCCTCGGAGCCTGCCCTCACTGCCGAGCCCGGCTCGCGTCTGACTCTGTCCCCGGGCTGCTGGGAAGAGCCGTACGCGGTGTAGGCGTACTCACGCCCGATGCGTGAGCCGCGGTAGGGTCTGGGTCAATTTCCTCGGAGAGAGCGAGCGAGGCGCTGCGAAGCGCCCCGGAGGCCCAGGGCTGATCTAAGGTCCCCCGAACTGGTGCAAAGAGGTGCTTTGGAAGCAACTAACATTGAAAGACTGTAGAGAAGTGATTTTACAAGGAAATCCACATTTGAACTTGAAACTAAAAGCTTGCCTATTTACAATCTGTGGCCTAATCTGAAAACCACGTTATATTTGGTCTTGTGATAAGTCTGAACTGATATATATATTTTTACATAAAGGAACGTATTTTTATATATTCACAGCCTGGTGTCCATTTGTGGGGGGATTGGTACATTTTAACTGTGTGTGTTATTACAAATGCTTAACTGAATAACGCCTGAAGAATAGCCTTGGCTGCACACGCCACGCACCTAGAGGGTGAGCAAGGGTAATTCCAAGGGGTCATCCTTCGCCCTGACTTAGAGGAGAGGGTCCCTGCTTGTCACAAGTGCATACTTGCGCCAACCAGAGACCCCCAATTCTAACAAGGATCATAATTTAGTGCATTTATTTCAGAAATCTTGGAAGATATTTTTACCCCTAAGTATACCGCTGCCTGACAAAGTCCCTGCACTGGAGAGTTAGTCTGGTAATTCATAATAACTTGAGTTTTATCAATATTTAGTTTATAGCCAGAGATGTTTTGCAAACAATTCAACATCTTAGTAAGCAAGTCAAACCAGCAGATCTAAATGTACAGAATCTAAAATAATGGTAATTGGCAATCAAAACCACATAGGTCATATATACAAAATATAATACAATTGTAATAATAAAAAAAGAATCATTCACATTTAACAGTTGATCAAATACAAGCCCAGCATTGCATTGATATCCATGCCAACTAAACGTAAAAACGATTGCTGCATCCCTCAACTTTGCAAGCATTATATAATGTGAAGATTTTTCTCATGTTATATGGTAAACCTGACCTCCTTGGACAACGTCTTGTGATATAGGGGAAGACTTTCTGGCTTAAATCACATAAGGGATGCCAGATTATCTGAAGCTCAGAAATCCTTGTTTGCCCAGATCTTAACATATCACACAGACTTTATTTATACCTACTTCATTTAAAAGATAGCCTGAATTATTTTCGTGAGTTTGGTAGCTAAATGCTGTTACCACCAAATGACCAAGTCCGTTATTGTATTTTTAAATATAAATAGGAGTTGTATATTCGATATTTCTTAGGCACAGAAGCGACGCGTTTCGGTGGTGTCTGGCAAATATTCCACCTTCTTCAGGCTAACAAACAAATAGTGCACATCTCCCCAAGGTTTATCCTATTATTGGTTAGAAGAAGGAGGAAACAATCTCTCTGTGTAGGTCAGCCAAATGTCTGAATGAAGTACATAGGCAATCCGACCATCTGTTTGTGGATTGACTGTCTGGCTTTGGCGTGACAAGGGCTCGGGGTGTGCGTTCTCTCAGACAGCCACTGGGGGGTTTGAGGTGTGTCCTGCCTCTCCTAAATGAATCAGGGCAGAGCTGAATAGACTTGGGCCACATTTAGAGTAGCGAGAGGAGATTTCCTTGAACCTGAATGTGCCTGGTCTGCCTTGGACAATGCAGTCTGCACCTTCTGACAGGAAGCTGGACTAGAGAGGACAGAATTGGTTTGGACTGAGCACAGAGCCTCTCTGCCAGAAGAGAACAACGAGAAATTGAGTATAACTATTGGGGCCCAGACCCCAGGACTTTAGATTACTTCTGGACTCAGGAGGAACCTCTGCCAAGGAGAAGAGCTGGGAAAACTGAAGAAGTACTGCCCCTTTGTGTGCTGTGTGGGGCTGGCCTGCAGTGACTGTTTCTGCCAAGGAGAGGACCAAGACTTTGCTGTGTACCTTGCTTGAAGAAGATCTCCAAGGGCTTGGTGTAGAGCATGGGTACTCACAAACATTTGCCAGGGGGCACAAAGTACAGTCTGTGGTGTAACCAAGGGCCATACCGATGACAGCAGGGTGGTGACAGTGGATCTGGGTGGGTCATGGATTGTGTAAAAGGTGTAAAAACATGTTAAAAAAGCAGGCAAGCAGGTATGTGCAGGTTAATAAATGCTTGCGTGTTTATTTAAAAATTTTTCTGAATATTATTCCTCCACAACTCAACAGGAGCTTGTGCTGCTGTTCACCAGGGGGGCCGCAAGTAAAGGTCAACAGGGCCATACTTTGAGTATCACTGGTGTAGAGCTTGACTCCTGTTCTGAGGTCTCAGGCACACAAAGACTTCATTATCTCTGTCTTCCTGCACCTGGAACTCCTGTTTCAGCTGCCACAGAGGGAAATACAAACACCAACGCCACTTAGCGACGCTGCAACCTGCAACAAAGCTGTGGGAACCACTCGTGAAGGGCACGATGCACCTCCCTGACTTTCACCGCAGCCCTTACGCTTGCCAACGCAGCACCGTACAGACTCGGATGCTGTCGCCGCAGCCCTGACGCTTGCCAACGCAGCACCGTACAGACTCTGATGCTGTCCCCGAGGCCGCTGCCTGCACCGGAGCCAAGGGCACCGCATGACGCTCACGACACACTGTTCTGACGTGCACTGCAGCCCTGACCTCACCGACGCCGGTGCATCATCATTGTGGAGCCAATACCAGACGTGGGTGACCTCCTGAATCCATTGACTCAGCATCGTCGTAAGGAACGAATGCCTCGACTCACCGAGAAGTGACCTCCCCACAACAGTAAGGAACCGGCGCCTCACCTCCACTGCATCGCAGTAAGGAACCAACGCCTCACATTCCCTGTGGTCGTAAGGTACCGACAACGCCTGGCGCCAACAAAGCATCACCTCTCTATATTTTCATCATTTACGAAAGTTCTTTTCTTTGGGGTCTGCGTGACTCAAGGCCTGACTCTGCGCACCTCGCGGTCGCACCGATTTTTAGCTGGTACAACGTTGTAATAGCGCCAGGTGGAGTTATATGTTGCTACAAGTTTTATAGTTGTGAATAACCTATTGTTGATGATATCTTGCTATATGTAGGGTGGATGTTTGTCATTTTGGTCTTGTTTGGTTTAGATAAAGATTGCTTATTTTTCTAAACTGGTGTTGTAAATTTGTAGTGTTTCCACTTTTTTACTGTATGTGTACATAAATGCTTTACACACTGCCTCTGAGATAAGCCTGTCTTCTCGTGCCAAGCTACCAAGCGGGTGAGCAGGGGGCGTAGCTCCCTTACCCTGACTAGAAGCAGAGGTCCCTACTTGGACAAAGGTGCAAACCATTGCCAACTAGAGACTCCCATTTCTCACACTGGACCACATACTTTTAGAGCCCTGTCTTAGATTTGTAGTTGTCTGGTAGATATGAATATAATGGGCTATAGATTGCCATGTACAGAGCCTTAAATCGGAGGTATTACTTTGTTAGGAGCCATTGCAAAGTCTTCATAGTTGTGGATAAATTATCAGTTCTCTTTAAGCTGAAGATGAGGTAAATGGTGTGACTTTGTACTTGTTGTCTGCTTTTTTTACCTGTTTCTTGGCAAGCCAGGTTACATTCCAGGTGATGCACAAAAGAAACAAAAAGTAATGGGCAGAATAATTGAATTAATCTCAGGCACTGGAAGTTACTCGATGCCACATCCCAGTCAATGGTACTTTTTTGTTCATTTTGCACCTCAGGTAGGAATAAGCCATGTGTAAATTAGGCTTCATCCTTCTCCATTATGATGAGGCCTAGCTGCCAGGTGTGGGCCCTTCTAAACTGGAGCACAGGCAACCACAGACCAGTTTTGACCTTGTTAGGCTTTGTCTGTGAAGCAAAGCTTGATTACTGTGGTACAGTGAGCATGGGACCCACAAATCTGCATACCCATCACACTTAGGGCATCATACTGAGGAAACAAAAAGTGATGGGTGGAATGCTTGAATTTATCACAGTCATTGGTACTTACTCAGGTCTGTATCCCAGCCCATTGTGTACATTTTCCCACCATGCCACTGCTGACAGGAACCCGCCATATGCAAATCAGCCTGAACATCCAGGCCAGGTCCCTTCCCAATAGGCCCACTCCCAAAACGAAAGAAAACGAATGTCTAGAAGTTTCTCTTCCTTCAGGCTTTGAGCACACAATCCTTATTGACTTTGACGCTGTGACTCCTCCCAACAGGAAACCAAGCATCCCCGGATAGCTGTTGGTTTATTTAAGTCTCGTCAGTGGGGTATGTTATGTTAGCACATATTTATAAAGCGCACGGTTACTCCCTGGAGTGTCCTGGCGCTGAAAACCGCCTATACATCACGTAACATAGAGCAAAGTAGACCACTATCGACCGGCTCACAACTGGAAGACCCACGTTTTAAGACTTTTCCTGAAGGTCAGGAGATCGGGGCTCTGTCTGATAGAGAGAGGGAGGCTATTCAACAGCCGTGAGGCAACTGCATGAAAAGATCTGCCCCCTGTCCGAGACAGTCGCACCCTGGGAGTGACAATCAAAAGGTGGGATGAAGATCTCAGGGTACGCTGGGGTAAATAAGGCTGAAATCTGTCCCCAAGATAAGTGGCTCCAATCTTATGGAAGGCTTTAAAAACCAGAACCAGGGCTTTACACTGAATTGTTTTCCGTACCGGAAGCCAATGAAGTGAAGACAGGAGCTGGGAAGTATGACTTCTAGAGCCTGTCAAAAAGATGGCTCTAGCAGCTGCGTTCTGGATCACTTGTAACCGGCCCAAAAGATATTCAGGGAGGCTGAGATACAAGGAATTAACGTAGTCCAGTCTAGACATTATTAAAGCCTGAACCACTGTCTTTCTGTAAGGGATGGAGAGCAAAGGGAAAAAATCCCGCAACATTCTCAACAGCCCAAAGCATACCCCGGCTACCAAATGTACTTGAGCCTTCATAGAAAGAGTTGAATCCAGCTTGATTCCCAGATTCTTCGCCGACACAGGGGGGGGCATATCCTGGGGCCATCATTCAAGCCAAGTATCAGGTGGGTGAGGCCCAAAGAAGATAATTTCAGACTTCTCTGAGTTACATTTAAGATTGTTATGACTTAACCACAAGAAGACTTTAGACAGACGGGTGTTAATTAAGTTGCTTCTGTTCTGTGGCATAGTCAGCACGAGACGCATGTCTAGGCATACCTGAAGCTCTTAGAGCTTCACACACAGAGGAAACATAAAGTAATCGGTTTCGGGTTGTTTTTGTTCCCATTTGTAGGGGACCTGGCCAGACAGTCTGAGCTTGGCTGTTCATATTTGAGCATAACCAAGACTAATGTATAAAAGGAATGTCTCTGTCTAGAGTGGCACAAACTGTGGACTTGGAAAGTAGCTGAGCTATCACCAGTGGCTGAGGTTAATTCAAGCATTCTTTCCTTTACTTTGTTGTTTATTGCTGAAGTCAAGTCGTGACTACTGGATTACAAAGAGAATGAATCCTATCTTGCAAAGAAGAGGGGAGGGATCCTTGCAAGAACCTTAGATAGCACAAAGGTGACCTCATGACATCATCAATTTGAGGCACAAAAACAGGCAGAATTGAGGGGAATCCTCAGGTTGCAAACATAGTATTAGATGGGGGGGGGTCCTCACAAATGGAATGGTATCTGAAGCTACAGGCCTTGGTAGCATCAGGTCTCATTTGCTTCTGTTCATGCAGTGGTGTTTTTTATTCATTCAGCCCAGGTTGTGTGAGAGGCAGCTCACTAATGATGCCCCCCCCCCAGCTCTCTCAAGTATCTTGAAGTGTGTCTGGGGATCTCCAAATATGATTTGTTGCCAATGTGGCTGTGAAGAAGCGTATACATTGTAGAGGTCAAGTGACAAGGTTGAAGCTTGGGACACTCTATGCAGGATGATAGTTGTTGATGTGAAGGATGCAAGTTTTACATGGTGGGAGGGGTTAAAGAGGAAGAAAAACACACATTTTAGAATAGTTGTGAGGCCTTTTCTAGGTGTCCCAGGGCAGTCAGAGGTTACTAAGCATCGGCTTTAAGAATTAATGTCATTTACCACTGGTGTTCTGGGACCACAGTACTCTTGCCCCCCGACTAGATGACCAGGTACTCTTTTTTAGTACATGGCTGTCTCAGGGTAGAGAGGGTTGAGCAGTCAAGGCTTACTCAGTAAGGTGGTGTGGAGTTAGAAACCAAAAAATAAATAACATTTAATAATTAAATGTCCTGGCAGTTCTTAACTCATAAACAAAATGTCGTTATTCACAGGTAATAAAACAGGGACTTAGTACACCCCGAACAGAGATAAATGTAAAAAAAAACGGAAGTGCCCATTATCTTCTGGGCCAAAGTTACCTTGCAGACACTAATGTAGCTCATTTGCACTAAGCGCTGTACTTCAGTTTCACATTGAGGCATTCAGCTGTGTTATTCTACTGAGGGAACTTCTGGTATGGTTGGAGAACTGCAAGGACTGATCCAGCCAAACTATTACCACAGTTACTTCAAAGGGGACTTTAACAGTTATTGAGGTTTTAGTTGCAGTGATTTTGTTTTAATGATACTGGGTAAGGTGTTGAGGAACACTCCTTGATCCACCTGCTACAAAACCCAAGGATGCCCTAGCAACCTGCCAGCAAAGGAATTACCTTCTGCAGTAAGCAGACGTACGTTTCTGTTGAAGGATATGGTAGTGTTTTGTGGGTGACCTGTTTTCTGGTGTCAATTAGTGTTAACAGTTAGTAGTGTCCTGGAAAGCTAGCAGCCCATTCGCTACTTGGTGCGGACAGTGCCATATCAAGTTGCCAGTAAACCCTGAATGGCCCTTGAAGGACACCGTTTGTGGTCACTTTATCCCCACAGGGCAAGAATAATGGATCTTCCCACAGGCTTCCCTGACTAGATACCCCATCCATGGAGGAGAGCGGTGAGGCAGCAGCACTCATTCTTCCTATTCTGTTTGCATATTGGACCTCCTTGTTTTTTTTGTCAAAAGATGAACTGGGTACCAGTTGACGAGGTCAGTACTTATCTTCTGAGGCAGAAACAACTGGTGTAATTGGACCTATTGCAGGTACTGCAATTAAAAAAATTCTTAAGTAGCCAACTAGTCTTGGGGAGATGTGTTCCAGGGTTGATCAGCTCATGCCCAGGTCATCCAGCTATGTTGGCTTCCCTGGCACTGGTTTCAGCTCACGCAGGAAGGTGTACAATGGCTGCAGGCTGGAAAACCAGTAATCATAAGATGCTAGTCAGAGATCAGTGGAAGGTGGGACATAGGAGTTTTTCCCCCTGTGGCAGGGATAGCCCTTCTTCTTCAAATACGTTTATTCAGGGATGGGCTGGGCTGTTTTCCTCATCAGCCAAACTTCATCTAATAATAGGAAGGGGGATTTGAAAGCTGGTGTTTCCAGTGGGACAATACCAGCTCAGTGTACCGCAACCACGTGTGGACTACCTTGGGCTCCAGCATATACCAGTCCATCCTTTCGTATTGAAATTGTGTACTGCACAAGCAGCCTCCTAGCGTATTTTATTGTATTGTATTGTAATTGCATTTATGAAGTGCTTACTACCTCTGACGAGGTGTTGAAGCGCTTTTTCGGCAAGTAGCACACTACACCGTAACCCATAAAAGATTAGTGGTGAATAAGTATAGTGAAATATGAAAGTAATTTGAGTGGTGGATGTTACTCAGTTATTTGGTGTGAGAAGGATAGCGGAGGGATAGAAGAGGAAAAATGGTTTGCACTTATATAGCGCCTATTACCCCGTATGGGGTGTTGAAGTGCTTTTTTGGAGTGTAGCTCCCTACTCCGGAACTTTCAGGATTAGTGGTGAAAATGAGTATAGTGAAATATGAAAGCAATTTGAGTGGTGGATATGTTATTCAGTTATTTGGATAGAGAAGGGTAGCGGCGGGATAGAAGAGGGGAATAGGTTTGCATTTATATAGCGCTTGCTCCCCCTGATGAGGTGCTGAAGCGCTTTTAAGTGCGTCTTAGACATGATGAAAGCAAAAGGACCTCCGTTATGGGAGACTATGCAGACCTTTACTTGGGAGGAGCTGGTACGCACTTTGCCCATAAGCCTACCGTAAACAAGGCCTGTACCTGGGCTGCAGATTAAGCTGGGACCATAGTCCGCCTCTTCCGATCTGGGTTGAGAGGACAGTAGTCGCTCTCTAAAAAGAGGGCGTCACATTGGGCACCCACACAGACATCAGAGCCTAGATCTGCTGTGTCCCTTGGTTTGAAACGCCAAGGGTGCCCTCATGATTGTCGGGCTTGTTAAAGGAAAGACTACCCAGAACTTTCCCGAAACGTACAAGGGCATGCCAGTACAGCTTCACAAAGCCACGCAGAAGACCTTTGTCCCAAAAGTGTTGCTGTTAGTGGCTATGGATTGATTAATTTATTAAGCAAAAAAATAGGAGGCTGTGGCGGGCTATGTGAGCGAATCTTTCATGCCATTTCTTGACAACTGTTTCTGTGCTCTTTTTGGGGCTAAAGCCAGATTGGTCCATACACATGAGGCCTTTCATTTGAAGGTTAGAGAAGAACTGAGAGATTTCATAGGTCTTGGCTACATAAGAGAATCCCTATCCATGTCTAACATTCACAAGACTGATGAATGTGTTGATGAGTTGTGTTAGGAGGGAGATTGTTGCACTGAGTGTGAGGTTTGAGCTTGACCGTCTGTGAGTTGGCGATGTCACAGGAGGGCAAAGATGTTTGGAAGGACTTTAATGCCCTTTTGACATCTTTTTTTGTGATGGAAGAACTCAGAGTGGCAAGAATTGGGAGGAGCAGTGCAAGGGTCCATGACCTGGGTGATCTAGGAGAAGCAGTAGTGGCCCAGAGATTCTCGCCCTTAACATTGAAGAACTGCAACAGGTTCTCGCGTAGTTGTGAGGTACGGCGGTAGGTACTACTTGATTGATAGTCCTCTCACATGAAACTGGAGAGTTTCTTGAGAGAGTTATCGCATTGTTGATGTGTTTCTGCACATAGAGCTTAGTTGCTTGCTGCAGAGGTGGTACATACCACTCGTGTACATAAGCAAGTATTGCGGTCTCTAACACTGGTGGATTTTCTCCATCTTGTTTATAAGGCTTTGCCACAGCACTGCCTATCAAGAATGACTTTGAAGAACTCTAATTGGATTCAACTTTCATCTGTAGTAATCATGGGCAGCACTTTAACCAACCCAACCGCTGTGATTCTCTGATTGCGAATGTTAAAATGCTTTTCCTATGTACTTACCCCATTTTAGGTATCACAAATGTTTTTCTGACTCCTAAAATTGGGATTCCGAATAGGTATTGAATTGGTATCTGTAAGGGGCCTGTTGTAGGTGTCCCCGCAAATGCTGAATCACTGTCATAAGTATCAATGTACACCCAATGACACCCAACTTCTGTTCCCTTTTAAGACCTTCTCTTCTGCATTACAAAGAACTTTTGCAGAAGGGATGAGGGCAGTTTCTAAATGGATGGCCGAGAACTGCTTACAGTGCAACGTGGCTAAAACTGAGGTTGTACTCTATGGGGAAGCAGTAACATTATGGTCCAAAGAGTGGTGGCCTCTTGAACTGGGACCTGCCCCTATCCCTAAACAGACCATAAACAATCTTGGTGTGTTATTCGATCAGTCATTGACATTCAAAGATCATGTCAACCAGGTTGCTGGTACTTGTTTCGGGGTTATTTCACTACTGAGAAGGGTGTTTCCCTTTCTCCCGGATCACCACAGAAAGACCCTGGTCCAGGCTCTGGTCATCAGTAGACTGGACTACTGTAATGGCCTTCTTTTGTCATCTAATGAAGGCCATTTCAACAAACTACAAGTAGTCCAGAATACGGCCGCGAGGTTAGTCTTGAATGTTCCATCTAGGACTCCCTCCCGGCCACTACTGATGGAACTCCACTGGCTGCCAGTGCGACTTCGCACCAAATTTAAAATCTTGTGTACAATTCACAAATGCCTGATTGGGAAGGGCCCAAAATTTCTCACCACTGCCTTTCTTCCCTATGTTCCCGGCCGCTCACTACGTTCCAGCAATCTTCAGCTCCTTCAGGTTCCTAAAATTAAAAAGACCCGCCAAGGAGGCAAGGCCCTGGCATACGCAGGACCTGTTCTCTGGAACTCCCTCCCCCTGTCGTTCAAACACATCACTGATCACCTGTCTTTTCGAAAAATCCTGAAAACTCATCTTTTCTCCAGCATTTAATCATTTCCCGCCATCCACTACCCACTAGTATTGTTCAGGCACAATACCTGGTTTCTTCTGTATGGCAAAGCGCAGAGATACCCCTTCGGGGGTCTATTCAGGCGCTATAGAAGCATATAAATAAATAAATAAATAAATGTTTAAAGACAGAAATTTGGTTACAAGTCTGAAAATGTGCCAGCACCTCAAAGAAGCGTGTGTCCTTTAGGAACTGGAATAAAACATGTCTGTTGAAGAGTACTCTTAAAATAAAATACAAATAAAAAACTATTTTTAATGCACCCACTTTTCCTTTAATGAAAACAGGCTGCTTTGTTTACTTTATTGACAATGTGGCGTCCTGAACTTTGAAGATCACCATTTCTGTGATTGAGGCAAATCGGATTGAGTCGCAATCTACGATCTACCTAATAAATATTAATTCGGTAGTCGGTTGCGATTCAGTTAGACTCTGTTTTTTATGAAGTGACTATTGGTACATAGGTCGGTTTGTAAAGATATTTACTGGATTAAAAAAAACAGAAAAAACTGGCCGTTTACGACAAGTTCTTAACTAAAGTGTGTTTCTCCTTTTCTTTATAATTCGGATCCAGGTAAAATAAGCCACCAGCTCTAAGGCACCTCTCCCAGATAGCCTAGATAATTAAAAACACCATAATTATTTATTAGGAAAAATACTTGATGCTCCCCCCTGCCAGTGCCTAGATATTGGTAATAACTTGTATACAAACACATCTGCGCATCTGTCGGTGGGGATGGACTAGACGCCTCGTCACGTGCTGAATGAATGGTGATGGTTAACAGGATGCTGCGCACATGCCCCAGGGCTGATCTGGCACTGAAAGAGAGTCATTTCCCACAACAGTGTATAATCCTCACGCAGACACCCTGCAGCTCTCTTTCAGGGCAAGAGGAAACAGTTTACAGACACAGGACAGTTGATGAAAAGAAGCAGGCGGCGTTGTAATAACTCAGAGAGATGTTTGATATCGCTTTCAAGTCCGAACTGTACGTGTCTGGGTGCAAAAATAGCAGAAGGTACAGCGCTGTCTGGCATCAGAAGGAAACAAACCTGACCTGAGGGATGGTTCATGTGGCCACTTTATTTCCAAAGTGAGGACTCGCGCATAACCTTGTTTTCTGTTTCTCATTTGGCGGCTGAGGAATTGTGTACATTTTTCTTCTGGTAGCAGATCTAGTTTGTTGCCAGAAGTGACATTTCAAATGCTTTTCTCAAACTATTAGCCTTGTTATCCATGTTTACGGGCAGAGACATGCTCATTCTCCAAGTGCCTGCCAACCAGCATTGTCGTCAGTGGTGTTTATGTGACTGTTGTTGTTCTTCTATCAAATCCAGGGAATGCCGGAGCAATGGGCTCGACTGCTGCAGACCTCAAATATTACAAAGTCGGAGCAGAAGAAGAACCCCCAAGCGGTGCTGGATGTCTTAGAATTCTACAATTCCAAGAAAACCTCCCACAGCCAGAAGTATATGAGCTTTACAGGTAATTCCTCCGCCATATTCTCAGTTTCTTTAGACTTCCCGCCATAACCGATCTTATAAAACATGACAACACAGCATGTTTGTAGAGCTGTGCAGACGCCTAATCTTTTATAAAACTCAAGGCACTTAAGTGCCTTTGAATCTAACTTGAATTGTTTTTCTGTAGTCCCCATCATGCCATCAAGTTGTATTCGTATAGTGCTTACAACTCCTGACAAGGCGTTAAAGCGCTTTGTGGCGACGGTGAAGAGGCCGTAGATTAGTAATATGTGCTTCCCTTTCACTGTAGTGTTGGTAAACATCCTTCACAACGCGGTCAAAACACCGCGGTGCCATTACGACGCGTCTTTTACAACGCAAGTCGTTACCACGACTTGCGTTGGAGGGGGCTCTAGACTAAGGAATAGTAGATTTACTATTCCAACACCTTCCCTACTGTACGTAGGCTGGAGTTGGAATAATAAATCTTACTATTCCTAAGTCCAGCACCCTACAACGCAAGTCGTGGTAACGACTTGCGTTGTAAAAGATGCGTTGTGATGTACCGCGATCATTTTGATCGCGTTGTAACATCATACATCCGTAGTGTTAGTTGTGCTACATTTATTAAGCTTGTGCTTTTGAGAGTTCATGTATTTGTGCCCTCGAGAGCTCATGCATTTACTCTAGTGTTTTGAGTAGTGATAGATTAATTAAAGTGGATTGGTAAAGGGAAGTTGTAAGATGGTATTGGCAGTGCTGGGTATGTGCGATTGTTAGTTGCATGAACTGGATAGAAAGAGAAAAGGAATTGGAAAACATGTTTGGGAGTCCATTGTAACCTGAAATGTTTGGGATGAATCAGAGAGTGGAGGGAAAGGCAGGAGTGGAAATGTAAAAAAAAATTAAAAAAAATAATTAGAAAATATATACATTGATACATACACACACAGAGCGTAAATATATATATATTCACTGAAAAAAACCATAGGTTATAGACCATATATAGTTAGGAATTAGCATTTAAAAAACCTTATTTTACTCACACAAAACCATTGAAATTCCATATATAGTTAGTTGTACTAACTATATATCGCGCACCCGCAATCCACTGCTGATGATGTCACATATTACATCATTCATGACATGGTCAGTGACATCACTGATGACATCACTGATGACATCTCAAATGACATCACTGATGACATCACTGATGACAACATCCAGTGACTGTATGTTTCTGTAAAGTTAAAATATGTCTTATATATTGAAGAATGAGTGGATGTATAAGTGTCTGGATGATGTATTTAGTAGGTGCATGACTGACTGTATAAGTGAGTGATTAAATGTGTCTCACAGAGTGCATGGGTTAGTGACTAAACTGTTTTAAATTGTGCACCATTGTGTCTGTTGTTTTGTAATCTGATGCATGTGTTGATCATTAGCTATATGACTAACTATATGGGTTATTGATTAGTTGGCCAAGTATTTGTATGGGAGACTGAGTGTGTGTGTGTGTGGGTGGCTGGGAGGTGTATGACTCTGTGCATAGATGTGTGAGCAGTTGATTCACTAGATGTATGGGTTCAAAAGTGCATGTGGAAACAGCTGTATGGGCGGTTTACTGTGTGCATGAGTGTATTGGTGAGTGAATGGATATCTCAGTGCTACATGTCAAAGTAAGTACATATGTAAAACACAGTACATGTGGTAGTTGACATTTATAAATAACTGTGCATAAGAGCCAGTGAATGTGTGAGTGGCTGTATGGATTATTGTGAACTTGTATCAGGGATTGTATAACAGAGTAAATATGTGTTATTATATGTTTCAATAAGTAAGGTGTGTTTAACTATATAGTTTTCGGAAATGGAGGTGTGATTGATTCTTTGCAAGACTGATTAGGTGTGTGAGTAACTCCATGGATGAGTGACAGTCTGTGAGTGTCTGTTTACACTGAGTGTATCTACGTTTTTATTAGAGTCTGAAGAGGTTCATCGTATCATCACATGAATGATGTCATGAGTAATGTGAAATGAGATGTCATCAGTGATGTCATCAGTGATGTCATTTGAGATGTCATCAGTGATGTCATCAGTGATGTCACTGACCATGTCATGAATGATGTAATATGTGACATCATCAGCAGTGGATTGCGGGTGCGCGATATATAGTTAGTACAACTAACTATATATGGAATTTCAATGGTTTTGTGTGAGTAAAATAAGGTTTTTTAAATGCTAATTCCTAACTATATATGGTCTATAACCTATGGTTTTTTCAGTGAATTTTCAAGGTTTTGTAAATGCTAATTCCTAACTATATATGGTCTATAACCTATGGTTTTTTCAGTGAATTTCATAGGTTTTTTAATAGCAAATCTTTATAAAAATAATACATTTGAAATCTAATTTTATATTTTATAATTTTTTTATTTTTTTTTAATATTATTTTTAGTGCGCTCCCGGGGCGCGGACAGGTGAACGCACGGGTAAGCGCAATCTTGCGGCGCGCCCCGGGGCGCGTACTAATGCGCGTCCCGGAAGCGCTATTGCCGAGAACGAAAACAACATCGTGACGTATCGCGTAGCCGCCACGCCTTGCGTCATAAGACACGTATCGCGTAGCCGCGAGATGCGTCTTATGACGCACCGCGTAAGCGCACCCGGAAGCGCATACGATCGCGCAACGTAAGCGCCCCGATGCGCTTACGATACACGCCCGGGACGCGCCCCGGGGCGCGTAGCGTAAGCGCGTCAAACCATGTGACTTTAAAATAACACTTTTCATTGGTTCAGAACTTTTTTTTTTCCAAATTGTGTGAAACCCACCCATTTCTCTCACTATTGCTTTGTACTTGGAGAGAGCAAGAGCTGTTGTGTCTACTCTATCTCCTACTTTTCTGATCTCCAGCAATGGCTGCAAGAGAGTCATCCAGCAGTGATTCAGAGGGATTTTTAGATGAGGACCCTCCTCAGCAAAAGAAAAAAACCCATTTCATCTGGAAATTTTACGAAATCCCAGAAGGACAGAAAAAAGTCAACGCTCCCAAAGTAACATGCAAAATATGTGGGAGTAGTTTATCCAGAGGCAATCCTCTGAAAAAATATAGTTTTGGGAATGCTAATTTGATCCGGCATGTGAAAAGAAGACACCCTAACAACTTTGCCAGGGAGAGTGTCAGAGAGCTGGCACGGAATGTACCCACAGATGGCGGCAGCACCTCCACTGGTGGAGCAACACCTTCGGGACCACCCCGTGGAAGAATGGTCCCTAACATTCAGCCGGTGTTTGCGGGCATCAAATTTTTGTGCAAAGAGTGTGACGAACTGCTCTGCTATGGGGAGCAGAGTGTTGAACTGATTGCCCTAAAGAAACAGCAACACCGCTGCTCTTCCAGTCCCTAAATTTTCAATTTTTTTTGCTCCTGTTGAGCAGTTTTGGAATCCTTGTTTTTGTTTTTCCCTTGAAAAAAATCCAAAAAAAATATAAAATTGTTTTAAAAAGTCTAAAAAAATATAAAACAACAAAAACAAAAAAAAATATATAAAACAACAAAATCAAAAAAAAAGTTCTTTTCAGAACTACCTCCAATTTTTAAAAAGAAGCTTTATTTTTTTAAAAGTCTGTCATTTTTAATCTCCATGGTACGCTCCCCCGTACGCTCCCCGGTGCGCGTACCGGGCGCTCACCCCCGCGAAAATCGAATTTTTTTTTAATTTTTTTTTTCACCCGCGGGAGGCTTTTATGGCCCCCACATGAAACCTAGGGGGTCAGGGGGTGTGTACCCTGCCCCCTCTTGCTCATTTCCCCCTTTGATTTTTGCCACCTCTTGTGTCTCAATCCTACCGAGACACAAGATGGCGGCCGCTGCGGACTGTTTCGAATGTTTACAGACACCCGAGAACCAATCAGCTTGCCGTGCGCAAGTCGCGTGGCGCGCCTGAAGCGCTCCCCGGTACGCGTACCGGGGAGCGCTCCAGGCGCGGCTCTAGATATATATCTTTTTTTGAACGTTAATTTCTCAAAATCCAGTGTAGCACATATATTGAGACCTACAAAAGGCACATCGGGCTACCAGTCCCTACAATTTTGCCAAGTTTCGTGCAAATCCATTCAGCCGTTCGGGCTAAAAGTGAGGCCAACCGCCCTATGGAAAACTCAATGTTAAAAACACGTTTTGGGACCCCCCTTTTTTCTCAGCCCCCCCTGGACGAACACCCCCCAAATTTTCAGGGGCTGCTCAGAAACAAAATGTTCCATTTTCCAGAAAATTTCATCCAATTCCGTCCACAAACGCCAAAGTTATTAGACATAGAATTTTCAAAAATCCCATAGGGAAAAAATCCTAACTATATATACCTACTGGCGACCGCCAGTAGGTAATATATATGTATGTATACAGATATCCGCGTTATACATAGTTATATCTTTATACAAGACATAAACTCACAGGATATGTAACTGTTATTGTGTGTATGCATATGTGCATCAATAGGATGGACTTGCAAATGTGTATGAGCGTATATGTGTATATAAAAATGTATGTGTGTACATTTTGTATAGATAGGAGAGTGCATGTTTATGCATTAGATGTACTCCTGTCTGGATTTGTAAATGTACCTGGGTAGCTAAATCTAGATTCTTGAGATTATACATTGCATAAGGATATAAGATTTATATGTGCAAGAAAAAAATAAACATCTGTTATGGATATCACTTTAAGTGTACATGTATTCATTGCATATGTAAATAACAAACATGTTCGAGTGTCTGTATATGGGTTAATGCTTCATTGCATGATAATATACGTGTGTCAGAGTATGTAAAATGATTATTGATTATTGATTAGGTAGCTTTACCAATGCATAGGTTTTTTACGCTTTCTATAAGATGTTTTAAAAAGTCACTACATATATAGTCGAGATTGGCAAAAATGTGTTTGTCTGGGTTTGTAGATGAGGCTGTCTATATTCATGTGTGTATGTATATGGGTGTATTCTTCCGTTTGTAAATCTATAGATTTATTTGTGAAGAATTGTTTCATCCTTGGTCTTTAGGATAGTGCCAGTGAGGTTTCTCTTCATTTTCCATTAAGTCTGGGGTTAGTGACCTGGCCTAAAATCTTCCACAGGAAGCACACATGAACAAGTTAAAGCATCGGTATAGTGTACTGTCAAGCATTGATGTAGTTGTTTGAATATTTGTTTGTTTAAAATATATTTATAACTGATGCTAAGAAATAGGGACAAGAAGATTAAGGTAAGAAAAGCGGTGTGGAAGTTTGCAAAAAGTCTTCTTGCCCTGGGGTTAATGCTTCAGAAATCTACTTTTCCTGCAAAAGCAAATTCAGTTGTCTCTTTTGGTGACATGCAGTGACGTGGCAAATCATGGCAGCACTGCCATTATATCAGTATTCTAATATTACCACCTCCGGTTATGCCAGGGTTTTACAGGGGCTTGAAGTCAAGTCAAGTCAAGTCAGAGAATTTATATAGCGCACTACATACCCAGAGGGTCTCAAGGCGCTTAGGGAGGGGAGGAGGATTACTTGTCAAATATCCACGTTTTAAGTTGCTTTCTAAATGCTAGGTGGTTCTGGGTAAGGCGAAGGTAGGTGGGGAGTGAGTTCCATGTTTTAGCTGCCAGGTATGAGAAGGATCTGCCTCCCATGGTGGTCTTGTTGATGCGGGGTACAGTGGCGAGGGCTTGGCTGGAAGAACGTAGTTGGCGGGAGGGGGTGTAGAAGGACACTCGTGAGTTGAGGCATTCTGGTCCGATGTCGTAGAGTGATTTGTGTGCGTGGGTTAACAGTCGAAAAGTGATCCTCTTATTGACGGGTAGCCAGTGGAGGTCTTTCAGGTGGCCAGAGATGTGTTCGTTACGCGGGATGTCTAATATGATCCTGGCTGAGGCGTTTTGGATTCGTTGGAGTTTCTTCTGGAGTTTAGCGGTAGTACCTGCGTAGAGGGTGTTTCCGTAGTCCAGTCGGCTCGTGACCAGAGCATGGGTGACTGTTTTTCTGGTTTCGGTGGGGATCCAGCGAAATGTTTTTTTGAGCATGCGAAGAATGTTGAAGCAGGATGAGGATATGGCGTTGACTTGTCTGTTCATTGAGAGAGAAGAGTCCAGGATAACGCCTAGGTTCCGTGCGTGGTCTGTCGGGGTGGGTGCTTTTCCAAGGGCTTCCGGCCACCAAGAGTCGTCCCATGCAGAGGGGGATGTACCTAAGATGAGGACTTCTGTTTTATCTGAGTTCAGTTTCAGACGGCTTTGTTTCATCCATTCGGCAACTTCTTTCATTCCTTCGTGTAGGTTTGTTTTGGCGGTGCTGGGGTCATTGGTGAGAGAGAGGATCAGTTGAGTGTCATCCGCGTAGGAGATGATGTTGAGGTTGTGTTGGCGAGCGATGGCCGTGAGGGGGCTCATGTATACGTTGAAGAGGGTGGGACTGAGTGAGGATCCTTGTGGTACGCCACAGATGACTTCAGTGGCTTCGGACTTGAATGGTGGAAGGCGGGCTCTCTGGGTTCTTCCGGTGAGGAACGAGGTGATCCATTCGAGTGCTTTTCCTTGTATTCCGATGTTTCTGAGGCGTTGTAAAAGGGTGCTGTGGCAGACTGTGTCGAAGGCTGCAGAGAGGTCGAGGAGGATGAGGGCGACTGTGTCTCCATTGTCCAGTAGGGTTCGAATGTCGTCTGTTGCTGCGATGAGGGCGGTCTCAGTGCTGTGTTTTGCTCGGAATCCAGATTGTGAGGAGTCGAGGGATTTGTTGGCTTCGAGGAAAGCGGCGAGTTGGTTGTTGACAGCTTTCTCGATGACTTTGGCTGGGAAAGGAAGGAGCGATATGGGGCGGTAGTTTTTGAGTTCGGTGGGGTCCGCTGTGGGTTTTTTCAGAAGGGCGGTGAGTTCAGCGTGTTTCCAGCTTTCCGGGAAGGTGGCGGAGTTGAAGGAGCAGTTGATGACGTCTCGGAGGTGCGGTGCTATGACGGAGTCTGCTTTGTTGAAGATGTGGTGAGGACATGGGTCTGTGGGGGATCCTGAGTGGATAGGGTTCATCAGGCGGATGGTGTCCTCAGTGGAGATTGGGTTCCTGTCGTTAAGAGTGTTCGAGGGGGGGGAATGTTCAGCATGAGGTTGGGTGGGTTGGTCTTCGGGTTGGTTGTCGAAGCTGTTGTGGATGTCCGCAATTTTGTTGTGGAAGAATAGAGCTAGGGAGTCGCAGAGGGCTTGAGACGGGGTGATGTCGTTGGAGTTGGCCGAGGGGTTGGTGAATTCCTTGACGATGTTGAAAAGTTCCTTGCTGTTGTGGGCGTTGTTGTCTAGTCGATCCTTGAATGCTGTTTTCTTGGCCTTTCGGATTAGTTGGTGGTGTGTGCGGGTGGCGTTTTTGAAGGCGTCCTTGGTGCTAGTGGTTGGGTCTTTTTTCCAGGCCTTTTCAAGGGAGCGGCAGAGTTTCTTGGACTTCTTAAGATCATCGTTGAACCATGAGGCCTTCTTGCTGCCAGGTTTGCGTTGACGTTTTTTCAGTGGTGCTAGGATGTCGGCGGTGTTGGATAACCATAGGGTGAAGTTGGCGGCGGCTTGGTCTGGGTTAGAAGAGTGGGCTGGGGTGTTTAGAAGGAGTGATGAGGAGATCTGGTCGATGGTGATTTTGTTCCAGTTTCTTTGCAGAGTTGGTTGGAGGTGGTTGGTGGGTTTCGGCTTGTTGTAGGTGAAGTGAACGCAGCTGTGGTCAGTCCAGAGGAGATCCGTGGTGTGGCTGAAGGAGACATGATTGCTGGAGGTGAAGATGGGGTCGAGTGTGTGACCTGCTATGTGGGTGGGGGAAGTGACCAGTTGTTTAAGTCCGAGGTTGGCGAGGTTGTCCAAGAGGGTGGTGGTGTTGCGGTCGTTGTTATTTTCAAGGTGAAAGTTGAGGTCTCCCAGAAGGATGTAATCTTTGGAGGGGAGCGCGTGTGGAGTGATGAAGTCCGTGATGTCTTCACTGAATTTTGCGCGGGGTCCTGGTGGTCTGTAAAGGAGGGTGCCTCTGAGTGTAGTCTTGGGGTCGATGTGGATCTGGAAGTGAAGGTGTTCAGAGTTGGCGAGGTTGACGTCAGAGCTGGTTGAGATGTGGATTGATTTTTTATGGACGATAGCGATTCCTCCTCCTGTGTGGCTGGTACGGTCCTTGTGTGTGATCTTATAGTCTTCAGGGATGGCAATGGTGATGTCTGGGGCGGAGGAAGCGTTCATCCATGTTTCTGTAAGGAAGGCGATGTCTGGAGAGATGGTGTCTAGTAGATTCCAGATGTCAATGGCATGCCTATGGACCGAGCGGGTGTTGAGCAGGATGCATTGTAGGTGGTTGGGGTCGGGAATCTGTGGTGTGGTTGTAGCGGAGATGTTGTCGGTGCCGATGAATTTGCAGGAGTAGCAAGAGAAAGGACCATGGGTGTGTCCAGGAGCGGCTTGGACGCAGTTGGGGGCGCGGCCGGGGTTAAGGGCTAGGAGGGTGGCGGCATCGTAGGTGATGCGGGAGGGCTGGGCAGCGCGAGGGGCAGGGGGTCTGGCGCTGGGCGCGGTCCAGGCGCGGACGGGCGTAGACGGGCTTACCTTTGGCGCACCTTCGGCGCGGATTGGGCGCGGTCGCTGCGCGTGAACGCTGCGCGCGGGAGCAACTGTCATATATGGATAGTGGAGGGGGAGGGGCGAGGGCGGCTCAGCTGGGAGGCGGGGCGGGTCCACGAGGACGACAACAACAAACAAAATGGAGGCGGAGGGGGGAGCACAGCGGAGCGCTAGGGTCAGACGCGCAAACCGAGTACAAACTACAGTTTTAAATAATAAATGTGCAAATGCAGCAAAAGCGGCGAGCAGGCAAACAGCAGGCAAAACAAATTGGCAGTAGCAATTGAAATACAAATCGCAATGCAGCACAACGATACCAGATGCCTACAAGGGACACTGGGAGCGACCACTCAGCCCGAGTGAGAGGAGCGAGTCACGGCGCCTTCAGGTAGGAGAGCGCTGTTGTAGTCAGTGGGAGGGCGGCTCAGCTGGGAGGCGGGGCGGGTCCACGAGGACGACAACAACAAACAAAATGGAGGCGGAGGGGGGAGCACAGCGGAGCGCTAGGGTCAGACGCGCAAACCGAGTACAAACTACAGTTTTAAATAATAAATGTGCAAATGCAACAAAAGCGGCGAGCAGGCAAACAGCAGGCAAAACAAATTGGCAGTAGCAATTGAAATACAAATCGCAATGCAGCACAACGATACCAGATGCCTACAAGGGACACTGGGAGCGACCACTCAGCCCGAGTGAGAGGAGCGAGTCACTGAAGGAGATGGAAAGTGGTAGGTCCTGGGTTGGAAAGCCATGCGAGTCTGCGTACACCCCCAAATGTTCATGTTTCATGCTTAAGGATATTCACCAACCCCACTCCAATATCGTCCCACATTAGAAAAGGTTAGAAATGTACTCCTAATAAGGGCAGCGGTATAGCTTTTCCAGGATGAGAACAAGGGGTTGCAGGAAAAGTGAATTTGGCATCACTCAGCAGATTTTCACAAGAGCAAATATATGCATGTATATTTGCTCCTGCGAAAATGGAATTCACAGACGTTTGGTAGGAGTACTGTTTCCAGGCCTACCCATGTACATTCTTGAAAGACTTCAATCTGGTACAGTACAAGGACACATACCCACAGACGCACGTTTGTAACTTTCTGTAAGAATTGAAAAACACATTTAATGTCATGTTGCCCATATGATTCTGCATTAGTAATCTTTTTTTTTTAAATAGCCCGCATCAAGCAAGTTTTACTAAATTATGCCTCCAAAATGATGTATAAAATTGCACAATAGTTTAGCCAAACTTTTTTTTCGTATGGATAACCTTTTTGTGTACACATTTTTTTAAAGCAATCACCTGTAGCCAGAAGGTGACTTTTGGGAATAATGGCATATTACATCTTTTTAAGTCCTTATTCTTGATTGCACATATATACATCACTTTGTAGCTTGCAAACAAACTCAATACAAGAATGGATACGTCTGGAACTGGGTCTACCTAGGCAAGAGCTCGCAAGGAAAAGGAGCATTAATTAAATTCTGCAGGAAACGGTATAGCGCCCCTATTGGCACCCCACACCATCTGTGTTGGATGCAAATTCAAAGAGCTAAAGCTGGCAATAATTGGATAAACTATTTCCAAGCATCCTTATTCTGTTTCCAACTCTGGGAGGTCGGAGGGATCGCCATGACCCAAGCCTGCTTCTGAACAATTGTGAACCAACACATCAAATCACTCTCACAGGATAAAGATCTTGTTGCAAAAAAAGAGTTTTCTCTGGTTAGTGTTTGGGCCATATGCCAACTGAGCTCCAGAAAAACATGTGGGCATCCATTACTCCTTACACCTGAAGCTTTCACTGTTGCCATACAGGTTAGGTTTCTCTCCCACAAAGAATTCCATACCAACATGGAAATAATCTTGGCCTGTTACGAACTACCGACTCGGTGGTTATAAGTCAGAGACAGTTTTTGCACATTCTGTGCAGATTTCTTGTCTTACATGTAAGAACTTGTCTCCAAGCCCTGATATCTTGCCCATCTGGTTAAAACACACAACTGAATAGTACATTTGAAATGATTATGGCTCAGGCAATCCACATGTTTAATGAAACATAGTATAAACATTTTAAAAGATAGCAATGATGATTTTCTCTGATTCAGAGTGTTTAAATAAAATCTATTAATACCTTTTAAAAAAAAAATTTAAGAATAAATCTGTATTTAGTGGGCTTAATCAAATCAGTAATCAATTTCCGATGATGATTTTGCATATATATTGTAGATGGTTTTAATTAACTGTACAGTAAAGAAGATAGATACACAGCACTTCATACCAGTATGATATGAAACATTTTGACAAGTAGCTTCACCGAAGAGCTAAAATACGATAGACTGGAATGCTGCTCAGAATGATACTATTGGCTGTATTAATTCAAGCATTCAAGTGAATCTCCTTGTTGGACTTGGCCTTTTCCCCCCAAATTTTTCGCTTTTGCCCCTCCAATTTGAAATGTCTCCCCCATGGGATTAAACCTGTATAGGCCATGAGTGGTGTGAGACACCTTGTTAAAAATGTAATGTCATGTAATGGTGTGAGCACTTGTAAATTTCCCCATTTTTAAAATGCACCTGACTAAAATGTACTGTGTTTAAAATGGATGCCATGGCCATGGGTTTTGCCACTGTACTGCCATAGGTCAGCAGTCTAGCTATTATTACCCAGCTACCCCTAGCATTTGGAGGGAAAGCCTGGCACCCAGGGTGCTCACCCCCTCCCCTTGAGCCAGTTTAGGCTAGTTATGCCAACATTCTAGAAGGTTCTGGCACTGCCTGGGAGGAGGGTATAAGTAAGGGGGATGTGCCACCAGAGAGTCAGTCAGCGCTGGGACAAGAAAGAGAGGGGACCTGCTACAAGGTGCTACCGCCACATGGGCCTGTGAGCTGGGCCCTGCACCCCTAAAACCCCCCTACTCTGCTGTCCCCTGGGCCCCTGAATTAAGAGGGCCCACCCAGGTCCCTGACACTGTGGGGACCGGGAATTACGCCAGTGCTGCGAGGAAGAAGCGCCCAGGAGGTGAGGAGTGTGCCCCTGAGGAGCGGGTGTGGGACTGTCTGCCCCCCAGGGTGAAGCTGTGGCCCCTGTGGAATTGCTGAGTCGTGAGGAGCTGCCCGGGGAGGATTGTGCCCCCGAGGGACTGTGACCTGTTAAAGCACTGTGCCCCATGACTGTTGCTGGCTGAAGTGCTGTGAGGCCCCGAAGCGCTGGGCCCTGGGGCTGTTATGGCCCCCTAGTACAGTAAAGCCTGCCTGCATAGCGCTGTGTGTGGAAGCGCTGGGGCTGGTGTGGCCCCCGGAGTACTGTTGGCCCTGGAAGCTGAGTGGGCCGAAGGAGGAGCTGTGCTCCGAGGATAGCGCCATTTACTGAGGAGCCAACCCTCGTTTCGGCGTGCTGTGAATACCGCCAAATAAATAATTAAATAAAGGGAGCCTACCCCTTATTGTGGCCGTCGTCACCGCCGCGGCCCGGCGCCGCCAAGGAAACCCCCGCCGTGTTCGGCATCGTTGCGGCGGCCCCCGGTAGCAGGAGAGGGCCGCCGAAGTGAAGAAGGGGCCGCGCTAGGCCCTGAGGCCGCGGCACTCGCGTCACGTGACGGGGGCGCCCGGCCGCGTCATCGGCCCGCCCCTGCCGCGCAGGGATTGGCTACCGGCCCGGGCGGCCGGGAAGGCAGGAAGAAGCCGAGTCGAAGCCCCGGGTCCCCGTGAGGTAGGAGGGGGACCCGGGTGAAGCTTCGGTGCGGGGCTCCCGTGGTCGTGAGGGAGCCCCGTGAAGAACGACCGGAGCGGGAGTCCACCCCGCCGGTCTGTGGCCCGGATTGAGGAGGCCGCGAGGAAAGACGCAAAGCCCTGGGTCCCCGTGAGGGAAGGGGGACCCAGGTGAAGCGCCGTTGCGGGGCCCCGTGCCAAGAAGGGAGCCCCGAGAGAAGCGACCGGAGCGGGAGGCCACCCCGCCAGTCTGTGCCCCCACGCGAGGGGCCGGTGAGGTAGGCGGGGCCGGGGCACACTGTCGGTGCCAGCCCCGCCTCCCGACCTGAGGCGGCCGGAGGAGCAGAGAGACTGCGGGGCTCCTGTGAGGAGGAGGGAGCCCCGATTGGGCCGCCCAGAGGCGTGTTGGAACCCCCGGGCCCCCGTGAGCAAGAGGGGCCCAGGTACTTCCGTAAGAAAGGAGTGCCCCGAGTGTTGTGGCCCGAGGCTTGAGGGGAGGGAGGGCCTCGAGGCACATTGCCGGTGCCTGTCCCTCCTCCTCGAAGCTGAAGAGAGCCCCTGTTTGGGGCCTGAAGCCTCGCGGAGGCTACCTTTAAGTCCCAGGCCCCCGTGAGGAAAGGGGGGCCCGGCTATAGTCGCGAGAGAGGAGGGGGCATCGAGGCACATTGTCTGTGCCTGCCCTTCCTCAGTGAAGCCTTGCGCCTGCTGAGGTCCCTAGGCGAAAGAGTCCAGGAGCAGCTGGTGAGTGGGGCCACAGCTGGACTGTGTAGGGGTGGTGGGATAGGCAACGGGGCACAGGGTCGGTGCTCGCCCCCCCCCCTCTTCTTTTGGACACCGGGACTGGCCATGTTGGCCCTGAAGGTACACAGGAGACCCCTAGACTGGGCAACCCCCCCACAGGGAGAAGAGGAGGCCGGGGATGTTTCTATAAGTAGGATTAATCCCTAGGGATTGCGAGCTTTGTTAACGCAAGTTATCCTGTGTGTTCGCAAAACTGCATGTTTAGGTCCCAGGGAGTGGTTGCCCTATGCTTAGTTCTGGGCCCCATGGGTTATTGTTTCCCTAAGGTGACCCGGGAAGAGTTCATGCCAATACACCCTGATGTTTGATACCCCTAGTTTGATGGTAGAGGGAGCCTAGCTGTTTCCTTACAGGTGTTCCTGGTCTATGAGGAGGGCCCCTACCGGATATTACTGCTGGGTGAGGTATGTTCTGCCTAATGTTAGTCAATAGGTTGGCCTGACGTGTTATTCCAGGCCCTTGGTTATGCCCCAGGTTAATGGGCCAGCCGTGCTGATTTATTACAGGTGCTCCTATTTATGATGTACTGTGAAGCCCTGATGTTTTTCCCTTACAGGGGTTGGAATGGCGTTATTGTGCATGATGTATATCTATGCTAATGTGATATTTTGCAATTACAGCCCTCCCCCTAAGGATGAGAGTCTGAGTTGGCCCCACCAGATTGGCCCCAGATCTAATGTTATTTTGATCCCATCCTTTTTCCTTTCAGCATGGACTTATAGACTCAGCCCTTACTTCCCACGTAAATAATCCCCCCTTTATACACTTGGCTCTGGCGCCAATTGGCGCCCTGTTGTGACACTACTGTTTTGCATTTTATTTTGCCTTGCAGGTTGGAAACACTACTAAACTACTTATCTTTTTCCAACTCAAACTGGTGTCCTGCCTCTTTTGTGCTATGCCTGGTGTGTTGCCTGTGGGTACTGCGTGAGTGCTTCACATGTCCTCCATAGTTTGGCCTGCCCGCTTGGTCCGTGCTACCCCCTTGAAGATTTGGGTAACCCCATTTCTTACATTGGTGGCAAGCGGTGGGATAGGACTTGTGTTTGCGCAGTACCACAGCGGCCACGGGTTACACTGCAAATAGAGCTTTGGATGTAATCCGAGCCTTTTTGTGGGGATTATTATTGTTTGGCTGAACATTGTGACTTTGTATTGCTTCCTCCTGAAAAGCGTTGTTGTGGAATTGTGTCCCCTTGTTCCACTGGGAGGGTGTGTCCCGGGTGTACCTCGCCACGATGGGGTTGGTTTTGGACGAAGTGGAACTGATGGAGTACACTGAGCAGGAAGTCATATATTTCCTCAAGGAGAGAGGGATACCCCCAGTAGGAAACATTAGGAGAAAGTTGTTTCTCTATGAGGCCCTCAAGAGGGGAGAGCCCTTAGAGATTGGTGGGGACTTGTCTGAATACCCTCCCGAGTTTTTGAAGGGTCAGTGGGTTAGAGGCCAGAGAGAAGGCTCCCCATCCAGAACCCTGGGAAGTTGTTACCCCGATGAAGAGGAGGAAGAGTTGAAGAGGGCGGAGACGCCAGTAGCTGATGAGGACACCGTAGATAGGGAGTCTCGCACTGGGTCCAGTCCCGGGGGCATTGCCCCATCCCTTTCCCTGTCCCCAGAAGAGTGGGTAGATAGGAGGGAAGAAAGGGAGCATCAGCTGGCGCTGGCGAAGCTCAGGTTTGAGCAGGCCACAGAATTAGCGCAGCTGAGGATTCAGGAGCAGAGGCTAGAGACAGAAATGGTCCTAGCCCAGGAGAGGATGGCGGAGGCGGAGAGGGCTTTCGCCAGAGAGAGATCAGCTCAGGTGGGTAGGTTGTCCCCTGAGAGTGGGTTGTGTAGTCTGGATTCACCAGTGAGGGTGGGATCCAGTGGTGGCAGCGAGTGTAGGTCCAGTGCAAGGAGTCCCATTCCTGAAGCCCAGGAGACCGTGCCTGATTCCCAGGAAGAGGGGGACGGGTTAGTGTTCAGGGGCAGGGGAAAACTGTCCCACCAGTCCTGGGGAGAGTTTGAGGAGGAGTGTTGGACTGCATTGGAGGATTGGGTGGTGAGGAGAGCAGTAGAGGATTGGGAAGGGCTGTGCCATGCCGTTATTCGGGAGCACATGCCGAGGAGTTGTGTCCCAAGTCTGCATCACCATCTGTTGCAGTGTAGGTTCTCAGACCCCAGGGAACTTGCACGGGAGGCAGACCTCTGGGTAAGTGCCAGAGCGTCTGGGAAGACATTGGGGAGTGATCCAGAAAGGAGAGGTGCAGGGATCTTCCGACCCAGCGTGGCGGGAGAGGTGAGAAGCCCAGCTAGGTCCCAGGATAGTGGGCGGGTTGTAGGGCCTCACATCCCATCTACAGGAGGGAGTGAGACGGGGAGGTGTCCCGAGGTGCCCCAACTGCAGTCACAGGGCCTGGAGAGTTCTTTTAGGGAACCCGAGTTTGGGAGCCTAGGCTGTCCCGGTGTGCCTTCTCATGAAGGGGATCTCCTAGTGTCAGGAGAACCCGGAGTATCAGTAACCAGAGCTCCAGTGGTTCGGGGGTCTGACCAGTCACGGGGTTTAGATCCTGGACTGGGGTTCCAGGTTCAGGGGTTGCCTGACCTGGAGGGTGGGGTACCTGTAACCAAGGTCCCTATCAGTTTGACTCCCAGGGGTACTTCTCCCGGTGGGATGGTGCGGAACTCTGGGAGGGGGTGCAGAGGGAGTAAGGTCTCTCCTCTGTCACCGGCTCAGCCAAAGGGCGCAGATCCCGGGTTGGGTGGCCAGGTTGAGGGTTTTCCGGACCTGGCGGGTGGGACATCTGTGTTCAGAGTCCCCCCAAAGTTGACTCTCAGGGGTACTACTCCAGTTAGGAGGGTGCGGAACTCTGGGAGGGGGTGCAGGGGGAGGGAGGACTCGCCCATGTCACCGGTGCAACCTGAGGGTTTCGACTCCAGGTTGGGGAGAGAGTGGTGTTGTGAGGGTGTCCCCAGGAGAAGGAGATGGAGGAACCCTAGGAGGAGAAGTAGGGGGAGGAAAGCCTCTCCCCTGAGAGCTGGTCAGCCTGAGGGTGTAGACCCCAGGTGGGTGGACCAGTGGCAATTTGGAAGGAAAAGAGTGGTCCAAGAGCATTACAAGCCTGAGGCTAGAGCCTCCCACTCTAGGAAGGAACAAGGGCCAGAGATTTCTGGATGGCCTAGAGGCCAGTCCTGGCCACATCCCACTAGGGAACACCAGTGGGGTGGTTTGGTTGGAGAAGGGAGGGTTGCGAGAGAGAACCATTGGGTTCCAGAGTGGAAAAGAGACTGCAGGTGCTCCTGTAGTTGCCGGCCTGCGTCCACCTATTTCCGCCCCAAGCAGGGAAGCACATCAAGGTATTGATCGGTCTACCCTGGCTTTTGGCTGGGGGGGAGCTGTGTTGGACTTGGCCTTTTCCCCCCAAATTTTTCGCTTTTGTCCCTCCAATTTGAAATGTCTCCCCCATGGGATTAAACCTGTATAGGCCATGAGTGGTGTGAGACACCTTGTTAAAAATTTAATGTCATGTAATGGTGTGAGCACTTGTAAATTTCCCCATTTTTAAAATGCACCTGACTAAAATGTACTGTGTTTAAAATGGATGCCATGGCCATGGGTTTTGCCACTGTACTGCCATAGGGCAGCAGTCTAGCTATTATTACCCAGCTACCCCTAGCATTTGGAGGGAAAGCCTGGCACCCAGGGTGCTCACCCCCTCCCCTTGAGCCAGTTTAGGCTAGTTATGCCAACATTCTAGAAGGTTCTGGCACTGCCTGGGAGGAGGGTATAAGTAAGGGGGATGTGCCACCAGAGAGTCAGTCAGCGCTGGGACAAGAAAGAGAGGGGACCTGCTACAAGGTGCTACCGCCACATGGGCCTGTGAGCTGGGCCCTGCACCCCTAAAACCCCCCTACTCTGCTGTCCCCTGGGCCCCTGAATTAAGAGGGCCCACCCAGGTCCCTGACACTGTGGGAACCAGGAATTACGCCAGTGCTGCGAGGAAGAAGCGCCCAGGAGGTGAGGAGTGTGCCCCTGAGGAGCGGGTGTGGGACTGTCTGCCCCCCAGGGTGAAGCTGTGGCCCCTGTGGAATTGCTGAGTCGTGAGGAGCTGCCCGGGGAGGATTGTGCCCCCGAGGGACTGTGACCTGTTAAAGCACTGTGCCCCATGACTGTTGCTGGCTGAAGTGCTGTGAGGCCCCGAAGCGCTGGGCCCTGGGACTGTTATGGCCCCCTAGTACAGTAAAGCCTGCCTGCATAGCGCTGTGTGTGGAAGCGCTGGGGCTGGTGTGGCCCCCGGAGTACTGTTGGCCCTGGAAGCTGAGTGGGCCGAAGGAGGAGCTGTGCTCCGAGGATAGCGCCATTTACTGAGGAGCCAACCCTCGTTTCGGCGTGCTGTGAATACCGCCAAATAAATAATTAAATAAAGGGAGCCTACCCCTTATTGTGGCCGTCGTCACCGCCGCGGCCCGGCGCCGCCAAGGAACCCCCCGCCGTGTTCGGCATCGTTGCGGCGGCCCCCGGTACCAGGAGAGGGCCGCCGAAGTGAAGAAGGGGCCCTGAGGCCGCGGCACTCGCGTCACGTGACGGGGGCGCCCGGCCGCGTCATCGGCCCTCCCCCGCCAACGCCGCGCAGGGATTGGCTACCGGCCCGGGCGGCCGGGAAGGCAGGAAGAAGCCGAGTCGAAGCCCCAGGTCCCCGTGAGGTAGGAGGGGGACCCGGGTGAAGCTTCGGTGCGGGGCTCCCGTGGTCGTGAGGGAGCCCCGTGAAGAACGACCGGAGCGGGAGTCCACCCCGCCGGTCTGTGGCCCGGATTGAGGAGGCCGCGAGGAGAGACGCAAAGCCCTGGGTCCCCGTGAGGGAGGGGGGACCCAGGTGAAGCGCCGTTGCGGGGCCCCCGTGCCAAGAAGGGAGCCCCGAGAGAAGCGACCGGAGCGGGAGGCCACCCCGCCGGTCTGTGCCCCCACGCGAGGGGCCGGTGAGGTAGGCGGGGCCGGGGCACACTGTCGGTGCCAGCCCCGCCTCCCGACCTGAGGCGGCCGGAGGAGCAGAGAGACTGCGGGGCTCCTGTGAGGAGGAGGGAGCCCCGATTGGGCCGCCCAGAGGTGTGTTGGAACCCCCGGGCCCCCGTGAGCAAGAGGGGCCCAGGTACTTCCGTAAGAAAGGAGTGCCCCGAGTGTTGTGGCCCGAGGCTTGAGGGGAGGGAGGGCCTCGAGGCACATTGCCGGTGCCTGTCCCTCCTCCTCGAAGCTGAAGAGAGCCCCTGTTTGGGGCCTGAAGCCTCGCGGAGGCTACCTTTAAGTCCCAGGCCCCCGTGAGGAAAGGGGGGCCCGGCTATAGTCGCGAGAGAGGAGGGGGCATCGAGGCACATTGTCTGTGCCTGCCCTTCCTCAGTGAAGCCTTGCGCCTGCTGAGGTCCCTAGGCGAAAGAGTCCAGGAGCAGCTGGTGAGTGGGGCCACAGCTGGACTGTGTAGGGGTGGTGGGATAGGCAACGGGGCACAGGGTCGGTGCTCGCCCCCCCCCTCTTCTTTTGGACACCGGGACTGGCCATGTTGGCCCTGAAGGTACACAGGAGACCCCTAGACTGGGCAACCCCCCACAGGGAGAAGTGGAGGCCGGGGATGTTTCTATAAGTAGGATTAATCTCTAGGGATTGCGAGCTTTGTTAACGCAAGTTATCCTGTGTGTTTGCAAAACTGCATGTTTAGGTCCCAGGGAGTGGTTGCCCTATGCTTAGTTCTGGGCCCCATGGGTTATTGTTTCCCTAAGGTGACCCGGGAAGAGTTGATGCCAATACACCCTGATGTTTGATACCCCTAGTTTGATGGTAGAGGGAGCCTAGCTGTTTCCTTACAGGTGTTCCTGGTCTATGAGGAGGGCCCCTACCGGATATTACTGCTGGGTGAGGTATGTTCTGCCTAATGTTAGTCAATAGGTTGGCCTGACGTGTTATTCCAGGCCCTTGGTTATGCCCCAGGTTAATGGGCCAGCCGTGCTGATTTATTACAGGTGCTCCTATTTATGATGTACTGTGAAGCCCTGATGTTTTTCCCTTACAGGGGTTGGGATGACGTTATTGTGCATGATGTATATCTATGTTAATGTGATATTTTGCAATTACAGCCCTCCCCTAAGGATGAGAGTCTGAGTTGGCCCCACCAGATTGGCCCCAGATCTAATGTTATTTTGATCCCATCCTTTTTCCTTTCAGCATGGACTTATAGACTCAGCCCTTACTTCCCATGTAAATAATCCCCCCTTTATACACTTGGCTCTGGCGCCAATTGGCGCCCTGTTGTGACACTACTGTTTTGCATTTTATTTTGCCTTGCAGGTTGGAAACACTACTAAACTACTTATCTTTTTCCAACTCAAACTGGTGTGTTGCCTGTGGGTACTGCGTGAGTGCTTCACATGTCCTCCATAGTTTGGCCTGCCCGCTTGGTCCGTGCTACCCCCTTGAAGATTTGGCTAACCCCATTTCTTACACTCCTCAAATGAGAAGGGTATGTGCCAATTGTGGGTCCCAAGCTCGCTCTGAGATAAGACCCAACCTGCACCTTACTGAGAAGGCCCAGCAAGGCCAAAATCATTTTAGGTTTGCCTGTGCACCTATTTAGACCGGACAAAGCTTATCAGCTCGACAGTGCCATCCATTTGGACCAGAAGC
Organism: Lissotriton helveticus; assembly: GCF_964261635.1. Classification (NCBI taxonomy): domain Eukaryota; kingdom Metazoa; phylum Chordata; class Amphibia; order Caudata; family Salamandridae; genus Lissotriton; species Lissotriton helveticus. Next base: position 1,525,971,989 of record NC_136069.1, read on the forward strand.
AAAAACATATTTGTTTTTGGTTGTTATGGTTCGTACTAGCGCAGAGAAGTTAAACAGTGATGGACTAAAAGGCAACTGAGAGTAATTACCAATAGCTGAGAATAATACAGGCATTCCAGAGTGGAGAAGTGTGGCTCACTGGTTAGAGGAGGCAGACCCTGAAGCAGAGGTCAGACCAGGGACCAGGGTTCAATTCCCGACGCGGCAGGGTCTTGAGCCCAAATATCCACGGACTCGATAATTCTCGTTTCGGTGCCTACTCGAATCACGGGTTCACACTCTGCAGCTCTGGGCATTAGCCTGCTTAATCTCCACTACGGCCCCCTGCAGCGGGATACCTGGCTTTCACCTTGGGGATGCCCATTACGGGTATCTCACAGGGAAAAGCCAGGACGGGTTCCCAAGGCAAGAGCCGAGATTCCTACGGGTAATCGAGCGCTATATAAGACCGCATAATAATAATAATAATAATTCTATTCGGCCCTTTTTGTACTGTTAGTGAAAAGGTGTAATACTAATATGTGGTTATATTAGATGTGAATCTCTGTTACCTCTTCTAATGCCACTGCTGTCTTCTCCTCATATTATATTTTCACATAAGGCGATGGTGAAATTGTGTGCCGTGATCTCTTGAGGTTGCAAAAAGGGATTTTGAACACAGCAGAGCCATAAGTATGTTCACATCAAATGCACTCTACAGATATGGCTTGATAAAATATGCATCATAATCCCTGTGATTAAGAGACCAAGTGTTGGACTTTAAACGGTTACCTCCTTCGATTAAGAAAAATTGCATTATGAGTCAGTCAAAGACTGATACATTGACCACATAGTGTATTGAGGAGTTCTCCACACTTTCTTGTGGCCATCTTTTACACATAAATGTATCTTCACACCCTCTTTTAGTCCTTTTTGGACTGAGGGAATTCTCCACAACTTCTTGTGGTCCTTTACACACTCAGGGAATCCTCTGCACTATCTTGTGGCCCTCTGTACACTTAGGTGTATCTTTACACCTTCTTGTTGTCCTCTGTGGAGATTTGGAATTATCCACGACTTCTCGTGGTTGTCAATCCACTTGGAGAACTCCACACATTCTCTTGGTCCTCTGGGCTTTTATACAATGTCAAGCGATCTTACAGGATATAGTCAAGTCTGCAGAGCTTTGCTTGGGATGCTTTTTTGTGTGATGCTAAGCCCTTTGATCTGAGTGTTGGGCATAAAGCGCAGAGAAGTGCTCCCTTTCTTGTATCCTAGAGGGCTAGTCTTACAAATGGATCATGGAGATTATCAGTGCTGGTTGTGGTCTGGTTGATAACATTGTCTCTTACCCTTAGCCCGTTTAAATGATAATGTTGTTCTATTTCAATATTGTATACAACGGCCCTAATTCAAGATGTGTTTTGCAGAAAACGCAGTTGAAGAATATAATTCATCAAACGCATTGGTAAGATTCTCTTCCTCCTTTATCAGTTTGGTTTTTCTCTTCAAACGTTTGGGTTTTTGGTATAACTGCAATGCAAATACATGCTCAAAGGTCAGAGTAGGCTTTGGCCGCAAAACACTAGTTGCCAGAATATTTAACACTGTATAGCATCATACAGATAGGGGATAGGAAAGTCGCTCCTAAGAACTTGAACAAGGCGTTTGTGTGTCTCGAAAACTCTGGGTGGCCATGAACTGGCTTTAGTTAAATGCCCAGTAAGCAAGTTTATCTGGACTTCCCACATTCTGAGATTAAGAAGACAACTCTATTGAGGTATCTAGGCATGACCTGTCATTGATATCACGCACATCACAGATATTTTTTTTATGTTCAGATTACATGTTTTGTTTCTAATATATGAACAGTGGTGATAGTAGTCACTGGGAATCAGTGTCTGAATTCTCATGTTTTTTGTATGAACCTTGAGAAGAATACAGATAAACTGAAAATGTGCGGAATGTGCGTGCTCATGCGATAGGCTTAGAACAGAGTACGCGTGGAAGGGAGGGCCTGCCCTAATATTCTCTGCACCACCAAGTTTATAATAACAGGTCTTAAGCGCAAATAGATTTACAGAGTTGACAGTCGACCTTCCTCCCAAATAGCACTATTTTTTTTTTTTATTATTTATTTAGGAAGTTTTATATAGCGCTAGCCAGACCGTAAGGTATCGGAGTGCTTCACATAATTACAAAGCGGTGCAAAAGAGAGCAAACAAAGCAAAGCACAATGCAGTACAGTACAACGAGACATTCGGGGTACGAATCGCAGTAGGAGGAAGAGGGAGAGATCCATTACAGGGTTTTGGCAATCCCCATCTGAGCGGGGAGCAGAATCTCTTAAGACATTCCAGGCTGGTCCTATCTGATAGTTAAGGAGCGAGCAAGGAACAGGGTTTTGTTGTTTTCAATACAGAGTCTCTACTTTTAAAACGCTACTCATCATTCAGTGAAATACATTTTGGAAACTGTAGAGCAGATTCAAATAATGACTATTACCAGAAATTTCAGTTGCCATTGGCCAAGCCCACACAGGAACAAAGACTAGTTTTGCTAGCAGAAGCTCAGTTCATAAGATGCCCCATGGTGTTGTGGTGGGAGGAGGACCTGCACAATAATAATAAGAGAAGATGGGCAATTTTATATTGCAGAATTGTGATAGTTTAACAACTTTATTATTTTTATTTTAGAGCACAAAGGCCGTCTCAGAGACCCCAGCAATACCACCAGTGTCGGAAGATGATGACGACGAAGATGAACCTGCACCACCTCCAGTGATTGCACCTCGCCCGGAGCACACCAAATCAGTCAGTATAGCACCCTCTCCAGGGAGTGAACTATATTCTTTATAGTGACTTAAGGAACTAAATGTGCAGCTTGGGTGGTGTAGATAATAAGATTTGTATTTTCCTTATGTGAGCCGTTGTAACTTATTGATAAAAAGTGACACTTTTTTCTAGTAGCTCTTACTAAAGATGAATCTCTCTGACCTACCCATAGTTTGAGCATAGTTCCTGGTTCTTATCCTATTGATTTCAATGTCCCCGACATTGAAGAGGGGCTCTGAATTACTATTTTTGTTTGATGAGTACAATAACATCTGCCCACATTGACTACGCCCCGCAATCTTTCATTGCCACCTCTTTGAGCGGCCACCTATGACACCATGACAATGTCACTAGTCAGTCATTAGACCACTTCAGTTGGACGTGCTGTTTGACAGAACTTGCTCACTCATTTCTCACATTAAAGATACTTCCAATAATGTGTTTCACTGTTTGTTAACTTTAAGGAATGTACATTCTCTTGTAGGTATCTCACAAACCCTCCTAGTTCTGGATTTAGTCCCCTATTGGTTGATCTATTCTTTCTGATCCGTGCTCCAAATTACAAGTTTCTAGATGCCTGGTATACATTCAGCCTGAACTACAGGGTTTACAACACATCCTTGAAGGGTTTACATTGGTTCTTAAGGAAAGACACAAAGTTGTCTCCCTTTCACTGTCCTAGTTGTTTCCCACAAGTTCTTTATTTTTATTACTTATCTAGTCTGTCCTCATTTACTGCTTTGTACTGTCCTCTTTCTTGTATGTTGTTACCACTTTCAAGCTCTTAGGCTCTACACTCATTGCTGTGCTTCCTTGACAATCCCCAACGACCTTACGTGTCCCTTCCTATCTTTGTCCAGTACATGCCTCTGTTTGGTCAGTTTCCTTTCTTGATTGTCCCATTCCATACATTACTTTCCATATCAGTCTCGACGTCTCCCATGTGTTTTTGACTTCCTTCTCCATACATCTTTTATGCCCCTCCTCTTGCAAAGTTACCACATTTATCTGCACCTCCTCCTGCCTGCTTCTTCCTTTGTTGTTTTCCCTCCTCTGACCAGTTTTTGTTCCTCTTCCTTCCCATTACCATAAACATGTTCCTTTCTCTGCTTCCATTTCCCTGCTATGGACTTGGTGTCTGTATAAGTGCCATTAAATGGAGTGGGCTTTATTCGTGAAGCTTAGCGGAGTGGCCTTCCTTAAAGATACCCACAAACACTCCAAGCTCTCTAGAAAAACCGACAAGTGTAAAAACCCATTTAAATGTTGGGGACCCTGTAATCTTGGAGTCCTGTGAGGAATCCCGGAGAACCAATAGTTGTGGTGAAGCACATCCACAATTAAAAAAAATTGAGTGTACGCTATACCCCTAGACCTGTGTTTGCCGAGTCTTGCGACCCGTGGTAGTGATCCAGCAGCCTATAGGAAATGTGCCATAAACTACGCTACCCAACTTTATAACTTACTTCAAAAATCACTACTCAAACACATGGACTCATTAATCAAACATGACATATTTTGACCAACTGAATCAGGTGGCCTAATTAAACTTATATACACTTTATATACATTTATATACATCCGCGGTAAATGATGACATTATTTGAACAATCCTAACTATTTAATTGACCACCATGGCGATGGCATCTAGCTAATAGTAACCTGTACTCCTGAATAAACAAGACCAGCTTGATTCAAAAGTAAGATTTTATTAACTATTTATTAGAATTATGAGAATATAATTTTATTAATGCATTTTTATTAGAATCATTGTAAGCTAAATAAATGGAAATAAAGTAAAGTCTTTGGGGTTCTTACGTGCTCCAAGCAAGTCCGACAGCACGACACCCTCATCCAAAGGTTAGAAAGCAGCAACGTGACCCATCCACGGGGCATGGATTTTTATACCTTTCTGCACTAAGCTAATCTAAGTAAAAGTAAATCTTTCTGCAAAAGTCGATGTCCTATTGGTCCGTGAGTGACAAGTGACATGTCACCCCATATTTCAAAACTTCAATTCCGTCATATTCTTTAGGACCATTGTCTCTATTGTACGTGCACCGAGGCTTCCTCTGGTTGCAACATTTTTGTCCTCGGATGCCAAGTTATCAAATGTTCCTTCTGCCGGTTCCTGGCCTTGGCCACGTCCGACCAAAATATTGTCAGAGCCTCATCGTAGTTCAGCAAATGTTACTTTGATGGAAAACTTTAGAATGGACATCTCGTGCTTCGTGCAGAAATTAAATTCATCATTTTAGTAAACTCGAGTAAACTAGGCCCAAAGCAGTCAATTTAATGGTCACTAGTGTATAAACAAACACAAGAAAATGATTAATGAAAGAAATATTATTCATTCTGTTTCCACCCTTTGTTTATTAATTATTTATCCCACCCATTAGTCTAATGTTACCTAGCAAAAAGCAAACAAATAAAGCAGCATTTTATATCTACCAGTCTTCATAAATCCACGAAATCCTTTATGCACCTATAGAGATTAGAATGACATCACATAGACAAGGAAGGCAAAATAAGCACATGCCACTTTTTAAATTCAGCTGCAGTTAGTTATGACATGACAGAGCAACAAAATTAATTTATTATTTTTGCACGAACAAAAGATGCAACAGTAATGCACATTTATGAGCACATATGTTAATGTTCCCGCGTGTAAAAGTTTAATCTAAGTTGATTTAGTACAAATACATCACAAATCATTAATAGGATTATTTTATATTATGGAAGTATGACTTCACGAGTTGGAATAAAAAGTTATTCTCTATCTCGCTCCATCAACTCCCTCATCTGGTGATTAACAAATCACCACACCACACCCAAAATTTGGAAAATTTAGACTTCTTGAAAAATGATTCAAATTCATCTGAGTTAGTATTTCTAAAAATTTGTTTCCGCAAAATTCTTGCAAGTGTCATATTGAACTCTGTGTAACTCTTGTAATTCAATCTCCCTCTCTTGTTCCTTTTTGATTTTATAAATTCTTTTCTTTTCCTTCATGTGTTTCTTTCTTTTGTGTAATAAGCAGACAATTTTTGTTAGAACTATTATAAATATTATCACAATCAAAGGTGTCAAAATCTTGCCAAGAACTGAACCACCTATTTCTTGAAACCAGGTTTTAATAGCTTGAAATCTTTTTGAAAGTCTTTCTGAAAAATCTTCTTTTTCTAATGGAATTATCTCTGAGTGCATCTCTGTAATGTTTTTAATGTACATCTCAATATTCTTGCTTTCATCAGGTATGTAGGTGCAACAATGTTGCACATGCAAAATGCCACAGACTCCTCCCTCTTTTGCTAGGAGTATGTCTAATGCAAGGCGATCTTGCATTACCATAGTTCTGATTGCAATGACCTCAACGTTCAACAATTGGAAACCATCTGCAGTATCAGTTGACAGTCTGTCAACAATTGTGGATAATTTTCTGATTCTTCCTGCATTTAGGGTTATACCTACTAAAGGTATCACTGCTTCAAAAATGTCTCCCAAAATTTCTGTGAAACTTTCTCTTTTATATCTATTTACATGAGTATTGATTTTGAACAGTCCTTCTGAATTTCTGTCAACATGGAATATCTTTGGAAAAACAATCCCAACAAAACAAGTCCCATACCAGTGGTCAGGGAGGTTATAATAGGCCTTGTCACCACACACAAAGTAAATCCCAGGAAAAATTGGATCCTTGCCACCTTTCAATCACCAACCTCCCATGATCTGATAAGTATCTTCACAGTTGCTTGCACCCACAAAATAATTATCAAAAAGCGTATTGTCTCTTCTAATGCAAAGCTTGCCACTAACAGGTTTGTCTATGTGAATTGCAACATTATCAAAAGTTTTGCCATTAAGCTTCTCGTCCTCTTTTTGCCAGAATCTAGATTTAGTCTGTTTGACTATTTCATTCCTCTTGTAAATCGCTCTTCTTTCCTCAACTAGGTTCAGGAAAATCTTTCCTTCTGTGCTCAGCTTGCAAGTTAAATTATTTTTGTAAGCATACTCCTAAGTGAGTTCATTAGTAACAAGAAAAAATTCCCTCATCTGTTTAGCTTTTTTATGTTTATTCAAAGCACTCTCAATTTTTAAATTTGCAAAAATTTCATCGAAATTTGAATAATAATATTGTAAGCGTCCAGTTTGATAGAACAAGCTAGCCAGCACGCTGCATGTCACACCATATGTAAGAGGAAGCATATTGTATGTCACTCCCTCAGAAACAGAAGCAGGTAATTTTACGCATACGTAGCAATCTTTAGCATCCATTACTTTAACATATTCGCCCAAAAGCCTTGTGAATGTATTGCTTGAAAAATCACTAATAGATTTGTCCTGGTGAATTTCAGGTCTGTGATCAATAACTTTGCTTGTTGCACTATGTTTGTTTTGACTAACTGAAGCTTTGCTTGTCATGTTGGCTTTGTATGAGTCTTTGTTGATTTCAAAAGGAATAATAACAGCTAAAACTAACCAGAGCAGAATTAACATGAGCACACACACCAGAGTCATCTTACAGCATCTTTTTAAAATGGAACATTTTGAAGTACTTCGTTCCATAACGTAAGGCATCTTTTGTTAGCTTTGTCTCAAAAAGATTAAAAAGAAACAAAAAATTATTTTAAAAATTTTAGTAGTTTAAAATTCTAAAAATATATACACCCCCCTTTTAAAAGATTTTTTTTTTTTTTCTAACAGTGTTTCTTCGACCTTATGTCACAAATAATTTCCACCTAAACAAGTTTTCTTCGACCTTGTGTCACCTAACACAATTTCTTCGGCCTTTTGCCATAAATGAAAATCAAAAATCCCATCTAATAAATCAATACTTCAATCATTGTCACTAATTTCTTCAATTTCTTCTTCTTCTTGGCTACTGCTATTAATCTCAATAACAGGGGGAATTATCAAATACGTCCACTCAGAAGATTTGTATTTCTGATTTGGCCTTACAACTCTTTTAGTTTTTCTAGTTACAACTTTTATTTTTCTTCCCTTCTCAGCTTTCCTTTCAGGTTCCTTTTGACTAGTAATCTCATCTACCTGCTCCTTTGAATTTTTTATTATCCTGACTCTCAATCTTCCATTTGCACTTTGCCACAAGTCTCCTTTTCTCAAGATTTTTCTTTTGGGTTCAGATACATTTGTTTCTGACTTCCAAGATCTTTTCTTCACACTTCCGCTTTCACCATCCACGTCACTTTCTCCAGAGTCACTGTCTGAAATTTCAATATTTGACACAGGAATTTTTCTAATCGGCAGTCTCACTCCGTTAGGAATTACACTTTGCCTTCCATCACTGGTACTTGGCAATTCGTCTTCCTCCTCCTCTTCAATTACCTTCAACTTCCCAGTTTCTGGTTCTCTGTTCCTTCTTTCAGAGCTTGTTTTCTGCTTTTCGATACTCTCCTGGTCAGAAATTTCAATCGATTCAGCTTCTCTGTCTTCAAAATTTCCAATAGAACTCACTCCATTTATTTTCTTGACTGCTACTTTCCTTTCTAGCAGATCTTCATTCTCAGAGTCTATTTCAATAATTTCCAAATCTTTTCTCGTCAACTCTCCATTCACAGGTACAGCCTCCAGATGTCGACCTCTTTGTCGATCTTCAGAATCTGGAACTCTTTCACTTTCTACTTCAGAATCTGAATCTTCTGTTGAATCACTCTCATCATCAGAATTTTCAGGAGTAGGTACTGGTATAGTATGACTAGGATGAATCCACCTTTTCAACACTTTGCATTTTACTGCATTTGTCGTGACTAGAATTACCTGTCTAGGTTTCTGCCACCTTGGAACTAGACAATTCCTTCTTCGGTGAACTTTCGTTCTGACCCAATCTCCAGGCCTCAGATCATGTGTCTGTACTTTTTCATCTGATTGTACTTCAGTTCCCACCTGATTGGACACAGAAGTCACTACGTCAGACAGTCTCTTGCAATATTCCAAAATAGCACTGTCATTTATGCTCAACAATTTGCCTACTGGTACAAAAGCTTGTCTCATGACTCTGCCCATTAAGATTTCATGAGGACTCAAACCTGTCTTTTTATCAGGTGTACTTCTCAAAGACATTAAAACAAGTGGAAGAGCATCTGTCCACTTTACTCCTGTTTCTAGACACATTTTTCCAATCCTGTTCTTAATGGTTCCATTAATCTGCTCAACCACTCCAGATGCCTCTGGCCTGTATGCACAGTGTATTTTCTGCTCAATGTTTAATGCCTCACAAATTAACTTCAGAAGTTTGTTATCAAAATGGCCTCCTCCATCACTCTCAATAGTGACTGGGAAACCGTACCTTGGGATGATTTCTCTAAGCAGCAGTTTTGCTACTGTAACTGAATCACAATGACGTGTAGGAAATGCTTTTACCCATCTTGAAAACAGACAAACAATCACAAGAACATATTTCAAACAATTGTGCAGGGGCATTTCAATGAAATCCATTTGCAACCTGGTGAAAGGACCACCTTCTCGACCTATTATTCCTGTACCTACAATTGATTTTCTGTTTGGGTTCATTTGTTGGCAAGTCAGACACCTCTGACAGAGAGATTCTGCAATCGTTCTAAACTTAGTATTAAACCAAGTTTCTTTAAAAAGTCTGATCATAGAATCTCTTCCAATATGACCTGGGCCATGATACAATCTGGCCATGTCAGCAATCAAACAATTTGGTAAAACTACTCTGCCATCTTTGTAAGTCCACACTCCATCCTCATCACGTGGTCTACATTCTGCTCTTAACCACGTGTCTTTTTCCTCATCATCAGCTTCATTTTGTAAATCCCTGATTTCCTGCCATGTTTCCACTACTGTTGTTAGCATCAATGAATTTGAATCACATTCTTTACTTTTTTCCCGATTGTATGCACGACAATTTTTTGCACAGTATTTTGCTGTCTCATCTGCATAAGCGTTGCCTTTGGTGATATAATCCTCACCCTTTGTGTGTGCTGCACATTTAACTACAGCAATCTCTTTTGGCAATTGTATGGCATCTATTAACCTTTTAATAAATGTTGCATTTTTAATTGGTGACCCTGCTGAAGTTAAATAGCCTCTCTGAGACCAGAGCTGTCCATAATCATGCACAACTCCGTACCCATACTGGCTATCAGTTATTATGGTAACTCTCAAATCTTTTGATATTTCACAGGCACGAATTAAAGCAATCAATTCAGCCACTTGTGCTGAACGAATTCCTTCAAGACATGACGCTTCTTCAACATCTGCAACTGTACAAACCGAGTATGCTGCTTTTAAAACACTTCCCTCTGATCTTAGACAAGAGCCATCCACAAAGTAGACAAAATCTGATTCAGGCAAAGGTACATCTTTAATGTCCTGCCTTGGTTTGGTGCAATACTCCATGACATCCAAACATTCATGTTCCACGTTATTTTCATCAACAATTTCAGAATCAGGTAACAAAGTAGAAGGATTCAGATTCACACATCTCGCAATCGAGACGTTGTCTGCTCCCAAAATGATCTTCTCATACTTAGTTAACCTGCTGCTAGTTAAATGTTGGGTTTTACCTCTCGTCAGTAATATTTCAACTGAATGATGCACAAAAACTTTCATAGGAAATCCCATTATGATTCCCTCACTTTGCTCAAGACTGACACTTGTTGCTGCAACTGCTTTTAAGCAACCTGGTAAGGCTTTTGCAACAGGATCAAGAACTGCAGAGAAATATGCAATGGGCTTCTTCAGATTCCCATGTCTTTGAATTAACACAGACAATGCACATCCTTCTCTTTCACTGCAATACAGTTCAAAATCTTTCTCATAATTTGGCATACCTAAAGCTGGAGCTTCACATAAGCTTCTTTTCAGATTTTCAAAAGATTCCAACTCAGCTTCATTTAGAACAATTGGGTCTCTCACATCTGATTTTGTCAATCTCTGTAGTGGTTTCGCAATAACCGAAAATCCACTTATCCATTGTCGACAGTAACCAACCATTCCTAGGAACATTCTGACCTGTCTTTGTGTTCTTGGAGGTTGCATTGCTTGAATCATTTTAATTCTCTCAACTGTCACCTGTCTTTTTCCTTTTGCAATCCTGTGACCAAGATATTTCACTTCTTGTTTACAAAACTGCAATTTGGATGGAGACACCTTATGTCCCTCATCTGCCAAATGATTCAGAAGTATAATTGTGTCTGTCGCACAATTTTCTCTCGTTTTAGCAGCAATCAACAAATCGTCAATATACTGCACCAACGTTGACCTGCCAGGTAAATCTAGATCTTCCAAAGATCTTTTCAACAACTCATTAAAGATAGAAGGACTCTCTGTATACCCTTGAGGTATTCTACACCGTGCGAGGGTCCTACTCTGGAATCTGAAAGCGAAAATTTCTTGGCTCTCTGGATGCAATGGTACAGTGAAAAAAGCATTGCAAAGATCAATGACAGTGTACCGTTCTGCATCATGTGGAATCTGGTACAAAATAACTGCTGGATTAGGAACCACAGGACAACATGGTACAACAATTTGATTAATTTTTCTCAAATCCTGAACAATCCTATATGTTCCATTCGATTTTTTGATTCCCATAATTGGTGAATTACAAGGACTACTCTCGATTTCTTTTAAAACACCTTGTTTAATGAATTTTTCAATCACAGGAATAACTCCCTCAATTGTCTCTGCTTTCATCTTGTACTGAGGTATGTTTGGAAATTCTATTCCCTGCTTCAATGTAATTTTGACTGGATCAACATGTTTCATCAGACCCATCTCATTTCCAGTCAAATCCCAAATTTCAGATTTTACTGTTTCTTTGAGCTCTTCTGGTAAGTTTTCTTTTTCAAATGCAGGAAACAATTTTGTCTCCTCTGTTTCTATCAACATCATTGTCATCCTGTACAACCCATCTTCCTCCATTGTTTGTAATTCAACTCCTTCAGGAGAACAATATATTCTGCAATTCATTTTGCACAATATATCTCTCCCTAAAAGATTCACTGGACTGCTGTTACAAACCACAAATCTGTGCTTGTCTTTAAAATTTCCAATCTCAACTGGTACTGGATCAGTTAGATCAGTCTTGATCTGTTGATTACTTACTCCGACTACTTGGATGGTTTCCCCAGAGAGAGGTAGGTTTTCAATTTCCACTGATCTAACAGTAGAACGGGTAGCACCAGTGTCCACTAGAAAAGTGATGTCTACATCATTAACTTTCCCATTTACAAATGGACCAGACTGGTCAACCTCAAGAGTGGCTCCAATAACACACTCTTCCCCCTCTCTCGGGCACCGTCAGAAGCAGTCGTCAGTCACTTCCTTGTTGCTCTGTCAACAAAAATTGTCCTGAAGTATTCTGTACAATTTGTCTTTGAGTTCTTATTACCTGATCGTCTCCTTGAAATCCCACATTTGGATTATATTTTTGACTTCCCCCACAATTGGGAAAAGGAGGCTGTGGTATTTGACTTTGCTGGTGATTCAGTTGATTCTGCAGCTGTCGCTGAAGACTCAGGTCATTTAAACTTTGTTGCAACTGTAGCTGTCGCTGCAGATCAACATCATTCTGCATCTGTGGATTTAACAATGGACTTTTTAAATTTCTGGGTGGTTTCTTACACTCGTCTCTCCAATGTCCAATTTCACCACAATTGAAACAAGGTAATTTCTGTTTTAATTCTTCAACTTTAGGATTACATTTTCTGTTAATATTAAATTTAAATTTTCCTTGACCCTGAATTGAATTTTGAGTTTGAACGAAATTTTTATTTTTATTTCCAAGACTAGCAATTTGTTGTTCAGCCACCTTTACCTGAGCCCACATCGCTTTTTCCTTGAGCTTTTTCTGCTTCACTTCTAACTCATCACTGCAGTATTTTGCTTTTCTCAAAATATCATCAACAGAAAGTGATTGCCATCCGACAATATTATTCCTGATCATTTCTCCAACTTCTGGTCTAAGACCATAAACAAATCTGTAGATGAAATGGCTCATATCCTTTTCATCCAGTTTCTCATAGCCACTGTATTGTTTAAAAACTACAGTAACCTTTCGTAGAATGAATGAACTGATTCCTTTGGTTCCTGATTTGTTCTGTCTATTTTAACCCAGTCAACTTCTTTTGGTGGAATTTTTTGTTTTAGCCAGTAAATGACTTTTTCGTAAAAATCCATCACTGTCGGAGCTGGAGCACCTGTTTCTTTAATTCGCTCCGGTTCCTCTTTTGGCCAACTTATTGCTATTTTGCATTCTGTCCAGAGATCTGATGGGACAACAATGTCAAAAAATCCATCCAGATCAATTCACAGAACTTTCGAGACTTTAATGAACCTGTCTACCTGACGGTACCACTCAACAGGCTTCTCTCTCAATCTCGGAAAATCATTTGTAAACAACAAAATATCTTGTCTTGACCAAGGGACATGAACATACCCTCCACCTGCAATCTCTCTCATTGGAAATTGTTTTGACAATTTTTCTAATTTCTCATCTTCCTTCTTTCTTGTCCATTTCACTCTCCACTTACTCAACTCACCTAGTTTTTTGATGTAAACAATCAAATCCTTAATGTGCATTATTCTTCCCATTGAATTCAGATTTTCAATGTCTTTTTCTGTAAAATCTAATCTGTAATGTTTTCCAAAATTCTTTTGCCTATTCAAATCAATTTCAAGTTCTGCTGCCAGTTCTTCTAACTGATCGTATTTGTTTTTTGTTTTCCATTGAATACTCTTGCAGATGAACAGGAGTTCATCATCACGGTAACATTTTAAACTGTCAGGACCAATTGTACCAATTATTAATTCCTCCAGATTTGCCTTTAATTTTGCAATATCAAGTTTAGAATTAGACCTTCTAATGTCAGAAATTTCAGCATCAGATTCTGCACCCATCGGTGATTTGGAAAATGAACCTTCATTAAAAGTCAGATCAGGCATTCTTGTTTTCTCAGAATTAATTTCAGATATATTTGAGTAAAATTTTTCAGCAACTTTTTGGATTTCTGCATTTAAAGGAATTGTTAAACCTGGCTTGTTATTTTCCCTTTGATCAAAAACAGGCTGAACAGGACCAATTGTTACTGGAACTGTCACAGCTTCCATGCTTTTTGTAATTTGCCGAATTAACTCTTCTTTCGATCGTAAATATTCAGAAGAATTTCCAATTTCCTCATTTCTAATTTCTCTCATCAAACTTTTAGGGGTTTCCCTTTCTTTTGGAATTAATGAAAAATGTCTACCTCCAATGCAGACATCAGCATTTGTCCCAGTTTCTAATTTTTCTGGAGTTTCAAAAGATTCAGAATTATTTGGATACATTTTTGGAGATTCATTTATCGGAGGTGCACTCAGTGTGGTCTCTGTAGAAACCATAGGAGTAGACCATGATCGAGGAGGTCTCAAGGGCTCATTTCTTTTGTTAGAAGTAAATATTTCTTCTAAAACTGTATCTTCAGTTTCACTTTCTATAGAGGCATTATTTTTCTTTTCAGTTCTTTTTTCAACTGGAGAACCCAAAACCATTTCTCTAATTAAATAGAGTCCATCACTCATGCTTCCCTGTCTCCACATTCGCATCCTGTCTTCATGCGTTTCCTTTCTATAGCTTGGTACTTTAGGAGGTCTTTTAATACCACTTGCTTCCCTTTAAAGTTGAAACATCTCATCCTCCCATTTAACTAAAGCTTCAAATTGTGTAGGTCTAGGCTTTGGTACAAGAGCACTCATTTTCTCTCTTAAATTTCTCAAAACCTTTACATTAAATGAACCATCGTCAGGCCAAGCCAAAACACCATCATCCTTAGTGTAGTGTTTCAAATATCAAACCACAAAACTGTATGATAACCATATTCACCTTCCATATACGCTGCAGGTGTTTTGTATTTATGAAGTAATTTACCACCTCGCGTTTCTATTTTCTTGTCAGGTGAAATAAAATGTTTAAGTTTCTGAAGCATCGTAGGCTTTTTCTCAACATGTTTAAAATGATAACTCATTTTTAAAAGTCAAATTCAATTAATAAAATTATTCGTAAAATATTTCCGGGATGTTCCACAAAGTCAGCCAATCCGTGCGCGAAACACACCAACAAGCCAATCAGGGTTGAGCTACGTCACCACTTTGCTCAACCAATAGAAATGAAGTTTTTCTGAAGAGCCAATCAGCTTACAACTCGTCAGAGATTCAAGAACCAATCAGAACACAGCTCGTGACGTATATTACCCAATCACAGCGCGGCTCTGTGACGTACACAGCAGCTGCGGTTTTTCGTGTCTCACTCTCAGCGCTCACCCCTCCTTCACAAAATCTTTTCACAGCGCCATTTTGAAAACGCTTTTTCAGTGAAAATTTATTTTAACAACGACAAGAAAGACTCGTCTGTCTGTTTCTCTAATAAGTGACAGAATTTCATTCACACAAGAATTCTTTGCGTGGAATAGACGGCGCTATTCTCACAGAATATACATTCGCTGATAAAATAATCTATTTACTTTACCCTTCAAACAAGTAATTAATGAACTCGTTTTCCCTCAGAATGCACAACTAAGTGACAATTCGAAAGTTCGACTTGAACATAATTACAAAACAATCACGCACTTTCGAACGGAAAAGACCCTAAATTCAAACACACATGAAATCCGTACAGGACTCTCACCTGTTTATAGATATCATGCACCGTTAATAAAATAAGCGACGTTATCCGTACAGGACTTTCACCTGTTTATAGATATAAAACATGTACCCCTACAGGACTTTCACCTGTTTATAGATAATCATGTACCGACGTTATCCTACCCTTCATTCAAGCTCGAATATATACTAATACTTTTATCACAGTGAGTTTTATAACAGGCTCATTGTCCCTATACTCATGCTGTTAACATTTCTTAGATAATCCTCACTATACAACATTCACACCTAGCCCTAACTTGTGTTGCACGGCCACAACACTTGTGATACACGACGATATCACTATTCTGAAACAGATCAAATGTACTGTGTGACTACCTTCTCATCACACTATCTGTACCGGTACAACTTACATATAGCACGAGAACGAACTCAACATATGTTAAACATCGATCCTATATCCATACCAGAAAAAATTAGTTACCATAGCAACCATCAAAATCTGCTACCAGAAGAATTGATCCAGCGGCCTATAGGAAATATGCCATAAACTACGCTACCCAACTTTATAACTTACTTCAAAAATCACTACTCAAACACATGGACCCATTAATCAAACATGACATATTTTGACCAACTAAATCAGGTGGCCTAATTAAACTTATATACACTTTATATACATTTATATACATCCGCGGTAAATGATGACATTATTTGAACAATCCTAACTATTTAATTGACCACCATGGCGATGGCATCTAGCTAATAGTAACCTGTACTCCTGAATAAACAAGACCAGCTTGATTCAAAAGTAAGATTTTATTAACTATTTATTAGAATTATGAGAATATAATTTTATTAATGCATTTTTATTAGAATCATTGTAAGCATATTTAAAAGCAACAAAGAAAATTCAGATTAAATGCAATGAATTATAAGTTTAGCATTTTTCAAAACCTAAGTCCCTAACTAAGCTAAATAAATGGAAATAAAGTAAAGTCTTTGGGGTTCTTACGTGCTCCAAGCAAGTCCGACAGCACGACACCCTCATCCAAAGGTTAGAAAGCAGCAACGTGACCCATCCACGGGGCATGGATTTTTATACCTTTCTGCACTAAGCTAATCTAAGTAAAAGTAAATCTTTCTGCAAAAGTCGATGTCCTATTGGTCCGTGAGTGACAAGTGACATGTCACCCCATATTTCAAAACTTCAATTCCGTCATATTCTTTAGGACCATTGTCTCTATTGTACGTGCACCGAGGCTTCCTCTGGTTTCAACATTTTTGTCCTCGGATGCCAAGTTATCAAATGTTCCTTCTACCAGTTCTTGGCCCGACCAAAATATTGTCAGAGCCTCATCGTAGTTCAGCAAATGTTACTTTGATGGAAAACTTTAGAATGGACATCTCGTGCTTCGTGCAGAAATTAAATTCATCATTTTAGTAAACTCGAGTAAACTAGGCCCAAAGCAGTCAATTTAATGGTCACTAGTGTATAAACAAACACAAGAAAATGATTAATGAAAGAAATATTATTCATTCTGTTTCCACCCTTTGTTTATTAATTATTTATCCCACCCATTAGTCTAATGTTACCTAGCAAAAAGCAAACAAATAAAGCAGCATTTTATATCTACCAGTCTTCATAAATCCACGAAATCCTTTATGCACCTATAGAGATTAGAATGACATCACATAGACAAGGAAGGCAAAATAAGCACATGCCACTTTTTAAATTCAGCTGCAGTTAGTTATGACATGACAGAGCAACAAAATTAATTTATTAT
Organism: Lissotriton helveticus; assembly: GCF_964261635.1. Lineage (NCBI taxonomy): Eukaryota > Metazoa > Chordata > Amphibia > Caudata > Salamandridae > Lissotriton > Lissotriton helveticus. The sequence goes on from NC_136069.1 coordinate 1,525,989,210, forward strand.
TTTTGCACGAACAAAAGAAGCAACAGTAATGCACATTTATGAGCACATATGTTAATGTTCCCGCGTGTAAAAGTTTAATCTAAGTTGATTTAGTACAAATACATCACAAATCATTAATAGGATTATTTTATATTATGGAAGTATGACTTCACGAGTTGGAATAAAAAGTTATTCTCTATCTCGCTCCATCAGTAGCACTAGGATCTGCTTTAACCCTGCATCCTGGTGAGGAGACTGTTGCAGGAGAAGAGCCTGGGAACCAGCTGGGTGCTTCTGTCTGATGCCTTGGATTGTAGCATACCTCCATGTTCTTGTGGTTGACCTGGGCTGCAGCAGTGGTAAAGCATGGAACTTTAATGTGCAGATTAGGAGCGCCACTGTGCAGATCAGGAGACCAGCTACTGGGACTTGTACTACAATGAGACGGCTTAGAATGTTAGGAGCAGCATGATGCCACCATTTGCACCTTGTTAAGCATACAAACTTGATCTGAAACAGAGCAGGTGTGAAGCTGAGATCCACCCACAGCAGACCCCAAATTAGCAGATTCCTCTGACATCAGCAGTAAGCAGGAGTGGCAATTTCTCACACCAAACCTGTGCTTGAGTTTAAGACCGTATATACAACCCTGATACCTAAATCAGTGCAAGATCTGATGTAATGTATTGAAACCAATAGCAATAATGGGGAAACCCTGTGTCCCTCAGAACCTGGGTATGTATGATATATAAAGAAGCGGTTGTTTCGGGAGAGTGACAGTGTCTTTGTTCAATTTAATTAATATATCCTGAACATTCAATTTTAAGTAGCAAACATTACAAACGTTATGAAAGCTACTGGTTCAACAACACTTTTCAAGGACCAAATGTAAATACGCGGACCACACCACAAAGACTAAATATATATATATTTTTTAACCCAAATAATATTTTGTCTTTGAATGTTCAGGGTCTAGTAATGTATTGAAAGGGTGCCATTTTAAGTCTCTTCCAGGCTATTTCATGACTCAAGAACTGTCTGTCAACTAACTAACTATTTGTGACAGTCCGTGCATGGCAAATTTATATTTCAATCAATTTGGCGAGACCACTTTGTCAAATATGTTTGCACACCTAGTAGTATTCAGCAGAGGTGTAGACTATAGATGTGCCATTCAAGTATTAATGCCTGGAAGAGGATATCATGGTGCAGAATTCCCACAGTGGTTTGAATAACAAGGGAGACCAGGAAAACGTCTGGTGGGCTTAGAGGTAGATCTTGATGTTTTACATGAACAGTAGATAAGGACTATTGCAGAGGATGTAATCTCTGGCCAGTAGGAGATGGGTATGGTGGTATAGACCTAATCAAACAATGTCACTATTGGTTTTATATATGGTATAGTTTGCGGAGTTGGGTCCCTCTTTGCTTAGTACTGAAATCTTGAGTAAGCTAACCCCCGAAAAGCTTTCGCTTCGAGAGTGGGTGATGACAAAGTTATTCTAACAGGTGAGGATGTTGGGCCCTGTGGGGGCAGTTTACTGAATGCATCTCTAGCATTGGCATCTCGGGAACCTAATCTACAAACTCCTGCTCCAACGGATCTCTTGTTCCACCTCTTCAGTATTAGTGGGAGAAAAGTGCTGTGGCAATTATATGGTGGGGTGATGCTTAGGGTTGTTAGTCGACCTGAAGACTGTAACAGTGGGAACTGGATTTCCTGATGTTTTGTGCTTTATGGAGGTGCATCCCGCATGGATGTTTTTTTCACAACTCTGATTCGGAGGCCCTCAGTTTTGGTTCTCAGGTTGAGAAGGATAGTGGAGTTGGTAGTAGTAAAGGTCTACGGTACAGGGCACTAAGACGGAAACTGGGCAAGTGACTAATCATTTTTGATGGAAAATACATTCTGTCCCGGAAGTGTTGCTTCTGTTATTATCCTTTTCCTTGGTTCTTATACTTTTTTCTCCATTCTATGATTGTTTCACTTTATTAATTACACCGGATCACCTTCAGGACTGGACAGCATAATTTGGCAGTATATTTTCATTTTTTGATTAACAACCATAAACATGAATTCCAACCACACATGCCACACCCCCAGCTATTGCCCCCTGTTAACTACCCAATCAAGGCAGCTAGAGCGGCACCCCTGTTGTAAGGTGGCTGACGCGCGTTGTACGTACTGTATGGAATTGTGTGGTAGAGACTCTGCGAACATTTAAGTTTTGCAGTGACTTAAAACTGTAAATTCACATCTTTATTCAGGGGCTTTGTTTTTGTTTTTATTTTGTTTCATTTGCACTTCGTGCCTTAGTCTGGCACTATGCTTGTTCTTTTTAAAAAAAATATTGCTTTTACCTGTAAATTGCCATGAATACTACCGCAATTGACTTTTAGCCTTCCGTGCTCCATCTGCTGGTCCCTGGTCCGCCACGGCTTGTGCCGGTTGTTGCGGAGGGACATTCAGCAACGGAACACACAGCAGCGTCATCAGAGCTGCCCCCGCCCCTTCCTCCTACATATTCCCCTCCACAGCGCGGACGCAAGCCCGTCTGCGCCCGTCCGCTCCAGGGCGCCGCCTGCCGCCCCGACCCCTGCTTATTTCCTCAGCTGCTTAGCGGTAAGCCTCCTCCATTAGCTATCATGCTTTATTACTCTCGGGAGGAACTAATCGCCCTCAATCCCAGATATCTGCCAAACGTATATAAAACCCATGCTACGTCGAGCACACTGAAAGATAGCACTTGTAAAACCCCCGCTTCTTCTGTGTCCCTACCCAGCCTTGATCGCTCTGTTTCTAAGAACTCGGATGTGACCAAAGGAATTGTTCAGATATCAGCTCTATATCCCAACACTAAATCCATCCCTAAGCATGCCCTTGAGGTATGGAGCCTCTTGGATACTGAGCGACCTGACATTTGTTTCTTCACTGAATCATGGCTACATAGCCAAGCCTCGCCTGATGTGGCTACTGCCTTTCCCCAGGACTATCATCTTATCAGGCAAGACAGAGAAGGCAGGAGAGGTGGAGGTGTAGCCGTGGCGGCTAGATCTCCTATTTCCATCACCCTGCTCGAATCTTTCGTCAATCCTTCGCTTGAAATAATAATAGTTAACATCTTGTATAATAAAATGTCACTGGGGAGGGCTGCCCTAGTTTACAGACCTCCGAGAGACGAAACTAAATTTGTCAATGATCTCCTTGACACCATAGCCTCTCGTGTACTGGCCACAGATAATTTTATCTTGGTAGGCGATTTTAATTACCATGCAGAACTTGTCCATGATGAAGATACCTGCCACCTGTTCTCAACCTTAGAAACGTTATCATTATCTCAAAGAGTCACAGGACCTACACACCAGGCAGGGCACACTCTTGATTTGATTTTCACCAATCTGTCCAGCCTTAATTGTGAGCCTCCATTACCCATGACGTGGACCGATCACCATCTTGTAAAGTTCAGCTTCTGTAAACCAACTGATTCTAGGCCCCTTAATCGCCCAGACACCAAATTAATACGCCCCTGGCGCAAGTTGACCTCAAAGCATTTTCATCTGCTTTTACACCCCCTAACCATCATATTACAAACATCAATTCAACTGCAGCCCAGCTAGAAGCATCAATTAGGGACACTCTGGACACTATTATACCCGAAACCACAGTTAAGGTGAAATCAATAGCATCACCTTGGTTTACGGAGGAACTTAAAGCTGATAAATCAGCTAGTAGATCGGCGGAAAGACTGTGGAGAAAAACCGGAACACCTGAAAATCGCCTGATTTATAAACGGGTTCATGCCAACTACCTGAAAAATATAAAAGCTGCTAAATCCGCTTACCTCACCCTCAGGATCAATAAAGCCGCCCACTCGAGCAAAGAACTATATAAAATAGTTAATGAGTTCACCTCCCCGCTGGTGGAGCAGTCAGCATTTCTGCCCACTGCTCAGTGGGTCGACTCACTTGCAGTTTACTTTGACAACAAAATTAAGACGATCTACTCCACATTTTCTGCCTCTAAACTAGATATCCCTCAAATCGGAGAGGCCCCCCCCCCTGCTACCTCTCTACCTCTGCCCACATCGAGTCCCCTTCCATTTTGGAATTTGAGCCCACCACTACTGCGGAAGTGTTAGAAACCCTCTTGAAGGTGAAATCTGGTTCCCCTACAGATTCCTTGGTCCCGCGTAAGTGTAATAAGATCTTTCTGTCACTGATTAATCCCCTTACCAACATCTTCAATGCTTCATTTGATCTGGCCTCGTTCCCCAGTTGTTGGAAGGTGGCCCAGATCAAGCCTATTCTAAAAAAATCAAACAGTGACCCCACTATCCCGTCCAATTACAGGCCGATCTCGCTTTTGCCTTACTTCGGAAAGGTACTGGAACATCTGGTCAACAAGCGAGTATCAACCTTTATTGAGAAACAGGGACTTCTTGATCCCTCGCAGTCGGAGTTCCGTGCTGGTCACAGGACCGAGACTGCAGTAATGGAGGTAGTGGACAATATTCACCTCACTCTGGACAGAGGTGAGTCTGCTAACCTTATCTTATTGGATTTATCGGCTGCCTTTGACACCGTCTCCCGCAGCATTCTCCATCAACGACTGTGGGAGATTGGTGTCAGAGGCAAAGCCCGCGCCTGGTTCGAAAGTTATCTGGCAGGCCGGCACACATATGTAATGGGTGATACCCTTGAATCCAGTAAGATCCCCCTGTCTGTAGGAGTTCCTCAGGTATCAATTTTAAGTCCCCTGCTTTTCAATCTCTATATCACCCCATTGGCCAACATAATAAAATCTCTTGGATTTTCTACAGTGTCTTACGCAGATGACACTCGGGTGTTGATTACCTTCAGTTTGGATTTTCTTGACACTCGTTCCAGATTCCAGAAATGTATGATTGCAATTAAGGACTGGATGAGTGCCAACAAACTCCAACTGAATTGCAGGAAGACAGAAATAATGCTGTTTGGCAAGGCCAAGCAGATATGGACACAGGACTGGTGGCCGCAAGAAATGGGACTCTGCCCAGAGCCCAAAGAAGTGGTACGTGACCTGGGAATCATGATCAAACCCACCCTTTCCATGAAGTCCCATGTCAATCTAGTGTCTCGCACCTGCTATGGTATTTTGCGCAGGTTGCGTAAAATATTTAAATGGCTCCCCCTTGAATCTAGGAAACCCTTGATTCAGGGGATCATTATCAGTCGTTTAGACTATGGTAATGCCCTGTTTGCTTCCATTAATGAATGTCTATTGACCAAGCTACAAACTGTTCAGAACACCGCAGCTCGTTTGGTGCTTGGCCTGTCCCCTAGGTCATCCGCTCTGCCTAGTCTTAGGGAATTACACTGGCTCCAGGTGCACCAAAGAAGCCATTTTAAGATACTTAGTATTGTCCACAAGCTCCTTACGGGAACTGGTCCCTCCTACCTAGCTAAGAAACTGGTCTGGTATAATCCCCCCAGAGTCTTAAGATCCAGTTCTAAATGCCTCCTGATCCAGCCAAGGGCAAGGACCACGAGAAATGGCTGTCAGGCCTTTTCTTACATAGTCCCCCTACTCTGGAACAAACTGCCCCTCCATTTGTTGACTATATCTAACCACATGGCCTTTTGGAAGGGCCTGAAAACATGGCGCTTCCCTAATTAATCAGTGTCACTCTCTTTAACTCATGGTTGTCGTCTCTTTCTGCTAAGCGCCTTGAGACCTTTTTGGTGAATCGCGCGCTATATAAGAACTTATGACTTATGACTTATGCAGTCAGTGACCAAGACTGAGTTGTTTTACTAATGATGAGAATATTTAAAGTGGAGGAATTTGTGGTTGGGGTCAAGCAGTACAGACTTCGGACCTTATTTAGAGATTAGTAGACAAGATACTCTCTCAGAAATGTAGTGCATTTCCCGTTAGCCTTTTTACAAGTGCAAAATAAACTATGACACTTGTAATGAAGTAGATGGAATATCAGTCACGTTTTGAAGGTGTATCCTATCAGCCAAACTCTACATCAGGCTATTATTATACCCACATAATATTCCCACTGATCATCTGAAAGAGATGCCTGTGCTACTCCATCTCATATACTCTCTGCTTCTCCTTTCTGGAACCTCTATGGAACTCGCCACCCACCTGCTCTGCCTTCCATATAAATAGCTTTATCAAGTGCATTGACTGTGTGTGGGAGCTTGGAGAAACCCTGAAAACATTTCAAGATCACGCTTAATTCTGTAATATACAAAGATGTCCAGTATGCTGCCTCCCACTCCACACACACACATTCTCCCCGGCTCTTAAATTCATCTATTGTAATGAACAGGTTGGCCACAAAGAGGTCACCTATGTACATAATGTTAAGGTTGTGAACTTGAGTCAAAAAAGTCACTCCCGCAATATTCGTACATTGCAGCATTAAAGAGTATGGCAATCTAACTCCCATCTTGTTTATCAGGCGCTTACACCAATGCACAGCTATTAATCTCTCTGCTTAATACCAAAACTTTGCCTAACACAAATCCCATCACCTAAACTTGGTGAGCTAATGCCCTCTCCATCGGTACATGGGACTGAAGGCCAGTATCAGAAAAGCAGTGCAATATGTTTTGGTCCTGGGCAATCAGTTAGTAGACCAGGAAATCAGGACCAGCCAATTACCCTTTCTCATATGGTTGTACAAGCATATCCCAGGCTACTCTGGGCTGACCACCCACCCAAATCATTAATGCACAGATTCGTCTGAACATCAGAAAAAATGAACACTCTGGGATCACTGAAATATTCGCAAACAAATACAACAGGCGCGCGCCTCGCGCTGACGAGGAGTGGAGGAGGCAGCAGGGGGAGGGGAGAGGGCCTGCGCCTGATTCCCTTGCGTGAGTGAGCAGAAACCATCTGTAAGCTCGCTCCCACAAGGAAATCGCCAAACGTGCATGCGTTGCCATTCAAGGCAATGCAACGTGTGCACGTTTGTAACTGCAAAACGGAATTGATTACAAAAGGTATTTTTGCCTATGTAGCGCATGCGCGCTGAGTAGGCGAGACCTAAAATCTGGGGTAGCAAAAGCATCTTTAGCAGAGACAACCTTCCATTTCCGACCATGCCAACTTCATCAAAGCAGAATATTCATAGTGCGACTAACCTAAATCCCCAGATATCTTATAGAGTCATTCCTCCAATCCTTCTTTATTTATGGATGGAAACTTTCATAAATTTGACTTTCTTCTTTCCATACTAGATATATACTCGCTCCGTGATTGAGCCTCTCCCTGCCCCACTGACCAGAGACGTGGCTACCTCTCCAATCTCGCCCTCAATTGAAAATATCACAACGCCTTCTGACCTCGTAACGAAAAATGCAGAGAAGCCAAAGAAGAAGGCCAAAATGTCAGATGAAGAGATCCTCGAAAAGCTAAGTAAGTTTCCTTTCCTGTTTTTATTTTGGAGCATCCTATAAATTGGAGACTTTAAACAGTATGGAGAAAGCAGGGGAATAAATGCTATGAAATAAGGACAATTCCTGACTATTAAGATGAGTTGTTTTGGTTGTAATAATTGTCCTGTACACCATTGGTAGTAGGGCACCTTATAGATTTCAATTTATTCATTCATTTTCTGAGCAAAAATGTTTTGTTGTGTGATGCACTTTATTCACGTTTCTTTGTCCCATTTGTACATTTAAACTGTCTCTGATTATGAAGTACATCACTGTAACACAACCTAATAATAAGCTTGAAATAGTTGAAGAAAAATATTGTAGTATGTATCTACGGAACTCTGCCAATAGTCAAAGACACAATTACAATCTATTAGGAATTGATATAGGTCCTGTATCTCACATATACGGTTTTTACATATATAGTTTAATTTAAATGCTTATTTTTACAGTTTCCATTGTTTCAGGCTTGACATAGCATTTTTAGTTTAAATGGACATTTTCCTTAATTGTGACAAGTTCTTGAAACCGCTAGGTGTCTATCCCTAAATGTAAAAATAACTATCATATTTAATTCACTTGTAGAGGTGGCCTTCTAAGTGCTCTCAGCTTGATGCCCTGTGATTCTGCACTGCTGATAGTGATGATCACATTGTCAACGCAGCCAGGTGTAATTGCATGAATGTAGGATTTATTGATGGATTGAAAGTTTTCATAACAAACACATAGGGTGTCTTGGCATGGATTTAAACTGGTGTAAACCTTGTTAGTAAGAAAGTAATTTATGTACTCTGTAAAGGTGGTATGCATGGGGTTGAACACATTCCTAAAGGGGTGTGATTTTAGAAAGATCGAGCTTGAATAGATAAAGATCTGCCCCAATTAGATGTAAGGAAATAGCCTTGAATCGTCTGTAGTCCTTTGTTTGTGATATGTAAGCTGTGCTCTGAAGAATAGATGTGGATTCTCTTTTTGAGCTAAGCAGGAGTAAGACCTTGAAGACACTCAAACCATCAAATGATTAATGCTGGCCCCAGTTCTGTGTGTTATAGGGAGCCAGTGTAGGGATCTTTGCATCAATCAAAGTTGGTCTTTCATTCTAGGAGCAACGATGGCCAGGAGCCCTGCCATCTGTACCCTCTGCAGTCAGTGCCAGACTGATTCTTCCACCCTGGCATTTCCCTGGCTAGGGGCTGGTTTCAGAGTAGGGTGCTCTGCCATGGCCCCACCATTCCCTCAGAGCCCAGGCCAGACAGGCCCATTTCCAGTGTGACACAGGTTTGTGCAGCCTTTTTGCCTGAGCTGATTTGTGTTTCTGGTCCGGCCCTGTCTGCAGCCTCTAAATTATTTTGTCTAGAAGTGCTGAATATAAAGAAAGTAGATGGGCTGAGGATACATAGCCTCCTCCTTGTCTCCCACTTTGGCATTTTACACCAGGCTAACATGAGGCAATGAAGGTTTTAACTTGTTTAATTGATGAAGGCCGCTGCTTACTACATGATTTTGTAATGCCCATGTTGACGAGTTCGGAGGTAAAGGGTAACTAGCGATTACTGGTTGGTAGGATCCTTTACAGAATTAGATTGCCAAACAATAACCCTCGACTTTTAATTGGCTGTTATGTATTAGAGAATCCAAGAAATTGTGGATCACCTGGGCATTTCATCCTAGATTTCTAGCATATGAGCCATATTGTGCAGCCTTTTAAAGTATAGTTTATGGCAAAGACTGTTTATTCCCAACCTCAACATTTATCAAACGTAGATAAGATCATAAGCATGATTGAGTTCTAGCAAATCCGGGCCAGTCAACTTTTACGTACTGAACCAGATGTAGGTGCCAATCCCAGTTAAAGCCCTAATGCACTTTGACTTCAGTGTGCAGCATTCCTGTTATCCTCCTGGAAGGATGTAACTCCAGTACGTGCCAGGTGTAGTGGATAGTAGCTATACCAGATTCTGCTTTTCAGACCCATGATGAAGATCTAGTCACTACGAAACCATCATGCGAACGTGAATATTAACATGTATGTCTAAATGTATGTTTTATTCTAGTTCTGGCACTGGTGTGCTGCACCACTGTTGTAGCATCCCATATTCGGAATATCCTATCTGCCTGCATTGTGCTCATGTAAAAGTTGACTCTAGACAACCTTACGTCCGAATATACTATAATTGTATGTAGGGTTAGTAAAAGAGAGTTAAAAAAGACATTGAAAAAGGAACCACAAGGAATGTTACCCTTTCTCCGCAACACACTACATATCCTGTTGCGTGTTACTTTAAATTGCCTTTTATCGCACCTTAAGGTTCTTACCATTCGGCTGGTCTCCAGCCAAGTGGTTTGTGAATACAAATACTGCTATATACATTCATTGAAAGTACTTGCTGTTTTTTACTCTCAGGGCACATGTGCAGCTTGTCAATAAAAAAATAGAGCCCAAGGATTAATAGCCACAGTCTGAAAATCCATCTCACCCATGTGAGCAGAGTAGTGTGAGAGCAAAGCTAGCAGCACCTTGGAGTAGGCCCTTGGTATAATTTTATTGGCACAGTACCAGGACTTCTGTGCAGGTTTTCAGCATAGATGCTGCAGACTAAACATAGATCTCTGCAGCAGTGACATTAACCCATTGAGCTAGTTTTCTGTGTCAGCCTCATAAAAGGCATATCTGACTTGTTAATGACCATCTGCCAACTTAACCAATCCCTAGGCAACTATAGCTCTATTTAAGATTGTAGGAAACCTGAGGACTTTAAATTATCAGCCTATGTTTTCTCACTTTTTGTATGTTCTTCTAGGTAGTCATTGATTCCAAATTGCACACAGAGCTTCTTAACATTAACTGTGCATATGTTTACAGTGTAATGCCAGTACCCACTTTTAGGATAGTTTACACTAGAGAAATTGCAAACTGAATGAGGAGTTGCTCCTCCAATGTCAGGGCTTATTTGGAACTAAATAAAATGAGTAACCACAAAAACTTTCTCATAATCACACGTCATTGGCCATTCCCCTAAATATCTATTTGGTGCAGACTGTTCACTCACATGGATAAGACAAAAGGTGACACTGACCCAACACCCTCTACAGAGCATCCTCCATTGGGCAAAATCACAATATCCAGAGAATGGTCTCCTGTAACTCCCAATAGAGCCAAAGGGCCACAGAAAGGTGAATTTAACACTATACAAAACAGAGTATTTAGCCACATATAAGGCACAGGAGAGGGAAATCCGTGTGAGGAGCCTTGGTAAGTGTGTTGGTCAGATTGTGAGCCTTTAGACCGTGTCCACTCTACTGAGACTTCCAAAAACAGTACGCCTTGTGCTATTACATGCAGCGCGTTAAGTGGGCCCAAACTTGGCCCTATTAAAGTAAATCAAATAAGGATTCTCACAGCAAACTTTCTATATCCACCGTTTGTCACACGAGGTAGCCAACACCAAAGCCATTGCCTCCTACTGTAATCCGTGAAAATCCATGAAACAAAATACCTATCTGTAGGCTTTAATATGAAGTAATAACAATCCACACTTAAATGCGTATTGCCTTTAATATATGTTTTCACAATAAATATATCAGGCCTATTGTCTTTATCATAATGTTTCATAATAAACAGATCAGGCCCATAGCCATGATCATTAGTCGCCACCATAACCAACTCAGTCCTGCTGTATCAAGTATAAGCTTGCCACAAGCCAAAACATGCACTCCAAGCAGTTTTTTTGTAGAAACATCCAGATTCGACTCCGTCTAATCTAGTGATCAGAGGAACCAACATGTAGGTAGATCTTGAGCCACTCTCTCGGAGGTGCTCTGAAAGCTCTTTTTTTGATCACATAAGGTCAGCTGACAGTTGCACTGTCAAGGCAAACCTAAATATCCATGTAGATTAGTGTAGACCTAGGCATCCCATACTGCCCTCAAACACAAAGGGCACGCCGAAGTCTTAAGTTAATGATGGAAGATGATGGTGCTGGGACTGCAGTATTTCCCTCGTGTCTGCTTTCCTCCCACCTGTACTGCTGTCAGAGGCAAAAATACCATAAATTATCTATTTATCTAACACACTTTAGCAGCTTTACAGTGCTGTATGTGTGTGTGTGTGTGCCCCTGAAAGTTCAAGCTTAGGCAGCTGTATAATTAAACAAAATAGTCCCAGCTGCATGAGGGGAGAGCATGTTTTGTCTGTGGAAGCACAAATTGTCTGCTGCTCAGAATATACTCCTGGCTACGAACATGTAGGCGGAGCCAAATCTGCTTTCTGTAGTACTCACGAAAGCTCTTTTTGGGTTGATCACATGTTTGACAACAACTGTGCTGGCAAGTTAGACCTAAAAATGTACATGAAGCCAGAGCCCTCGGTTTCTTTTTCACATGGGAGGGGTGGGTCATCTTCTGCCTTTCATATGCTGGCACCGCAAGTTCCACAACGCAAGGGATACTATTGTTTATTAGAACATTGGAATGTTGGAAGCTCCATTGAAAACAATGGAGTGCTCCAGGCTTCTAATTGCCGGTAGAAGCCCAGAGCAGCAACATTCCAATGATTGTCCACAGCTTTTAGTGTAAACAAAAGCCTCACGGATCCCCAAGGAGATTTCAGTCCCCTCTGGCTCCGTGAGACCTTAGTTTTACAAATTAGAACATTCTACCCTCAAGGGGTGGAATGTTCTAATAGCCTTAGAGCCCTCTGTAGCGGGCTCCAACGGCAGTTAAAGGCCCGCTCCCTTGTTAAAGGCACTCGCCGAACTGTGGAGCGGGCCTTAAATGGCCAGTAGAGGCCTCTATGACAGGCTCGAAGGCTATATTATTGGTGTCACAGGACCCTAGGTACTACTTTGTTCCATCCAAATAACCAAGCTATTGTCATGTGGCTTTAAAATTAACTTGTCAGGTGCTCTTTTTGATATGGCCCATGATAATGGTGTTAGATAAACTGTCTAACAAAATATCCTGCTAATTTTGATTATACCTTCGCCAGTAAGATTCTATCTATGAATCGGTCAGGCGCAGTATCCTCTGCAACTTATATTAGGCTGCTCCTTTAGTTACGTAGACGACACAACTTCTAAAGGTTTCTTAAAGATGCTTTTTATGCTGCTCCCATATTGGGTCCCCACTTTTTCCCTCCCACTTAGTGCACGGAGTACATGTTTAACATGGTTAAAAAGTGCTGGTACTCTCCTCATAAATGTGTGCTGCTGGAGTCCCTGTAGACATCGAGCCGCGGCTATGGCGATGCCTCCTTCTGTTCTGTTGTCGTTTGACCATGTCCAAGCTGGGTCTGGTGGCTCAATGGACTAATGCATCCACTGCAGGGGCCTGTGTTTGACCTCATAGTCACATGTCCAGATTCCAGCTGGTTCACTCAGCCTTTCATCCTTCTGAGGTAGATAAAGTGAGTACCATTGAGTTGGGTAACAGTAAAGATCTGTTATTCAGCGCCAAGATGCCCACGGGTGAACGTGCGCTTTACAAATGCACATGTAATGTTACGCTGCTGGCTCTGCTTGGTAGCACTGGCTCTGTGCTCTTTCCAATTCAAGCACTGCCCACGCCATGATGTCTATCCTCTAAAACTGTACAAAAACTGCTTGTATCTTCATCATAGACGCAAACAAAACACACAACAGCGTTTCACTATTAAACAAAATTGCACACATTGGCCCAGATACATGAAGCTAAAAACCGGTCGCAAAGGGGCAGATTCTCAGAATCTGCCCCTTTGCGACCAGTATTTTTGCATTCGGGATGCATCATCCCAAATGCAAAAATCGCAAATTGAGAAATCGCTAAATTGCGATTACTTGCATTTAAGGAATCTCAAATTGAGATTCCTTAAATGCAATGCATTCAAGTTTAAAAAATAGCGATTTCTTTAACAGGGCTCGCAAATTACCATGAAGTACAACTTCATGGTAATTTGCAAAAACTTTGAAAAATGCACTAAAGTGCATTTTTCAAAGTTTCATGTTGCGCACACACATGCCCTAAGGGCATGTGTGTGCGCAACATATGTGCACAGATCAATTTCAGGGGTGCAACAGGGTGTCCTTTGGACACCCCTGCACCCTTGAAATCGCATTCTCATTTTGCGATTCGCTAATTGCGATTCGCAAATTGAAAATTCTTCTCAATTATTCCTATGGGCCTCTCGGCCCATAGGAATGAATGGGGAGGTATTCCTTAATTGCGACTCGCAATTTGCGACTCGCAATTAAGGAATTTTAAGAAATCGCTATTTTTAAAGTGATTTCTTCTTGCATACCATTTTGCTATTCCTTATTAGCGATTCCTTATTTTTCGCTAATAAGGAATCGCATAATGGATGCTCGATGTATCTGGGGGATTATCTTTGCCAATGCTTGTTTCGCTATTAGATTGAGAAGCTCATAAATGAGGATGCTAAGCCCATAAAAGATTTTAGAAAGGTCACTGTCATTAGTAGTTTACAGGATATTAATTATTTATGAAATGAATGTGCCTGCTACTTTGCAGCATTCCCACAGCGTGTGTACATTATTCACACCGCGCGGATTTCAGGAAGCCAGCGACGCTCTGTAGCGTGGCGCCCACAAACACCCCCTGGAAGCTGCCTTCTGACTGTGACTGTCTTGGTGCCGAAAGCTTCGTCATGCTTTGTCATGCTTTCGCTCTCAAGTGGAACAAAGGTAATTTGAACTTGAGCGATTCGAACCCGGTGCCCGGGGGCTGCAGACTTCCCACGACTCAACAGCTTTTGTGTAGACATAAAAAGCGCACCCAATTTAGGAACACAAAAGCCTTCGCCATGCGTCAGAAGGACGACTGCAGGCTTTGTGTCTTGTCTGTCGGCTTCTACAAAACTCTTTTCTTCCGTTTTGAAGGATTTATAAAGTTCAAAAAAGCAAGAAGATAAATCCAGAGTCGACCATGTTAGCGCGCCTCACACCCGTATTTTTCACCCACGGTGACGTTGCGTTGCAATTTTCCTCTCACACAATTAATGTCAGGGGCATTGTGAATAGGGCACATACATTTGGTGTGTTGCGCCTTTTGTCCGGACAGTGGGGGCCATATCGATGGCTTCTGTGGCACGTACCCCGGTGGCTTTGAACTGTTGGCATCAGCCCCACATTTATTGACAGTTTATTTATTCAGATAGTTACATGGTCCATGTTGTTTAGCTGGTTTCAGTCCAAATTAATGCCCACCAGCACTGCGGGATTAGCTATTAGCAAATACGTTTTGCACATGATCATTGAAAACCTGATTGGGTTTTATTTATTTTCAGAAATGCTTTAGCTGTCATTTGGCATCTTCAGTGTTGACACTGCAGCCTCCCTTTGTCTGCTCGGAATCTGATTGGTCCGGGCCAAACCGGGTATCACAAGTCTGCTCAGTGCCTTTGCCATTCCTGAGTCGCCACACACACTAGGGCCAGCTTTACAGCTGTTATTGTTTACTGAGGGAAATGTCCCAAGTAATGGAGCAGTGAGAAGACTGTCACCTATTCAAAACTCCCGAGTTGCAGACCAGTCAGAAGCTTTCATGGGGCCCTGGGCAAAAACTAGTTGCAGGGCCTGACCCAAAGTACCTGGTATCCATTCCAGATTGACCAAAGTGGGTGACTCTATGCAGTTTCTTTTCTACACTGTGCCTGCTTTTCCATCACATTTTTAGAGCACCTTGAAATTGTTCAGTTCGAGATGCACACTGTACAGAAACCTCCAACGCATCCAGAACGCCTCGGCCCGACTCATCCTGGACATCCCCCAACGCAGCCACATCTCCGGCCACCTGAGGGACCTGCACTGGCTCCCCGTCAACAAGAGAATCACGTTCAGGCTCCTCACCCACGCACACAAGTCTCTCCACGACCTGGGCCCCAAGTACCTCAACAACCGCCTGACCTTCCACACGCCCACCCGCCAGCTACGATCTACTAGCCTCGCCCTCGCCGCCGTACCACGCATCCGAAGAGCCACCGCCGGAGGCAGATCCTTCTCCTACCTGGCAGCCAAGACCTGAAACTCCCTCCCCATCCACCTTCGACTGACCCAGGACCATCTCGCCTTCAGGAGACAACTCAAGACCTGGCTGTTCGAGCAATAGCGGACCCCTTCCCCCAAGCGCCTTGAGACCCTCACGGGTGAGTAGCGTGCTATACAAGTGTTATGATTGATTGATTGATTGAAACCTCTACATTATGGTCTAATAGACAATAATGTTGTCCATGTTTAACAACAGTAAATAATTTATATAGGTGGCACAGAACAATTGACTCTCATTATCTGAGCAGAAGGGGGTGGTGCAGTATAAATTCAAATAGCACCTATTCTATACCTTAACTCAATGGTCTTTACCCTTCAGGACTGCGCAGTACTTTGCCACAAACATATATTTTTTAAATGCCATAGTTATTAGGTCATTTAACAAAAGAGGGTTTAAGAGGTATGGGATTGGCAAGGGTCAGAGTGGTAAGAGTTTTAAAGTGGTTTTTAAGGATTAGTGATGGGTAAGGATACTAGGTAGAAATTACTTTTTAGGGTTCGTGAGTGACCAAGGGGAGTAAGGGCGTTAAAGGGTTTTTAGGGTTTAAGGGTGGGGGAGAGTACAGGGTGTAGGAGTTTTTTAATGTTCAAGGCTGTGTAAGGGTACGGGTAGTGAGACATTTTTGGGGTTTAGGTAAGGGTATGGGGTATTAAAAGATTTTTACCACTCTGGCTGGGTAAGAGTACAGGGTCGTAAGGAGTTTTTAAGGTTCAAGGATGGGTAACGGTATTGGGTAGTAAGGGGTTTTAGGGGTCAGGGATGGGTAACTCAATAGGGTTGTAAGGGGTCAATTTATAAGGGTATCAGAAAGTTAAAAAAGGTGGGGTTGGGAAGAAGGAAACATGTTTTTAAAAAAAAGGGACGGGGGTTCCCTTAAAATAAAAATAAATGACTATACACTTAAAAATGTATACATACATATATCTTTTTAATGGAGGTTTGGGGGGTTCCCCAATAATACTCTCCCCTATATTCATGTACACTTAGTGCAGTGATATCATCTAATATATTAAAGTGAAAGAAGTCAAAATACTAAAGAATACACATTTTTTAATAAAAAAATTGTATTTACCACTGGCTCAGTGGCAGTCAATAACACTTTCAGAGCCAAAGGCCCAGGCTGAGCTAAAACATGCCGCTTGGCTTCTCAGCCTCTGGCGCCACTCTTAATGAGCAGAAGACTCTCATACGATGGATCACAGGCGCGGCCGCTGGGGAAAATTGTGGCACCCATCGCCACAACCACTGCCCTAGTGGTGCTGCTTGCGAAGCAGGTGAGTCTTGGTGTTGGGCGCAAGAGTGCAAGGCCTTTGAACAAACATACACACACACACCCAATCACTTGCGATTGTGACTTGTGTGATGCTCACAGTGTGGGTGCGGCATGTTTCATAGTGTGGTCTAGGAATACGGTAACAAGATCTCTGAAAGTTGCCACCCCCATGACCTGCTGTATGCGGTCAGCCTCCGCCACAGTGTGGGGCCAGTGGAACAGTGCCTTGCCTTCCCGCCTCTTCTGATGGTAGTAGTTTGGCTTGTGGAGTTGAGTGTTGGAAATACTCCCTCCAGACAACAGTCACATATGATTGTTGGTCCACACAAAGTTTCTTACACTCATCAAACGGTGTATACAAATTCGACTCAATCATAGTTTTGGCTCTCTTCCAAAACTAAAAAAAGACACCATCTGGGCCATAAATCCTGTTACTTAACTCCAAAGCTTCTACATCTGAAACCCTTCAATGGTAGGTCAAACATAAAAATAATGCTAACTTCAAGGGAAACCTTTCAAATCCAAATACCTATTGACTGGCCAGGATTGTAGCAAACTCAACACTAAGTTCACATCCCACAAGACATCACATCTAGCTCTAGGAGACCTCTTTAACCTAATATTTTTCATTATTCTGCACACCATAACATGTCTTCACACAGACTTCCCATCAACCTGCGAATGCTCTGCTGAAATAGCTGATCTATAGCAATTCATCGTTCTGCAGCGAAGACCTTTTTCAAACTGTTCTACTAGCAAATTCACTATCTGCACAACGGGATCCAGACCCCTCACCAGGCACCAACAAACATATATTTTCCAAATTATCTTATATCTGCATCTTGTGCCTGGGGCCTATGACTCCTCATGCAACTCAACAGCCCTGTCAGAAAGACCTGAGAATCACACAGATCTCCTGACACCTTCCAAACAAGAAGGTTAAAGACCTTTGACAGCACCAGCGGATGTTCCTCTCCTTCTCCATTCCTTATTAAACCTTTCCTTGCTGAAATTAGAAAATACATTTTGCAAGCCAATTACAGAATTCTTGGAAACCCAAGCTTGGGACACCCGAAGAAGAGTCACCAATACCAACGGAACCATCCCTTTCCTCACCTTCAGCAGAACTCTCTGAATCATCGCAAATAGGGGAAAAGCCTAGGCTAGAATTCCCAACAAACTCTGCTGAAATGCGCCCACTGCCATCGCACTGGATATGGTATCCAACTGAAATGGCCATGCTTGTGAAAAGCGAACCTGCATGCAAATAGATCCAATTTCAGAGGATCCCACTCCATGCTTATCCTCCTGAAACAATTCTCAGCTAGCTTCCAAACACTGAAATTATATAGTAGTCATATGACCCAGTAAATACTCTACTCTGGTACTTATTTTGTGTTCTAAACAAAAAAAAAAACAATTAATTTGCCAAAGGTGCGCTGACCTGGTCTCACCTAATCGATTTATGTATGCCACTGCAGACCCTTTGTTCATCCTCTTCAATACTGCTTGACATTTCAACACCTTCTTGAAACCTTTCAACACGTGCAAACCTGCTCTCCACTTCAAACAATTTAAGTACTGCCTCCTCTCTATACCTGTCCATAATCTGCCTGTCTCCTGATCTCCCAAACAAGCTCCTCATCCTTTGAGACTGGCATCTGTCCATTCCAAGTCTCCAGATTTTCCAACCTACAAAACAATTCCTACTTTGCCTCCTGACTCGAGTATCTTGTCGCCATACCACAAACCTTGCCACAGTGCCTCGGATTTCAATCTCCAGTGCCCGATAATGCAGAATACTAGGGGAAATTGCTTGGATTGAAGATAGTTTTGTCAAGAAACACGGGAGCACCCAGTATAAGCCCAAAAAATACCCTTTCAGGCATAGAGTGATGAATAAATTATGCAGAACTCTGGGTAGTTCTCAAGCGATACCTCTCTGAAGAGCTCTAATTAGAGTGAAACACTGTGTCAGGGGTTTCTTTTATTCATTTTAGGTTGGCTTGGTTGGTATTTTACCAATTCAAAGCTATAATATTGTGCCTGGAGTGATAAATGGCTGTTGTCATTTTACAGCTCGGCAAGGACAGCACTGTGCTAGTCCTATTCTTAAAAACATTGCTGTAGAAATGGCAATAGACTTTGTCCATTTCTGTCTCGGTGTGGATAGCACTGTGCTAATCCTATGCTTGAAGACTTTGATAAAAAAGCAGACTTTTGAGGTGAGAAAATCTAGGGTGTCGCTGGTGTTGAGTGCTCTATACAGGAACTTCTTTCCACCTAAACTTGAGAACTACCCAGAGTTCTCTGCTTCTTTATTGCATTTGTATATATATATATATATATATATATAAACATACATACATACATACATACATACATACATACATACATACATATATACAAAAAACAAGCAGAGAACTCGGAGTAGTTCTCAGGTTTAGGTGGAAAGCAGCTCCTGTATAGATCACCCTCAAAACCAGCGAGACTCTAAATTTGCTCACCTCAAATGTCTGTTTTTCTATCAGAGTCTTCAAACATAGGATTAGCACAGTGCCATCTTCGCAGAGATAGAAAGGGACAAAGGGCCAGATGTAGGTAATTTTATTTTACCACCTCTTAAATACCGAATCATACCGATTCGGTATTTAAGAAGTGGTAAAATATAAGTACCGAGATGTAGGTAAATACAGATGTGCATTTACAGAATCGGAAATATTCGGTATTTACCGATTCGGTAAATACCGACCGGTAAATGCCCATTCATTCCTATGGGCTTTGAAGCCCATAGGAATGATTGGGCATTTACTGGTCGGTATTTACCGAATCGGTAAATACCGAATGTCACAAGGGTGCAGGGGTGTCGCTTTGACACCCTCTGGCACCCCCAAAAGAGGCTCGGGTGCCATGTGGCAGGCATACCTGCCCTAAGGGCAGGTCTGTCATTCATATGGCATAGGTGTGCATGCACACATGTGCATGCACACCAGAATCGGTATTTTACCATCAAATAGTATTTGATGGTAAAATACCGATTTTTTTAATGCTTGTGGGACTCAGAAGAGTCCCACCTACATATCAATTTTCCCGAATCGGTAAAAATACCGACTCGGTATTTTACAGAATCGGTAAATTTACCGATCGGTAAATTTACCGATTCTGTAAAATACAGGGCCCTACATCTCAAATTGCATTTACCGGTCGGTAACGGCCGAATTCGGCCGTTACCGACCGGTAAATGCCTACCTACATCTGGCCCAAAGTCTTTTGCCATATCTACAGCAAGGTTTTTAAGCATAGTACTAACACAGTGCCATCAATGCTGAGCTGTAAAATGACGAAGGCCTTTACCACTCCTGCCACAATATTACCGCTTTGGATTGGTAAAATACCAACCAACCAAGCCCAAAATGAATAAAAGCAACCCCTGACACGTGTTTCGCTCTTGTAGAGCTTCTCAGAGTGGTATGGCTTTGTCAAAACAACACCACTTCAATCATCGAGTGATGCATAAATTATGCAAAAAAGAAGCAGAGAACACTGTGTAGTTCTCAAGTTTAGGTGGAGAGCTCTATACATCATATACATCTGTCTGTAGACATATATATATATATATATATATATATATATATATATATATATATATATATATATATATATATATATATATATATATATATATATATTCACTGAAAAAACCATAGGTTATAGACCATATATAGTTAGGAATTAGCATTTAAAAAACCTTATTTTACTCACACAAAACCATTGAAATTCCATATATAGTTAGTTGCACTAACTATATATCGCGCACCCGCAATCCACTGCTGATGATGTCACATATTACATCATTCATGACATGGTCAGTGACATCACTGATGACATCTCAAATGACATCACTGATGACATCACTGATGACAACATCCAGTGACTGTATGTTTCTGTAAAGTTAAAATATGTCTTACATATTGAAGAATGAGTGGATGTATAAGTGTCTGGATGAAGGATTTAGTAGGTGCATGACTGACTGTATAAGTGAGTGATTAAATGTGTCTCACTGAGTGCATGGGTTAGTGACTAAACTGTTTTAAATTGTGCATTATTGTGTCTGTTGTTCTGTAATCTGATGCATGTGTTGATCAGTAGCTAAATGAGTAACTATATGGGTTATTGATTGGTTGCCCAAGTATTTGTATGGGAGACTGAGTGTGTGTGTGGGTGGCTGGGAGGTGTATGACTCTGTGCATAGATGTGTGAGCAGTTGATTCACTAGATGTATGGGTTCAAAAGTGCATGTGGAAACAGCTGTATGGGAGGTTGACTGTGTGCATGAGTGTATTGGTGAGTGAATGGATATCTCAGTGCTACATGTCAAAGTAAGTACATATGTAAAACACAGTACATGTGATAGTTGACATATATAAATAACTGTGCATAAGAGCCAGTGAATGTGTGAGTGGCTGTATGGATTATTGTGAACTTGTATCAGGGATTGTATAACAGAGTAAATATGTGTTATTATATGTTTCAATAAGTAAGGTGTGTATAACTATATAGTTGAGGAAATGGAGGTGTGATTGATTCTTTGCAAGACTGACTAGGTGTGTGAGTAACTCCATGGATGAGTGACAGTCTGTGAGTGTCTGTTTACACTGAGTGTATCTAAGATTATATTAGAGTCTGAAGAGGTTCATCGTATCATCACATGAATGATGTCATCAGTGATGTGATCAGTAATGTCAAATGAGATGTCATCAGTGATGTCATCAGTGATGTCATTTGAGATGTCATCAGTGATGTCATCAGTGATGTCACTGACCATGTCATGAATGATGTAATATGTGACATCAGCAGTGGATTGCGGGTGCGCGATATATAGTTAGTGCAACTAACTAATATATGGAATTTCAATGGTTTTGTGTGAGTAAAATAAGGTTTTTTAAATGCTAATTCCTAACTATATATGGGATATAACCTATGGTTTTTTCAGTGAATTTTCAAGGTTTTGTAAATGCTAATTCCTAACTATATATGGTCTATAACCTATGGTTTTTTCAGTGAATTTCAATGGTTTTTTTAATAGCAAATATCATAAGCTGTCGATTGTCAAGTACGTGGTAAGAATTTTTTTTTTCGTGTTTATGCACACTGATCTGCTTTCAATGCTGCCCCCCCCCCCTCATTTCTATTAGGAGTACTCTCTTTCCAGATAGTGAAGGGTAGTTAACGCAGGCCTTGGCCCCCGTTGTAATCCGTCGTGCCTGCTTCTCTCTCCATTTGATTGATTGTTATCCAAGCATTTGCAAACAAGCACATAATCGCCATACTCTGTTTAGTCTTTGCAGATAGTGAAGGATAGGTAAATGCAGACTTTTGTCCCCATTGTAATCCGTCATACCTATTTTTCTCCCCATTGATTGATTTATTGAATCGAGCATTGAATTGTTCGAAGTTGGTTCTCTTAAGGATCTTCTCTGCCTGCAAACGGGGAAGAATAGGAATATTCTCTCTCCCTTTGCAGATAGTGAAGGGTAGGTAACGCAAACCTTTAACACATCGTGCCTATTTCGTTCCTCATTGATTGATTGTTTGCCCGAACATTGACTGTTTGGGAATTGGTTCTTTTTGGAGGTATTCCCTGTTTGCAAATAAACGTAGGAAAATCTTTGCAAGTAGTGAAAGGGTAGGTAATGCGGACCTTTGTCCCCTGTTGTAATCTGTCATGCCTATCTACTCCCCACTGATTGATGCACCTGTTTCACCCGGACCATTTACTAGAGATAGGTCATCTGGCCCGACCAGAGAGCACCCCTAGTGAAAAGGACATATGCAATAATAACGAAGTGATCACTGTATCCTGTTAACAGAAACTTTAGCATGAAACAACCTGGAAAGAAAGGAATAGGAAAACGAAAATCAGTAGGCCACTGATTAACTTTTTATTAAATAACAAACAAAGTAACAATAACAATACGTAATGATAAAACCTATTATTGTCCTAGAAACAAGAAACGTTAGAAGTAAGCCCGTAATAAGAAACCTGAAAACAGTAAGAGAAACCAAGTGTGACATTGCAACGGCCACAAGGCAACGAGGCTTCATCGCCCCTCACTGCCCCAAAACGTGTCTGTCCCATCGCCTGCCACGCCCAAATAACGGCAAACTGGGAAAGATACAAGTCAGCAGACATCCGCCCCATTCTGGAAACTTCCAAAGTGCAACAGGTTTGCGGCTACGCCCAGCCGGAAGCAACACATATAAGGCGGGTCCTGCTGCCAACCGTCGGCAGAAGATCATCACGTAGGGTGTAGCCGGAGGAAAGGCCGAGGCCAATGGGACCCGGCCAGGGGGATTGCTACGACAACCCTGGAGAGTTGCAAGGGGGGGAATGTCTGTGTCCTCGACCCTCCCCTCTCCCAGTCCGGCCACCATCAACCAGAGGCCGAGGCCGACGGGATCTGGCCGCGGTGGCGGTAACCCTGGAGAATTGCAGGTTAGACCCTCTCTCTCCCAGTCTGGGCCAGCATCCATGGAGGGCCTGGGAGTGGAGAGGCCACTGCACGAAAGGCCCAGGAGAGGCACCACACGCCAAGGTCTGCCCCACCGGATGAGCCAAGGAACCCGTTCATGGGGCCAGAGCAAAGGGCGTCCGGCCGCCATCCACCGGAGGTCCGGCCCAAAGACGGACGGGACATTTCTTCTTTCTTTTATAATGGCTGCGACAACACTGGGGGGGATGTCTTGCACATGCCTCCGACCCCCCCCCCCCCCGTCCTCATCGCCTGGTCCGGCCATAACAAATGTCAAGTGAGATGCCGTGGGGTGCACTGGGAGGGAGAGACGGTGCGAACAGGCCTCTCCCGCCTCCCCAGGTGGAGGCTTCCCAGCTGCACCCTCAGCGCTCCAGGCGCCCGGAAAAGGGTTCTTCCACTGTGGCCATGCTGCAACGTCTCGCCCGGCAGGGTGGAGCCCGTCCGCTCATTTGACCCCGCGATCGCCGGTAGCTACCGAACTCTCAAAATGGCGGTCGACCTGGCAAGAGCGGGCCCAGCATAAAGAAATGGCCCGGTCACTGGTTGACTCCACCACCGTAGTCCTCCACGACCTTGAAGATTCTAGAGGAGCCGCGGGAGTCCCCGACCCCCGCAGACACCCCCGATGGGGAATGACTGCCATGATCGCCCGTGGAGTGACGAAACTGTAGCCGCGGGACGTCGGCGCTCCCATGCTGGCGCCAGCCTCAGTTTGAATGACTAGAATCCTGCAGACCACAGTTCGGATCAGTTCCGATGAAAGCACAGTGTGACCCGGTAGGAAAAATTGTTGCACCCCCTCCCCTTTTTGACTGATGGTTCAAACCACCGATCCTTTCCTTTGCCCTTATAACGGAACTTTGGACTGCCTCCCCCTCCCCCCCCCCCAGGGCGCCCCACGCCGTTATTCGGAGGGCGGCAACTTACTGGACATCACCTTGGTGCCATCCACATTTCAGCGCGTTCTGCTGCCTTGGAACTATTCGCACAACAGGCCGCTACTGACGACCCACCCCCCGGGACGACCCACGCCGGATACCCAAATCAGTGCGGCACCCAGGCAACATCACCTGGGTGCCGTCCAGAAATCTGGACGTTGTGCTGCCTTGGGACTATTCGCACAACCGACCGCTACTGACCATTGTTCCTTCTTTTTCCCTAAAAATGTTTAAATGTTTTTACTGTTTTTGTTTTGTTGTATATATTTATAAGTTATTAAAGTTTTATATTCCTACTACTTTGTTGGAGTGCTATATATTTTTAATGTGACACATAATTGTAAAAACTTTGATGTACAAAGAGTCATCCCTGGAATCTTCCGCTTCAGGCTCGGTCCCCTCCCCAATCACAATACAGGATGGTTTTCAGATAGTAGAAACGCGTGTGGTGTGACGGATCTCATCGGGTGTGGGCCTTGATCTACGATAACTCCTTTGAAGAGGGGTGATTCTTTACAGCTGGGGCCATAAACTACATCTGCAGGGCTAGCTGATAGCCTGGGACCGGCCTGGACAATCGGACACAGAGGAAGAGGAGTGTCAGAGGGTGCGGTAGTGAATAGGGCGAAAGGGAGGTGTCGGGCGGGCACAGAGTGTGATTCTCAGGGAAGAGCAGCGCAGATGGGGGGAGGTTTATTGCCCATGCATAAGACAGAGAGCGGGGGTGACCAGTGCCTGGGGGAGATGCTTGCGAGGGTGGGGAGCCATGCTACGGATCGACAGCGTGCAGAGAGTGGGTCTGGTCAAGGCATCTAAAATGGCTGCCGTGCACGACAAAAGTGTGGCATTTGAAAAAAGGCAAGATGGCGCAGACAATGTTTTTCAACACTTCCTGATTTCCTTCGAATCGAACGTTAACAGACGTTGGGGCATATTACCAAAGTTAAGCGATATTTATCGCTAACAATGCTTAGCAACGAATTTTTTACCGCTAAGCATCGTCAGAAATTATCGCAGATAAACCTTGCTATTATCAAGCTTTATCGCAAATGCGATAAAAAACGGCCGCAATGCATGAATATCGCTGAAAAGTCAGCGATATTCATGCATTACCGAGCTAATGCTCTTAGCCATGTTATCCACCTCCCATTGGATAACATGGCTAAGAACTGCTCAGGGCAGGAGTTACTTTTTGGAGATATTCGCGCTTAGCGCGAATATCTCCAAAAGTTGGTAATAGGAGATAGCGATGTTAGCGACTGTTTCCAGTCGCTAACATCTTGGCATGCCCACTTTGCATGTCATTAGTGATAAATATCACTGACATGCAAAGTAGGGCCCAAGATGGTCGCTATCTCCTACTAGCGGTCGCTAACTGGTGTTAACGACAGCTAGGTAATACGGAGATAATTTTATCTCCGCTTTCTTGGCTTTTAAAGCCAAAAAAGCGGAGATAAACCCCCTTGATAATATGCCCCGTTATCTCTCCCACACTACCGGTCGAGGCCGGAGATGAAGAAGAGATGTCAAATACACATTGGAGATAATATAGTGGGAGAAGGGAAGTAAATATGAGTAAACTTACTATGTAACATAAAAAAGTTGCACTCTATACTATAAGTCTCATTTTATACTACAATCACTTCGCTACAACCGCATAAATTAAAAATAAAAATGAATAATGTCTCAAACAATTTTTGATTTCTAAATATAAATTTATTCTTCTGAATTTTCATAATTTGAAAGAACTGGTAACATGTCCTCATCAGGAATCTCCTCATGAAAAGTCTGCAATGATGATTCTTGTAACTCTATAGTCTCCAAACATTCGATAAATTCGCCGTCAAGAGATTGATCAAAAAAATCATTCAAGTCATCTCCTCCTTGTGAGAATATTTCATTATTGGTGCTGTCAATTTCAATAAATGTAGTGGATAATTCAAAAGAAATTGCCACGGTCTCTTCATTGTGATCCAGTTTATTTTGAAATTTCTTGCTGTAAATTGCAGAAAAAAATAATCACTTTCATTTATCGTTTTTAGTAATACATAATATAAAACTAACTTTATCAAGTATTTAGTATAACAGAAGGACTGTAAATAAATAACAGAAAACATTTTTCAAATTATCTTAAAGTGTACAACATAGTTCCCCTTACAAATTAACAACTCACCTTTTTGAAAGTAGGAGAAGCGTTAGTACTGTGTAAATCAAACACCAGAAATTGAGCACCAAAAATTCCTCACAAATGTACCTCAGACAGTAGTATCACAAAATGGCTGTGGTTTCCTCTCATTTTAGATATATACATAACCAATTAACTTTCATCACACACAAATACAAAACCAAAGTAACATTTTAATTGGTTCTAAATTTCAACGCTTTCAAATGTGTTTCCCCATGCAATTTTCCATAGGACATTTAGATACGTCTACAGCCTGAATGGCTGAACGGAATTACACCAAACTTGGCAAAATGGTACATCAAACCTAGGGGGTCAGGGAGGATCTACTATGCCCCCTTATGGTCATTTGCCCCTTCGCTTTGGCCTCCTCTTGTCTCTCGATCCTACCGAGAGACAAGATGGCGGCCGCTACGGACTGTTTGGAATGTTTACAGACGCCGGAGAACCAATCAGCTTCGCTTCACAAAGGCGGAGATAAACCCCCTTGATAATATGCCCCGTTATCTCTCCCACACTACCGGTCCCCCTGGGCTTAAACGCCGAGATGGTAGGGACTGCATCCCGTGGAGATAGTCCGAGACGTCACTCAGCAGAATAAAAAGTTACAAAAAAGTCTATAAACATACAATAAGTTAAAAGTCAATCATTCTTCTTTCCTTGTAGTACGCTCCCCAGTCCGCTTCCCGTTACGCTAACCGGGCGCACCCCACCAAAAAAACGATTTTTTTTTTTTTTTTCCCGCGGAGCCCTTTTAAAGCCTCCACATCAAACCTATGGGGTCAGGGAGGATCTACTATGCCCCCTTATGGTCATTTGCCCCTTCGCTTTGGCCTCCTCTTGTCTCTCGATCCTACCGAGAGACAAGATGGCAGCCGCTACGGACTGTTTGGAATGTTTACAGACGCCGGAGAACCAATCAGCTTCGCTTCACAAAGCTCCGTAACGCGAAAAGTACGCGAACTGGAGCGCTGCCCGGTCCGCTGTTACAGATATATATCTTTTTTTGAACGTTAATTTCTCAAAATCCACTGGAGCACATATATTGAGACCTAGCAAAGGCACATCGGGCTACCAGTCCCTACAATTTTGCCAAGTTTCGTGCAAATCCATTCAGCCGTTCGGGCTAAAAGTGAGGCCAACCGCCCTATGGAAAACTCAATGTTAAAAACACGTTTTGGGACCCCCCTTTTTTCTCGGCCCCCCCTTGACGAAACCCCCCCAAATTTTCAGGGGCTGCTCAGAAACAAAATGTTCCATTTTCCTGAAAATTTCAGCCAATTCCGTCCACAAACGCCAAAGTTATTAGACATAGAATTTTCAAAAATCCCATAGAGAAAAAATCCTAACTATATATACCTACTGGCGACCGCCAGTAGGTAATATATATATATATATATATATATATATATATATATATATATATATATATGTATATGTGTGTATATATTTGGTAATTAATGTGCCTGGACCAATTAAAAATGTCTGCCAAATCACACGAAATCAAATGTGACCTAAAGCGTTATGGTTAACCAAGTCGCAAAACAACCCTTCTGAGCCCAAAAACCTCTCACGCTTGGTAAGATTACACTGGCTACAAGCACATAACAGTTATTATTCATTATCCACAAATGATGTTAATAAAACAAAAGAAAAATCAATTTGTAAAATGGTTGTGCTTTACTTATAATCCTTTTTTTTTTTTTTTAATTCACCAAACTTACCAGTGAAAAAATAGGCCTGTTTCTATGCAAAATATCACTTCATACCAAACACACCTCCTCAAAGAACGCATGCAGCTTATATAAATTAGAAGTGTTATAAATCCCACATCGCCTCCGAAATTAATCACAGAAGTCCTCGTATCCTCCCGCTCTGCATGGGACAACACCGGGTGGCCCACCGCTCTCGTCAGCCCCTCCACCCCCACAGACCAGGACCGGAACCTCTGCATCATACCCAACTCCTCCCTCACTATGAACCGACAGATCAACGCAGTCACCTCCACCTGTTTCAACACCCTCTGCATCCTTTGCAAGACCTTCAAATGGATCACCCTGAATCCAGAATGACTGTCACCCACGCACCCATAACCAGCAGACTGGCCCATGGAAATGCCCTCTACGCCAGAATCAACAAGCTCCAGACCATACAGAACACTGCAGCCAGGCTTGTCCCCTGCATCCCTCAACATGAACACATCACCCAACACCTGCAACACCTCCACTGACTTCCCGTAGAGAAGAGAGTAACCTTCAAGATATTCACCCACGCCTACATATGCCTCCACAACACCGATCCCCAATATCTCAACAAAAGAATCTCCACGTACCCAAGAGAAACCTCTGACCTTGCCGAAGCCTCGCGCATCCGCAGAGCAAGAACGGGTGGAAGAGCCTTCTCCTACATCGCGGCAAAGACCTGGAACGAGCTGCCTATCAATCAACCTCAGACGTGCCCCCACTCTGCACACCTTCAGGAGCAGCCCCAAGACCTGGCTCTTCGACTGACCGGAAGTTGCACCCCCGCGCCTTGAGACCCTCACGGGTGAGTAGCACGCTTCACAATCCCCTGATTGATTGATTGAAAGCTAGTTAATAATCATTACATAAAGCAATACTTATCTGTTATAAGAACAGCATTTAATAGAGGACAAACATTTTATGTGGGGGCATTTTATGGGTTACGAGTTATTCTGGATTGTTGTATTGAAGTAATGTAGTTCTTTAAAGCTGCTGCAGGAGCGGCATTAAAAGATGTTATGCTTAATGGTAGCCTCCAGTCTAGTAATGAAATCATACCATGGTGATGTAATGCGTTTATTGGGCACCATTCCTCGTCAGTACCTCGTTGGGTAGGGTAGGGCAACAGCTAACTGGAAGAGACTCAGAAAGAAGTGGTCGGTCTAGCTGTGTGGTGCCAGAATCAGATTCCATACGGCGTCCATTCTTACATAGCCCTCACCATAGAGCCATCGCATTCTCTCTCTTTCTCTTCAACCAAATGACCAAGACGACAACACTGAGGAGAGATTGCAGATAGCTCTTGGAAGCATATCATTACACTTCCCTGCTTGTAGAAGTAATATATTTTGTATTACTCCCAACATTAGGTCAACTTTGGTGCAGCGCTGTGGCTTGCAAGCCATGCTCACGGGTCACTGGCGTGCAATCTATAAATATAATTAGTTCTTTGATACCTTGCACAATAGTTTGTGTGTGTAAATAAAACAAAGGTTTGTGCAGGGGGCGATGAATAATTATGTTAATAAAATTTTTCCTATGGGGCAGAATAATCACAACCCGCGAGCCACAGGGCCAGTCGAACGTTGTGGATGATGCAAAATATTATACTTCAAAAAGCCAACAATCATTATTTTATAAATGTGTGTAGGTAGCCTGCAGCAGAGTGTAATACATTTATTATTTAAAACTTTAAAACAAAGTGACCTCCTCAGAGGCCCCTACCACAAGGATTTAGTGGTGAGGCTTGAATGTATCTCCAGCAGATTCCCATTTTTGTTCAGTTTTAAATTATTCTGTAAGTTGAACATGTTGAATCGAAGAGCATCAATAACAGATTGCTAGAATGCTGGAAAAGGGGAAACAATCTGCTTGGTTCTAAAGAGACCTGCTTTGGATGCTGTGATTTTGGCAAACAAGTCGCATGTTCCTCATCAATTGGCAACAGATGAGCAGGTTAACAGAAGCAAAACCACTTGGGTATATTGGCAGGAATTAAATTGGACAGTGTGACACTCTGGTATTTTGGAATTTGAAAGTGAAAACTTTTTGAAGGACAAAGTTTTACGTCTTAACAAGCTTCCGTTTTCCAGTTTCCCAGTTGATCAGCCCTTTCTGTCATGGGTGTAGGAAGCTGTTACAGATTGAGAACCGTGGAGTACATTTTGACTGGCAATTTAAAATATTGTCTGGCCATTTATGTAGCATGCTGTACAAACTGAATAGCCTCTCAGTACTTTAATACTTTTCTAAACTTCTTCATACTTACTTTATCAACCTTGATAGAATAAAATCCTGTGTTGGCTATGTCAGGACTTGTTAAGAGTGAGCCATTTGTTAAGTTTTAGTCTGTGCTAAGGGGAGGTTTAGGGCCAATGGGATTTGAGTATTTGGGAAATTCATAACTATTGGTTCTTTCAAATGTCCTGCATCTTTATTGAATAAACTGTACCTTTTTGTGATCATTCAGTCTATCTGTTGTCTAAATGTGAACTGACTGTGCCTCCATCGTATTATAACATAGAACATCTTCAAGTAGGGATCTTCTGTTTATGCAGAATGATTGTAGTCTGCTGTTCTCAATAATATATCTTTTCAGCTTTGTTTTTATCTTTTAATGAACAAGAATGTTATGCAGACGAAAATAGACCAGTTTTCTAACAGTTCTCCCTCCCAAATTATTTTTATAATCCAATTTCTATTGGTTTTTGCAACAAGAGTATATAACAGACGCACTGTACAAGGCATGGTATGTTCGCGACTGAGACATCAGACAATAAAAGCATCAAGTAGCAATATGTCAATCGCCATAGCTCTCATGGTTTGTGACTATGGCCTTTCTCCTCGTCGAAAGTGCAATAATTTGTTCCACTGTTCACGGTCACCTGTATGATAATGCACATCTAGTTCCACATATGGAATATCTGCTGATGAGTGCTACACCTTTATTGTTTTTGTTGGGAGATTCACTGGATCGGTGTTCCAAAAACCTAAAGGATCTCTTTGCACCCAGGGCTGGACTGGAAACCCTGAGCGGCCCAGGCAATTTTGTCAGACCAGCCCCCAAGGGCGCGGAGGAACAGCCCGAGGTGCCAGTGTGAAGCACCGCTGCTTTTGTCACTAGGGGCTGATATTGCAGCACCACTTCAAAACTGGCCACCATTAACAAAACTGGCCCCCAGCCTCCTGGGGAAATAGCCGATGCCCGCTACAGCCCGTCCGGCCCGTGCACCCCATGTTTCAATTGCACCTTGCACACATCCTACTCAGTGAAAGCTCTTCTGGTACATCTAGTTCTCCTCTTTCAGGTGCCTTCTTACCTAGTTTACGCTCAGCTATGCTTTGCTGTTGTTTTTCTGGACTGTTCACACTCTGGGCATGTCTCTGTATTCCTGTACTTTTATTTTTTACATATCCTGTTTGATAGTAATCTGCAGTTATATAGCCATTATTAGAGAATTCGATAATCCTAATTTCATAGTCTTGACTTTCTGTAGACTCACGTTCAGTCCTGGTGTGGGAATGGCCCATCGGGGTCCTCCAGTGGGGCCCAAAATGGCGGATTGACACCGCTGTGTGGAGGAACGCTGACCGAGGTCTGAGCTGCTCACGGAGTTACTTACTGAATGAATGGCCGTGTCTATAAGTGATATGTGAAAACCGGGTGATTTGGCTGTCCTGGCTATCTTGGAGAAGTATCTGGTGGAATAATTGTTAAAAACACGAGAAGCTGTTACTTACCGACAGGTCGGCTGTGCTGAGCGGGGCTGAGCCGCTCTGACGCTGGACGCTGGGCTGGCAACGCAGGCCAGCTGGAGCCGAGTGCGGATACCTTGCTGTGTGACGCGGTGCTTGGAACAGTGTTTTGGAGCCAAACTAAGGCGGAGTGAGACGGCTGCTGCTGCCCTGGCTGATCACGAGCCGGGTGAGGGGGATTGACTCGCTGTGGCTGGAGCCTGAAAAATAAAGAAAGAGGAAAACGGATGCTGCGATTCCGGCTGATCGAGAGCCGGGTGAAGGGAGTGCTTCGCTCTGCACAGCTGCAGCGGCGTTTTCATCCGATTGCAGCGAGCGGTCGGGCTGTAATTAGCTGGCTTAACTCTAAGGTTAACCGGCGCTCTGCTTCCTCACTTTCACTGAAAACGACAGCGGAGTGTGGGAAGATGGCACCAAAACCCCCAGCAAGGAACACGCGTTTGACGGCAGCGGCAATGGCAACGGCAAAGCAGACAGCATCGACCACTGTGGAGAGCACACCAGGAATTTTTGGTAGGCAAGAGAGAGTGGAAAAATGCTCTGTGACTGACAAATTAACATCTCGTATGTCTATTAATGTTAATAGCGGTAAAAATGACTTTGCCTAAGATACATTGATACATAGTGGCCTTGAGACTCCACAGCTAAGCAACTCTCCCGAGGTTGGCTGTATCATTGTAAATAATCAAGAGATACAGCATGATGCTGGTAATAATGATACAGGCATTCTTACTCCTGCACTGACCGCAACAGAAAATAATACCACTACTGAGACTCCTTTATTAATTACTGCTGAAGGCAATATGAATCTGAATATTAATCAGGCTACAAGTCTCACTACTACTACTACTTTGGCATTAAGAGATGAGGAGATACAAAGTAATGACTCAATAGGGTGTAAGGAGAATATAGGGGTAGAGCTCATGGAACATCTGGAGCATACGGATGGAGCAGAAACAGATGAAGAATATTATGACATTTCTGATATGGGTAGTAATAAAACCTCACCCTCTATTAAAGATAAAGCAGCCGTTATCAAGAAAGGAAAAGGTAAAATCAAGAACAAAACTAAAAAGGTATTAAACAAACCTAAAACTGCTACCATGAAATCGATTGCGGAGAACAGCCCGATAAGACAATGGGTACAATCTAAGGGTGGCGTGAAATCAATGGCACTTCGGTTATCTGGAAATAGCCCAGTTGAATTAGGCGATATTCCAGCAGTTGTTAGTGACTCTACTACTATGATGGATGTGATTTGCTAATAAAAATCTAGTAAAAGGAACTGCTGATGGTGGCGTTTTAACACAGATATCACAAATAATATCAACTCCACCCTCTTGCGTCTCTATTTCTGCATTAGAAGGGATTGTTGAGTTGAATTCATCACGGGAGACTTCACCCCTTCCTTCTATTATTCCTAATACAGAGTCTGCTCCGAATCTTAAAGCACCAACCCTAATATCTGCTTTAACAACAGTACCTTCTGAGATAACAATAAACGTAGGACTATTGAATGAATCGGTAATTACTGAGACTGCCAAATCACAGAGTTCTAATGACCAACTCTCAACCAGCACTTTTTATAATAATGTTTCTTCCACAGATTGGACACTTCAGGGGGAGGTCTCCTCCTCATTTCAAACGATTCTACAGCTTTTGAATGAGCAAAAACAAGAGGCTCAATCTCACTACCAACAGATGAGGGAAGATAGTAATAAGACCCAGTCCTCTGTACAGGAAATGTCATGCAAACTTGGTGCTATCTCTCAAGAGATGGTAGAGCTTCAGCAAAGAGTTGTGTTAACGGAGGAGAAATCAGTCTTTTCTGAGATAGCTGTAAATAAACATGAATCTCAACTGCGCCAAATGCAAGCTAAGCTCGAAGATTTGGAAAATAGGCATCGGCGACAGAATCTACGCTTATTTGGGATTGCGGAAGGAGCTGAGGGAGCTGATGCTAGGGCATTTACTGTACATCTGCTTCAAAAAGCATTTCCTGAACTATCTGATTGGGACTGGGACTCACAGATACAGCATTCTCATCGACTTCCGCTCTTTCAAAAAAAATAAGAACAGTAAATACCCTCGGCCAATCTTGATATATATTGGTAACTTTTTGTTACGCCAGGCTATCTCCCTAAAAGCAAGACCAAATACTCCTGTTACTATTGAATCCATTACTTTTTTTGTAAGATCTGATTTAAGTAATTTTTCTATGGAACGACGATGGAAACTGAAGCAATATATAGATCCTATCAAGGAGTTAGGTGGCCAAGCTTACCTGCAAGAACCAGCTAAGCTGAAAGTGCTAAAAAATGGCCGAACATATTATTTTTTGGAAGAAAATGAAATAGAAAGAGCATTGGCTGAGTGGAAATTGGAAAAGAAAGCTATTACTGAATAACTCTTCCCTTTTTTTTTTTGGCTGTGATGATTATGCTATAACAAAGATGTAGGCAATTGTATGGGATTTTAGATAAAACAGGAATGTTTAATTTAAGGTTATGATTGATAGAATAGATACATAGAAAAGTGTAGGGGGGAAGAGGAAGAAAGGGGGAAAAAAGGGGGGGGAAAAAAGAGAAAACTTACTTAAATTTAGACATGGCCTTCAATACATTTTTATTAATATTTGAACGCCCAGACCTCGAGGCGGTTAACTCCGCGCTAAAGCTGCCAATAGAACGGCGGCTGTTCACATGGGGGGCCCTGGAAGTAGGGGTGGGGTGGGCTGGGTCAGGTCAATGCCTGGCAATGGTAGGATGGGGGGTGATTTATTTTGGGGAAAAAATTGCATCACGGGGTTAAAAACTTATATTATTTGAAGTTACAACAAGATGGATATGGAAAAAAAATTAGGGGAATACTGTAAGAATAGGGATTTACATCTTTTGCAATGCATTTAATAAAATGTTTAGTATGGAATGTGGCAGGCCTAAATAATAGGAATACACGAAATCTGGTGTATGAAGAACTTAGGATGTACAACCCACAGATTGTGGTTATTACGGAAACACATATAGCCCATAAAGATAGAAAATTATTAAATCAACTTGGATATGACACTATGGTCTGCACGGAATTTAATGCTTCTATTCGGGGGGTGGCAATATTAAAACATAAACATTTTAAAGCGGAAAAAAACAAGACATTAACTGATAGGGCTGGTAGATGGGCAATAATACAGATAACATGGGAAGGTCACAAATTTACTATCTGTGGAGTGTATGCATCAAATCAGGATGAACCATATGTTATTGATCAAGTGAATCTGGAATTGCTATCATGGGATGGGGAATTTATTGTACTTGGTGATTTTAATTGTATTATGAATTATAATTTAGATATAACTAGAAAAGGTTTATTTCAAAGAATGAAGAAGACTAGGGCAGCAATTCTAGATCTAGCTAGAATACACTTACTTAAAGATGCGTGGCGATACCTATACCCTCTGGTACCGGGTTATACGTACTATTCTGCTCCACATAAATTATGCTCACGGATAGACATGGTATGGACTACAGATTCTATTTTGGAAACTAGCAATATCATAATATGTCCAAGAGTCACTTCGGATCATAATCCTATTATTCTGAGCTTTAAGATATCTACAGATCGACCATTACCCCGTTCTTTTTCTTTTCCTAGACATCTATTTACAAACATTAATTATATTAAGCAACTAAAGGATCAAATAAAGGAGTTTATAGATATAAATATTTGCTCAGCTTCACCTTCAATAGTGTGGGATACATGTAAGGCCAGTATACGTGGATTTACACAACAATATATATGGCGGCAAAATAAAGAACTTCGAGTCCGAAATGAGCAAATGATTACTGAAATATTAAATCTTGAACACCAACTCTCTGAAACTTTACTAGCTGGGGCAGAAAACTTAGAAGCTTTAAACTTGAAATTGATTGAACTAAAGGTAGCGATGAAAAATATTTTTAGGGAAAAAAGTATTATCAAATTGAAAAAATATCAACTTAACCAATATGAAAATGGGGAGAAAATTGGTAAAGTTTTAGCTTATAGAGTAGCTGAAGACCGTGCTCAAAAT
The DNA here is from genome assembly GCF_964261635.1 of Lissotriton helveticus. Taxonomy (NCBI): domain Eukaryota; kingdom Metazoa; phylum Chordata; class Amphibia; order Caudata; family Salamandridae; genus Lissotriton; species Lissotriton helveticus. The sequence continues at coordinate 1,526,025,162 of NC_136069.1, forward strand.
GCTATTAAAGAAATTAAAGGGGATAATAATCAGATGTTCCAGGATTCAAAGCTAATACAACAATTTGCATCTTATTATCAAAAACTCTATACGCCAGAAGTCGTAGTTAAAGAAGATAACATCAAAAACTACATAACACTAAATAAAGTTAAGACTCTGGAGGTGGAACAATCCGATCAACTGGGGGTTGATATTACAGCAATAGATATTAAAACAGCTATCAACTCGCTAGCAAATGGTAAAGCTGTGGGAGAGGATTGCATCCCATTAGAGCTATATAAAAACTGTATGGAAGAGCTAACTCCATTGCTTATCAGGGTTATACAAGCAATTGGTAATGGAGAACAGGCTCCAAAATCATGGAACCTCACCCAAATTATCTTTTTTTTAAAGAAGGGTAAACCATCACAGGAGAGAGGTTCCTATCGGCCAATATCGCTTATTAATAGTGATGCAAAAAATTTTGCCAAAATATTAGCAACCTGACTTGCACCACTAATGTCTTACATGGTTTCCCCTCAACAACATGGGTTTATACCTAAAAGAGACACCACGGCACATATTAATATGGCCATATCTGCGTTTGACCTGGCAAGATCTGCACCCACCCCACTCGGTATGATCTTATTAGATGCAGAGAAAGCATTTGACCGAGTGGGGTGGGATTTTATATGGGCAGTGCTGCAACCGTTTGGCATACAGGGTACATTTCTGAAATGGATTCAATCATTATATGATTTGCCGCTGGGAAAAGTCTCCTATATGGGCAAATGCTCTTCCACCTTTATGATTGGGCGAGGGACGCGACAGGGGTGTCCTCTTTCACCCTTATTATTTGCTTTAGGTATGGAACCTTTCCTTATTGCACTTCAAAATCAAGCTCTTATTTAACCTTTTATAAATGGTTTAAATTCTCTGGATATAACTGTGTATGCGGATGATATTGCCGTCTTTTCCACCAATATTCCTGAAACTATGACAGGCATTTTGGTAGAAGCGGGGAAATATGGCTTAGTTTCTGGCTATCGTTTAAACACCAGTAAGACTCAAATCATCCTGAATCATCAATTACCATCATCGATGACAGGGATATGTAAAGTAGCAACTTACCTAGGGGTTAAAATTTTGTCAAATATAGATGAAATTGTAGCATTAAATTATGAACCGCTATTAAAGGAAACTGCTACTTTAAGAAATGGCATAAGCTCCCACTTAGTATTATAGGCCGAATAAATTTGGTCATAATGAAAATATTGCCTAAATATCTTTATCTTTTTCGTTCTATTCCCTTAAGGGTAAACAATTCTTATTTTTGTAGGCTTGAGGGCATTATTAGCAGTTTTATTTGGGGTTACAAGAAAGCTCGACGAGCTATATCTCTTCTTAAAGCTCCTTATGATCAAGGTGGACTAGGCCTTCCAGATATTAGATATTATTATTGGTCCTCTTTTTTGATTCGCTTTCGTAGCTTGCTGATCCCTGATAAATGTCTTTTTTTCCATAAGTTTTTGTTAGGAGCAGATGCAATTATGTTCTTTTATAGAATTAATGACCCCAATTACTTTAAACGAGTTAAATTTAAGACGGTGCGGGATACCACTTACATCTGGCGCTCCATTCTTACTAAAAGCAAGATATCTCTATTTCATGATAAAACTCCTCTATGGTCTAATCCTGGCTTTCCGGAAATTTTTCAGGATATAACAGGCAGTGCATTTTCCAAATCTGGCATTAATTCTCTTGGAGACCTATATGATCATAGGGGATTTTTACCGTTTGAAAGATTGAAAGCTTGTTATAAATTGCAAGAAGGGGCCAGATTTAAATATTTTCAAATCAGGGATTATTTTCTGAGGGAGATAGAACTCATTTCTCTGACTGAATCTGAAGTATGGAACTGTATATATAGGGAAGAAGATAAGGCATTGATTAGTATAGGGTACAAAATATTCTCTGATTATAATATTAATAACGTACAAAAATTAGCTGAAAAATGGACTAATAAGCTTACAATGGAAATAACATCAGATTTCATTACTTCCTCTCTAAATAGACTCAATCTTGCTGTTCAATCCTCAAATCTTAAACTACAGTTATTTAAAACTATATGTCAGTTGTATTATACACCGGATCGGATTCTCAAATGGGCACCGAATAACAATTTTAGCGATCGTACAAAATGTCCCAAATGTGATTTGAAAGGAGCTGATATCATTCATATGTTTTTTTGTGCCCAAATCTTGTTGAATTTTGGAATGGAGTAACTAAAGTTATTTCCACTAAACTTGGTATTCCTATTATGTTATCGTTAAAAGATGTATTTATAGGAGCGTCAGGGGAAAATAGTGTATTATGTGATTTACTGAATATCTTAATTACTTGTGCTAGACTGACTATTGCTAGAGACTGGGTTCAGAAAAATTCACCAAAGGTTACTGAGTGGTGGAGTCTTGTTAAAGAAATACACAATATGGAATTTGCTTTGGCTAATACTAGGGGTCTACATGCTAAACGGAAAGTGGATAGAATATGGGGATTAATTATATCATAAAAATTGTTTCTGTTGCAACTTTTTTTATCATTTATGTTTATATCTTGTTGTATAATTTGTTTTATGTACCCCTGTGATGCAAAATAATAA